>NW_022437058.1:4778496-4823139 GCF_009761245.1 Sapajus apella | reverse complement strand
TCAACTTATCTAAAAACAGTTTTGTATTTTATAAAATAGTTTTGCTCTGGTTCTGGCTCTAGGCCAGCACAATACCACACTAGGATACTAAAACACTTTAATTCTATTTACTGCCTCCCACTTTTGCATTATTATTCCCATGAATTTAATTTCTGCATATATTTTAAACCTCCCAGAATAGTACTGTTATTGTTTTGCACAGTCAGTATTTGCAGTTTTGTAAAGAAGTATTTGAAGAGCTTCTTGAATCCTAAGAGTTGATGTCATTCATAGCCATTACTTCTTCAAATATTGCTTCGTCCCTGCCCTCTCCAAGAACTCCTCAGACTCTGATAGGTTATGCCTTTTTACTGTGTCACACATGTTCTTAATGTTCCTGTGTTTTTTTGTTTGTTTTTTTTTTTTCTTTAAAAAAAACCTCTGCTTCGGTTTGGATATTTTCTATTTACTTGTCTTCCATTTCAGTAATTCTGTATTTTGCTGTTAAACCTGTTTAAGGACTTCTTAATATTAGATATTGGATTTTTCAACTTTTGAACTTTGGTTTGATTCTTTATTTAAAAAAACAATTATCTAAAGTATTCATCTTCTCATCTAACTCCAATTCTCTGTGTAACTGCTTGTATTGAATTTTTCTTTCTCTGATTTTGGATATGTGGTCCTATATTTTTGTATGCATAGGAGTTGTTTGTTTGTTTCAAACACCAGGTATAAAAAGTTGTAGGCAGGGCTCATACCTGGAAGGCTGAGGTGGGCAGATCACTTGAGCTCAGGAGTTCGAGACCAGTCTGGGCAACATGGCGAAACCCATCTCTGCAAAAGATAGAGAAATTAACTGGGCATGGTAGCATGTGCCTGTAGTCCCAGCTACTTGGGAGGCTGAGACAGGACGATCACTTGAGTCCAGGTTGAGGCTGCAGTGAGCCGTGTTCATGCCACTGCACTCCAGCCTGGATGACAGAGCAAGACCTTGTCTCAGAAAAAAAAAAAAAAAAAAAAAAAAAAGGAAAGAAAGAAAAGATGTAGAGGATCTGGATGGTGTTATCTTTCTCCACAGAGAGTTCATCTTTCCTTATGTCCGCAAATGGAGGGAAGGGAGAACACGTACATCCAGTCAGGCACAGTGTTGAATCAAGGCCAGGTTGAAGCTCTGCTAAGACTCAGTTTACCTCTGGATCACCCTGACTACTGAGAATTTTCAGCTGAGAGCCCTTCTGTCCTCTAGAGACCCTCCTCCTGGTAGATGCCCAACTGTTTTCTTAAAGATACCAGGCTTTTGCTTTGCTCTTCAAAGGCTATTTGCTTACATTTTTAGTCTTCTGCCCTGTATGCCCTAGAATTCAGCAAATATCCTGAGAAGCAAACGGCCACATATTTGAGTTACGCTGGTTTCTCTGTCACCCAGCTGCAGCCTTCTACTGCATTCTCCAGTAGATAGGACAAAATGAGAATCCAGGACAATAGCTGGATTCTCACCTTTTGTCCACACCCAGAACTGGTAAATGCTCCACTGTCAAAGTGGCTGCACTAATCAGCCTCAGTCTTGAGTATCCTCTCCAGTCTTAGCCCCTACATTTCTTGTAACCTCAGCAGCTTTCCAGTGCTTTAAAACAGACTATGTCAGTATTGCATCTGGCATTTACTGTTCCTTCTTGAAAAAAGCACTGGACTGCCAAGCTATTGTATCCCATCTGGAAATGGCAGTGCCAAAAAACAACCCTCCCCTTCATACATCACACAGTTTACCATTTAAAGTGTACCATGTATTGATTTTTAGTATATAAATCAGTTGTACAACCATCATTATAATCAATTTGAGACATTTTCTTTATCAACCTGATGGGTGTGAGGTGATACCTTATAGTTTTAATGTGTATTTCCCTAGAGATTAATGACGTTGAGCTTCTTTTCATGTGCTTATTGACTATTAGAATGTCTTCCTTGGAGAAATGTCTATTTAAGCTTTTTACCCATTTTTAAAATAATGTTGTTTGTTGTTGTTGAGTTGTAGAAGTTCTTTATAGTATACTGTATCACATTAAAAATAAGGGCCTATCTTGTTTCCATTCTGTAATCTCTATCCTTCACATTGAATAGGGTTTTTCTGTTTTTTTTTTTTTTTTACAGGAATCAGTTTCATTCAAGGATGTAACTGTAGACTTCAGCAGGGATGAGTGGCAACAATTAAACACTGCTCAGAAAAGTCTGTACAGAGATGTGATGCTGGAGAACTATTTCAACTTGATCTCAGTGGGTAAGCACAGCTCTGCTGGGCATACATTAGGCTGCAGCTAATTGAGTATTATTTTTTTCTCAGTAGAATTGCTGAAGTCTGTGTTTTCTGAGGTATGTGGGACTTCTAAAGACTGCAGAACACCTGAAGTGTGTAATGGTTTTGTCCTTACTTTGTCCCATGTTCTTAACAATCTCTTTTGGGTAGTGTGAATATTCCTCTGTTCCCAGTGAACTTTTCTGGAAAGCAAATGGAATGCTTCATTGTATAGCCTCTGAAACCAAGTCCTCTATCATCTCCTGTTAACAGGGTGTCAAGTTCCCAAACCAGAAGTCATCTTCAACTTGGAACAAGAAGAGCCATGTATGTTGAATGGTGGGATCTCCAGTCAGAGCTGTCCAGGTTAGATGGGACCCAAGAACATGGTAGACAGTATGACTCAGCTGCATTCGTACTGGGAGAGGCTATGCACAACTTTGATGTGTCATTAATATGACTTTTAAAACTGCTTGGATAGAGCAGTTATTGGACAATGACCCTTGGATATCTAAATGCTAACCCCACCTAAGACCCCTTCTCATATCAATGCCTTCTTTGCTTGGCTTTTTAGGAGAGAATGTGCCACAATTACCAATTCTTTTGATCATGTCTCACCGTACTTTCTAGAGTCCTGCTTTTTTGCTTCTGTCTTTCCCTAGAAAAGTTTTATTCTTTCTACCTCCATCAGGGTCTTAGATCATTTTCTTATGCATTCAAATACTCACAGATCTACCTTCTTAAAAAATTATTGTGCGTATCATCATCAATGCGTTTATGGCTCCCCTCTTATTTCATTTATTCTTTTCTTTTTTTTTTTTTTTTTGAGACGGAGTTTCACTCATGTTACCCAGGCTAGAGTGCAATGGCGCGATCTCGGCTCACTGCAACCTCCACCTCCTGGGTTCAGGCAATTCTCCTGCCTCAGCCTCCTGAGTAGCTGGGATTACAGGCACGCGCCACCATGCCCAGCTAATTTTTTGTATTTTTAGTAGAGATGGGGTTTCACCATGTTGACCAGGATGGTCTCGATCTCTTGACCTCGTGATCCACCCGCCTCGGCCTCCCAAAGTGCTGGGATTACAGGCTTGAGCCACCGCGCCCGGCCTCATTTATTCTTTTCAATCCTCACTCTCCATACTCATTTTTATCCTCCCAAGAGGCAGCTGTTCCAATATATTTGACATGTTATGCCATTAATCCTTGAACTTGTGGGATATTTGTAAAATCTGAGTTGTTGGTATTGTGAATTACAATATCCTATTCAGTTTTTTTTTTCTCAAATTGGTCCATGTTGCAATGTATTTTTCTAATTGCCACATATCATTCTGTAGTGCACATATATACCACATTTTACTTGTCCAGTTTTTCGGCTACTACAAACACTACTGCAATACATTTTTTCATGAATTATTCTTATCAGAGATGAGACTTTCTTAAGGAAGAAGAGTGGGATTACTTTATCACTGAGTGTACTAATATTTAATATGATGTGGTATAAGCACATTATTTTCCAGATTAGCTGTGTCACTCTACAATAGCTGGAACTTTGTACAAGGGTATTAGGTTCCCCACATCCCTACCCCTACCTACCTGGTATTATCCAAATTTTTAATAATTTAGCTAATCTGATGGGTTTTACGTTCTAATTATTATTTAATTTGTATTTCCCTATAAAATATTTTGAATATCTCATTCTGTATCCTCCATTTTTTATGTTCAACTGCTGACATTTTCTAAGCCTTACCCTTCTCTTTTTCTGCCCCACACCTGGACAAATGGAGACAAAAGCCCATGTGTTCCTTCCATTGATGCTGGTGGGAAATTCCAACTACATAAGGGAATAGTCAGCCCAGCCCCACCCCCTGCCATAAACACCCCAAGACAGTCCTTTCCTTGCTTACTGTAGCCCCATTTGGACTTGATTGGAGCTGTCCCCAAAAATCCTCATTATGTTGCCCTGGGCCATGTGTCTCAGCCCGGACCTATCTGTGTCTCAGATTATGTGTCTCAGCGGCAGCATAAGCTCTGAGTGATAATTGGCTCATGGGAACAACTTTTACACTGTGACTGTTCTTTGTGTGTCTCAGTCAGGCATTGGCCCTGTTGTATACGGCACTGGGGGAAAGACCAATACCTTGTGCCTATCAGGGTCAGGCTGTTTGCATGAAGGAAGACAAGATACAATGTAGCACGCTAAAAGCAGGTGGCTTGCCTTTCAAAATGTCATCATCCTCTCTTGTAGTTTTTTACTTTTCCCTCTAATCTATCTTCTCAGATCATTCATTCTGCCCTTCTACTTATTTTTTTCGTTTAGAAAACACCACTTAGATGCCTTTTTCTTACCTCCCAGCCGTATCACCTACAACCATGTCTATTTTCTCATGCCTGGATTATTCTAATCCTATTTGTATGTGATAATCCCATTTTTTTCTTTTTCAGTATTTCATCTCAGATGCTACTGATAGATTTCATTACTTAAAACATTGTGTGCTGTGTTTATCCTGTCATTGCTACATGGAACAAAACTAAAGTTACTACTTAATAGCTAACATGTGACAGATTCTCCTCTCAGTAGGTTTGTAAGCTAGAGAAAGAATATGGCCTCATCTTTGAAACTCACATTGGTTCCTGTTTTCTGTAACCATTTCTACCCCATTTTAACATTTTCTTTAATGCTCCCTCTTCATTGAACTCTTCAATTATTTTGTGATCTATCTGCCTATTCAAATTATACACATATTTTGGCCAGGCACGGTGGCTCATGCATATAATACCAGCAGTTTGGGAGGCCAGGGCAGGTGGATCACTTGAGGTCAGGAGTTCAAGACCAGCCTGGCCAACATGGCGAAACTCCATCTCTACTAAAAGTACAAAAATTAGCCGGGTGTGGTGACGTGCGCCTGTAATCCCAGCTACCCAGGAGGCTGAGGCAGGAGAATCACTTGAACCTGGGAGGCAGAGGTTGCAGTGAGCCAAGACTGCACCACTGCACCCCAGTCTGGGCAACAAGAGCAAGACTCCATCTCAAAAAAAAAACAAACAAAAAAAGACAAATAATACACATATTTTGTGCTCAGCTTTCACTTACTCCTTGAATTGGACCTATTGCAGCATACAACCTCCAGAAATTCAGAGAAACCTACATTAAATTATATGATAACTGAGTCTTTTACCCTTATACATTAAAAAGCAAAGTTTCTGTAGCAAATAGTGAAATTATATTCTTGAATTTGTGTTATAGGCAGAGGAGGTCATTTTGCTCTATTTCAGAAAAATTTTTAAATTTTTCTTCTAGGAGCAATTCAAAGGGCTAGGAAAACTAATTTGAAAGAGAGGATAACTGCATGAAATCTTGAAAATTTCAGTCTTTGTGCATTATAGATTTGCTAACATGCACATCTATGCCAATTCAAGTATAAATATGAATGGTTCAGAGTATCTTTTTGTTGTTGTTGTTTTTAAGTTAAAAGAGAGAGCCTCTCTAGAGTTGTGGTGAAATTTGAAATTAGTTTTTAAAGCAGAGAACCCCAAATGTTTACTGAAGAACAATGAATTTTGAATAGAAACAAAAGATCAGAAAAAGGAAGATTAAATGAAGAAAATGAAAAGACTATATATTCAGATTCAGTAACAAAATAGACTGCAGTGTTCATCCCTTTTCTGTGGCCATAATACCGGGCAACTCTGTTTCCATGGGCATTCAGGGACAAAGTTTCTAGAAAGTCATTGAACCACCATCCCCTAGGGCAGGGGCTGACAAATTTTTTGTAAAGGCACAAAAGTAAATAGGCTTTGTGGACCATATGGCTGCTGTTACAACGACTCATTTCTGCAGCTGTAGTCCCAAAAAAGCTAGAAAATATATCAATGAATGTGTGTGGCTGTGTTCCAATAAAAACTTTGTAGACACTAAAATTTGAATTTCATATATTTTTCACATCATGAAGTAGTATTCTTTTGATAAATTTTTTGACCATTAAAAAAATGTAAAATCTATTCTTAGCTCTCATGTAGGGACCTGGATTTGGCCCAAGGACTTCAGTTTGCTGACCCCTGCCTTAGGGCATTGCCAGCCTCACAGAACTGGTTGCTGCCAAGTTGGAATATACTGGGGGGAAAAGAAGAGGTTTGTGGGAGAAAAACCCACTTTCTTAAGACATTGGCCTTATCACAACGGATACGATTTTTACTCCCACTGATTAGTGGAAAAGCGTTACTCAGTCCTACCTAGTGACAAATGAAGCTGGACAAACCTAGTGTTACGAGGCAGCCATGTACTTGGCTACAAGCTTAATATTGTGAAGGAAGGACATAGGTTTGATGGACAACTTCTCCTCCTCTGATGTCTGGTTCTTTCCTGTTACATCTGCTACTAGATGCATTTATCATATCAGTACCCTAAACCAGGGATGAAGATTTGAACCATAGGCCCAGCACGGTGGCTCATACCTGTAATCCCAGCACTTTGGGAGGCTGAGGCAGGCAGATCACTTGAGGTCAGGAGTTTGAGACCAGCCTGGCCAACATGGTGAAACCCCATCTCTACTAAAAATACAAAAATTAGTATTTTTACAAATACATGTATGGGGTCACATGCCGGTAGTCCCACTTACTCATGTGGCTGAGGCAGGAGAATTGCTTAAATACAGGAGGCGGAGGTTGCAGTGAACCAAGATCACATCACTGCAGTCCAGCCACTCCAGCCTGGGTGACAGATTGAGGCTCCATCTCAAAAGAAAATAGACCAATTGATATATAGAGTTGATTCAAGCAAACAGAGAAATGAGAGAGTCTATATGAATATAACAAATATTCAGATGAGACTTTGGACTGGTAATTTTTTTAAAAAAGAAATATAACAAATATATATACATTTTACTGTTTACTGTTTGGCCAACTTAGGATGA
Organism: Sapajus apella; assembly: GCF_009761245.1. Lineage (NCBI taxonomy): Eukaryota > Metazoa > Chordata > Mammalia > Primates > Cebidae > Sapajus > Sapajus apella. Next base: position 4,815,960 of record NW_022437058.1, on the reverse strand, counting down.
TTAAGCTGTCATAATTTTACTATAAGCACCAATAAATTGGTATTTAGGGCACAGTGGATCATAGAGAAAACACAAAACAGGAAGACTGTGAGGATTTACAGATTAAAGATAAGAATCTAGACTCAGAAATACTTCTTTTAAGCCACAGAGTTTGTTCTTCTGACACCTCACTCACTCACCATGCAGTTCTACTACATTTGCACCAAATTGGAATTTCTTCCCCAATTACTAAACATTTGATTTAGGCAAATTACGAACCTCTTCTATGGCTGAGTTTCCTCATCTGTAAACTAGAAACAATAATAATACGAATAGCAAAGGTTTGCGATAAAGTGCTTTTTGTTTTTGTTTTTAAGAGACAAGGTCTCAGCTGGGCCTGGTGGCTCACATCTGTAATCCCAGCACTTTGAGAGGCCAAGGTGGATAGATCACTTGAGGTCAGGAGTTCGAGACCAGCCTGGTTAACATGGTGAATCCCTGTTTCTACTAAAAATATAAAAATTAGCCAGGCACGGTGGCATGCACCTGTAGTTCCAGCTACTCAGGAGGCTGAGGCACAAGAATCCCTTGAACTCAGGAGGTGGAGGTTGCAGTGAGCTATGATCTCGCCATTACACTCCAGAGCCTGGGCAACAGAGTGAGACCCTGTCTCAAAAAAGGGAAAAAAAAGAGAGACAGGGTCTCACTCTGTTGCCCAGGATGGAGTGTAATGGTGCGATTGTAGCTTAATGCAGCTTCGAACACCTGGGTTCAAGTGATCCCCCTGCTTCAGCCTCTTGAGTAGCTGGGACTATAGGCACATGCCACTATACCCAGCTAATTTTTTGTTTTATCTGTAAAGATGGGGGTCTCACTATGTTACCCAGGCTGGTCTCAAACTCCTGGACTCAAGCAATCCTCTCATCTCAGCCTCCCAAAGTCCTGGGATTATAGGCATGAGCCAGCAACGACACCTGGCTGGGATAAAATTTAGGCAAATTAATAACTTAGAACAGCACATCTAAATGGTATTGTTTATCATGTCATAAATGTATTAATATTATTACTATATATCATTGTATTATTTATTATATATAAATAGATTGTTATACCTATATATTTATGTATATTTAAAATGTTCATGTACATTTGTTATACTTACATAACCTGTCTCATTTCCCTGTGTTTGCCTTGGATCAACTCTGTGTATCAGTTAGTCTTATTTTGTATGTGTGTGTGTGGAAACAGAGTCTTGCCCTGTCACCCAGGCTAGAGTGCAGTGGCACAATTTCAGCTCACTGCAGCCTCTGCCTTCAAGCCATTCTCTTGCCTCAGCCACTCAGGTAGCTAGGATCACAGGCATGTGGCACTACACCTGGATAATTTTTAGTAGAGACAGTATTTGTAGTGTTTTTGTAGAGACAGAGTTTGCCATGTTGCCCAGGCTGGTCTGAAACTCCTGGCCTCAACTGATCTGCCCACCTCAGCCTCCCAAAATGCTGGAATTACAGGCATGAGCCACCGCACCTGGCCTTATTTTCTGTTAATTGTTCTTTCTGTCTGCCTTTTCTTTTCTTTCTTTTTTAGATGGGAAAATTGGTTTTGAACCTTTACAACAGAGAATGTCTGAAGAAGTTTCTTTCCAGTCTGAGAGAATTAATCTCTTCACAAGAGATGACCCATATTCCATTTTAGAAAAGTTGTGGAAAGATGATGAACACACAAGAAGATGTGGAGAAAACCAGAACAAACCTTTAAGTCGTGTTACCTTCATTCACAAGAAAACACTAGCTAATGACAGGGTCTGTGACTATAAGAATATTGGGGAAATAGTTCATGTAAACACACACTTGGTTTCCTCAAGAAAAAGACTCCATAACTGTAACTCATTTGGAAAGAATTTGGAGCCTATTACAACCTTATATAATGGAAATGCAACAGAAAATTCTGATGAGATTATTGGAGATGGTGATATTTTTACTCATATGAATTCTCATACAGTAGTGACTGCTTGTGAATGTTATCAATGTAGGAAACCTCTCCATCATAAGCAAGCTCTCATTCAACATCAAAAAATTCATACTAGAGACAGCCTTTATTTGTTTTCTGACTGTGCAAATGTTTTCTCCCAGAATTCACATGCCTTTGCACATGAGAGTGTTTGTTCTGAAGAAAAGCAGCATAAATGCCATGAATGTGAGGCAGTCTTCACTGAGAAGTCTCAACTTGATGGCCATCAGAGGTTTTATGGAGGAGAGAAACCTTGTGTATGCAGTGAATATGAGAAGGATTTTTTCCTCAAGTCAAACCATCAGAAAACTCCTAATGAGGGGAATTACTATAAATGCAGTGACTACTGGAGAGCCTTTATCCAGAAGTCAGATCTGTTCAGATGCCAGAGAATTCATTCTGGAGAAAAACCCTATGTGTGCAGCAAATCTGAGAAAAACTTCTGTCAGAATTCAAACCTTAATATACATAAAAAAATTCATACTGGAGGGAAACACTTTGAATGTACTGAATGTGGAAAAGCCTTCACAAGGAAATCAACACTAAGTATGCATCAGAAAATCCATACAGGAGAAAAACCCTATGTATGTACTGAATGTGGGAAGGCCTTTATCCGGAAATCACATTTTATCACACATGAAAGAATTCATACTGGAGAAAAACCCTTTGAATGCAGTGACTGTGGGAAATCCTTTATTAAGAAATCACAACTCCATGTGCATCAGCGAATTCACACAGGAGAGAATCCCTTTATATGTTCAGAATGTGGGAAGGTTTTCACTCACAAGACAAATCTCATTATACACCAGAAAATTCATACTGGAGAAAGACCCTATATGTGTACTGAATGTGGTAAGGCCTTTACGGACAGGTCAAATCTCATTAAGCACCAAAAAATTCATACTGGAGAGAAACCTTATAAATGCAGTGACTGTGGAAAATCATTCACCTGGAAGTCACGGCTCAGGATACATCAGAAGTGTCATACTGGAGAGAGACATTATGAATGCAGTGAATGTGGGAAAGCATTCATTCAGAAGTCAACACTAAGTATGCACCAGAGAATTCATAGAGGAGAAAAACCATATGTTTGCACTGAATGTGGTAAGGCCTTCTTCCACAAATCACATTTTATTACACATGAAAGAATTCATACTGGAGAGAAACCCTATGAATGCAGTATTTGTGGGAAATCCTTCACTAAGAAATCACAACTCCATGTACATCAGCAAATTCACACAGGAGAGAAACGCTATAGATGTGCTGAATGTGGAAAGGCTTTTACTGACCGATCAAATCTTTTTACACACCAGAAAATTCACACTGGAGAAAAACCTTATAAATGCGGTGACTGTGGGAAAGCCTTCACTCGGAAGTCGGGTCTCCATATACATCAGCAATCCCATACTGGAGAAAGGCATTATGAGTGCAGTGAATGTGGGAAAGCCTTTGCAAGAAAATCAACACTTATCATGCATCAGAGAATTCATACAGGAGAGAAACCCTATATTTGTACTGAATGTGGGAAATCCTTCATCCAGAAATCACACTTAAATAGACACAGGAGAATTCATACTGGAGAGAAACCCTATAAATGCAGTGACTGTGGGAAGTCTTTCATTAAGAAGTCACAACTCCATGAGCATCATCGAATTCACACAGGAGAGAAACCATATATATGTGCTGAGTGTGGAAAGGCCTTCACCATCAGATCAAATCTTATTAAACACCAGAAAATTCATACTAAACAGAAACCCTATAAGTGCAGTGACTTGGGGAAAATCTTAAACTGGAAGCCACAACTCGGTATGCCTCAGAAATCTGACCCTAGGAAAGTAGAGTGCCCAATGCCACAATTATGGTATGGGGACTCAGGAGGTGACCAAGGCCAGCTTTCTTCTATCTAGTTAGAATTATGAACACCTGGATTATATAGCTGATATCCAGTTACACATATGGGGAGATACTATTGAGAGTGTTTAAGCAATGTATAGTGGCCATATTTGGTTACTTAACAGATATTGGTGTTGTCAAGCTCCTGCAAATAATACTAAATGTGCAAGGAGATGACTTGCAGTCTTGTTTCACTTTTTGGGCAAACAGTTTTATAAATTCAGGGCTGTTGAGTTTTTCATGTTCTGGGTACTATTCAATATTGTCACAATAAAATTCATAATGAGTAGAGTGATAATTTTACATTGTCTAAGCAGCCTAAGGACACAGATCCAGACAAAAGGAGGGCAATTCAGATCTGTACTGAAAATAAATCAGCAATTTTTGTGAAAATTAACACTAAAGACAGAAAGAAAGGACTCTACTTTTTTTCTCTTTTCTTTGGGAAGTCACCATTATTTATTGTTATATCTGTTGGTGTATGCCAGGGCAGCAGGTACCAAGGAGGTCTAAATTGCTCCTGGCCTATTTATCAAAAGCCTATTTTCCCAATGATGTACGCAACAGTCCTCTAACTACTTATCACCTTAGAACTGGCCCTAAGATCATGGAACTTAGCTACAGGGACCCAGCTCTAGATAGCAGCACTTTAGATCCTCAGCTTTGACCACAGAAACCTGCACTTTGTGGATGTTTGTTGTTACCAATTCCTGTTTGAAAAATAGGACAAATTAAGAAAATGGATGTCAAACCCTAAATTTTTTTCCAATTTTGTTAGTACATTCTCTACATGTTAGTTACTTGCTAGATTACCATGAGTTTGTTTCATTAGAAGATAAAATGTAGTTGAACATTTGGAAGACTTCTCCTTTTATCTTCTCGGATTCTCTACAAACTAATCTTAATTAATTTTGTTTTTCAAATTCTCTGTATTTGAATAGACTTTTTTTTGTCTTCTATCAGATACTGAAAGAAGTGTGTTGTAATTTTACAAATAATTGTGAATTTGTCTACTTGAGAGCTACTAATTTTTGCTTTATATATTTTGTCTCTGATTTTACATACAATTTAGAATTGTTACAATTTTCCTGGTTAATTGACACATTATCATTATTAGATGTTTCTTTTTATCACTAGTAATTTTTTGCCTTAAATGTACTATGTCAGATACTAATATAATATGCGTACTGATTAAAAGCTAATGTAAATTAGTACTAACAACATTTCAGGACAAGGGGAAAAGTTATAACATTAATTCCATTTATTTAGCCCTCATATGTTATTGATGTTGTATATTTGGATTCTGTATATGGTGAATATAGCCAATCATTATTTGAGTCAATATCCATTTAAATTAATCCACATATTTATCATTTTCATTACTTTTTTATTCCTTCCTGTCCTTTAAGTTTTCCTTTAAAATTGTTTTTTTTTTCCTTACTGAAGAACACCTTTTAGTATTTCTTTTACTGTGAGTCTGCTGGTGACAAATTGTTTTTTGTTTGTTGGCAGTGTTTTATTTTGCCTTCATTTTTGAAGGATACTTTTATTGAATATAGAATTCTAAGTTGAAAGTTGTTTTCTATTAGTATTTTGATGATATTTTCTTTTGGTCTGTCTTTTATTGTTTTATTGAGAAGTAAGCTTTATACAATTACCTTTGTAAGAAATCTGCTTTTCTGTCTTCTTTGAAATTTATCTATTTGTCTTTTTAACAGTTGCACATTGATATGCCTAGGTGTAATTTTTCTATGTGTTTATCCTTCTTGGAGTTTATAATGATTTTTAAATTTGTGGCTTAGTGGTTTTTAGAATGTGTGTGTTGTGTGCTTGCGTGTGTGTGCAAACACATGCATTTTGGGAAATTCCTAGCTATTATCTATTTATGCATCTGCCTCATTTTCTCTCTGTTTCTTTTAGGGATAGCCTTATTACCTAGCTCTCCTGTTGGCCTGTTTCTAATGGTTGGTGTTTTTCTCCAGTTTTGCTGATGTCCTATCTCCTTATATCATGATTTTTTATATCACTTGCCAGACAATATATATTAAAATTGTAGAGGTAATAAGATGCTCTGGATAATACCTTCTTCCACGGAAAATTTACCATAGCTTCTAACAGGTGATTAGGCTAGGTCACTAGTAATTCCTGATCGCCTTTATCCGGTCATGTATTGAGATTATTTGAAACTGGACTTGAGTCTCTGAAAGACTTCTCTTATTTTATTATATGTTCAAAATGTGAACATATAAACCTTATTTCTAGGATAATTTTAGGACTTAGGACTTTGGGAGGTATGTCAGGCCCCTCCTCTTTGGAAAGACTTGAATTCTAGTATTTGTCCTTCAGTCACTTGAATTTGTCAAAAATTCTCTCCAGCCTCTCTTGCCCAGTATTTGCCTTCAGAATTAGCAAATACCTCTTAGTTATAAACAGTCCCAAATTTCAGACATTATGTCTTGTCTCTGTTTTATTCCTGCAGTTTCTCACTGCTGTGGTAACTTTCTTACGCCTTCAAAAAATTAAATGTGTTTAATATTTTCATCCACCTTTTTTAGTTCTCAAAGGAAGTACTAGTCTGTACCACCTATTCTGCCACTGGCACAAGTTTTCAACTCATTGAGATAGCTGTTTCTATTGAAGAAGTATCAAGACCAAAAATATATTTTCTAAATTACCAAAATTACTGACTTCTAAATGAAAATGCTTAGATTTGCAGCATTACTTTATTCCAGTCTTTTGTTGCTAAAAGTCTTAAGGCATTCGCTCATTTGTTAAAACCTTTACAAACTTTGATACATAAGAGAAAATTACCTCTGGTGGTTTCAGATTTTCTTTCGGTAGCTGCCAAATTTTAGCAAATGGAAGGGATTGACTAAAAGCTTCTCCGATGTCTTTTTTAATACTATGATTTTTCCTTTGTATAATTAATAGAAAATGGGGTTGATGAAGACTGGTATAGAGTCCCAAGTTTTGAAAAATTAACTTAGTAGGATTAATGAGCTAGTGATTCTCAGCCTTTATTCTCAAGCACATATTTGGAGAATAGATTGTTACACTCCCAAAGAAAAAAACTGTAAAAGAGCTACTTGACCTTTTGTCAACACAGGATTAATCTCTAGAAGAGAGAAAGACTTTCTTGCATCTCAAGGGGCACTTGTGAATTGATTGAGGAATAAATTATGGGAAACTATGAGTGAATTGGGAGAGCTAAATGTTAAGTAGAACTCAAAGGTTAGTATAGATCGAAGGCATGTGGAATATAGACTTTACTAGGGAAAACACTGTACATTAGCCATATCTCCTCTTTTCTCTTCTTCTTCTTTTTTTTTTTTTTTGAGATAGAGCCTTGATCTGTCACCCAGGCTGGAGTGCACTGCTGCAGTCTTGGCTCACTGCAAGCTCCACCTCCCTGGGTTCAAGCGATTCTCATGCCTCAGCCTCCCAAGTAGCTGGGATTACAGTCATGGACCACCATGCCCGGTGAATTTTTGTATATTTAGGGAAGACGGGATTTCACTATGTTGGCCAGGCTGATCTTGAACTCCTGGCTTAAGTGAACCACCTACCTGGTACTCCCAAAGTGCTAGGATTACAGGTGTGAACCACCATGCCAAGCCAACCATTTCTTTTTATGCTAGCACTCTTATAGTTCATCTGTATTTACAGCAACTATTTTAAGATAGTTTTACTGTTTAAATGTTTTAATAAAAATGCATTTTGTTCTATTTTATTAATTTTAATGTTTTTTTAAATTTAGTGACTGGGTCTCACTCTGTCACCCAGGGTGGAGTGCAGTGGTATGATCATAGCTCACTGTAGACTTCAACTCCTAGGCTCAAGCAACCCTCCTGCCTTACCCTTCCAAGTAGCTCAGACCACAGGTGTGTGCCACTACACCTGGATTTTTTTTTTTTTTTGTTTTTTTTTTTGTTTTGGAGAGATGAGGCCTTGCTTTGTTACCCAGGCTGGTCTCAAACTCCTGGCTTCAAGCAGTCCTCCCACCTTGGCCTCCCAAAGTGCTAGGATTACAGATGTGAGCCACTGAACCTAGCCAAAAATGCATTTTAATTTAATTTTTTAAAATGAATCATACTGCAAATTCAGAAAATATAAGAAAACATATACTCAAACATTTAATTATGCATCAGATAATTCATAGGGGAGAGTAATTTTCTGTTTGTACTGAATGTGGGTAGGGTTTTCTTTAAAAGTCATACTTTATTATATATCAGAAAATTTATGCTGGAGAGAAACTTTATGACTATGATAACTAAGGAATCTTCCACTGAAAAGTTAATGACCTGAACATAGTAAATTCACACACGACAAAAAACAATAATTCAAATCCTGTTATACATTAAAAACGATTCGGAGAACAAAGCCTATAAGAACAGTGACTGAAGACACTTCACCTGGAATTTATCAGAACGTTTCCACCAGAAGGAGACAACAAAAGAGCAAATGTGAGAGTAACTTCACACAGAAATCAGTTCTCAGTATTCTTCAGCATTTACACATGCGTAAAAGTGTATTTATTGAAAGTGAAAAAGTCTTTTTCACAGAACTCAGAACCAGTTTTAAGTTACTCATACTACAGAGAAGCCCTGTGACTACTGTACATTATACATTGTATGTGGAAAAATCTTTGTCCATGAGTCACACCTTACTGTATACCAGACAAGTAATTGAGAAGAATACATCTTCTAAGAATACATCATTTTATTAAATGCCATAAAATTCAAGTAGAAAAGAAAATCTATTTGATACATTGGAAAAAGTCTTCCTATAGAAGCAGATTTCATAATGAATATAACTCATTTTGTTCATTGATTTAACTTTAAGCCCATGTCTCAAACCAGTGGAGAAAAACAGACCATCCAACACTTGCATGTCCTTTTATTAAAATAAATATTTACATACACACATGCATACATATATAACTTGGCATAAGTGTGACTTTACTTATTTACTTTAGAGACAGGATTTCAATCTGTTGCCCAGGCACCCAGGTGGGAGTCCAGTAGCACAATCCTGGCTCACTGCAGCCTTGACCCCCTGGGCTCAAGTGATCCTCCTGCCTTAGCCTGTTGAGTAGCTGGGACTACCGGCACACACCACAATACCTACTAATTTTTTTAGTTTTTGCAGAGATGGAGCCTTGCTAGTTTCCCAGGTTGGTCTGAAACTCCTGGTCTCAAGCAGTTCTTGTGCCTCAGCCTCCCAATGTGCTGAGATAACAGGCATGAGTTACCACCCCTGGCCTAACTGTAACTTTTACATTTTATGTCTTCTCGATTTTTCTACGTCCATTCAAAGCAACTCCAGCCACTCCAACAGCCTGTCAACAGATAATCAAAGCTAATCCACTTAACATTTTTCTATATATTTACAATCACATACAGCCACATTAATATGTCATCTGTAACATATTAGTGTTTGTGCTGCAATAAACGTAACGATGCAGGTATCCTTTTGATATGCTGGTTTCTTTTCCTTTGAATAAAACCTCATTAGTGAAACTGTAGGATGAAATGGTAATTCAATTTTTAGTTTGCTTTAGAAATCATACTGTTTTCCATAGTGGCTGTATTAATTTACACTCCCACCAACAATGTAAAGAGTTCCTTTTTCTCCACATCCTTGCTGCATCTGCTATTTTTTGTCTTTTTAATAATAGCCATTCTGATTGGGGTAAGATGATACCTTCTTGTGGTTTTGATTTGTATTTCCCTGATGATTAGTGGTGTTGAGCATTTTTAAATATACCTGCTGGCCATTTGCATGTCTTCTTTTGAGAAGTATCTATCCATGTCCATTGCCCACTTTTTTTTTTTTTTTTTTTTTTTTTTGATTGGTTTTTTTTTTCCCCGCCGGGGGGGGAGTGGTAGGATCTTGGTGCAACCTCCACCTCCCAGGTTCAAGCAATTCTCCTGGCTCAGCCTCCCAAGTAGCTGGAATTACAGGTGCTCACCACCACGCCCAGCTAATTTTTGTATTTTTAGTAGAGACAAGGTTTCACCATGATGTCCAGGCTGGTCTCAAATTCCTGACCTCAGGTAATCCACTTGCCTTGGCCTCCTGAAATTACAGGCATGAGCCACAACACCCAGCCCACTGCCCACTTTTTAATGAGATTATTTGGGGGCAGGGGTTGTTTGCTTATTCTTTTACTGTTGAGCTGTTTCCATTCGTTGTATATTCTGGATATTAGTCTCTCGTCAGATAAATAATTTGCAAATATTTTCTCCAATTCAACTGGTTGTCTCTTTACTCTGTTGATTGGTTCCTTTGCTGTGCAGAAGTTTTTAGTTTCATATAATCACATTTGTCTATTTTTGTTTTGTTGCCTGTCCTTTGAGGTCTTTTTGCCATTAAGTATTTGCCTAGGCCAATGTCCTGAAGTTTTTCACCTACGTTTTTTCTAGTATTTTATAGTTTCAGTTCTTACATCCCCCCATAAGTCTTTAATCCATTTTGATTTGATTTTTGTGTATGGTGAGAGATAGGGTCTAGTTTGATTCTTCTGCATATAGTTATTCAGTTTTTGCAGCACCATTTGTTGAAGATACTCTCCTTTCCCCCATGTATGTTCTTGGGCGTTTTTGGAAAATCAGTTGGCTGTGACTATGAGGATTTATTTCTGTCTTCTCTATTCTATTCCATTGATCTTTGTGTCTGCTTTTGCATCAATACCATGCTATTTTGGTTACTACAGCATTGTAATATGTTTCGAAGTTAAGTAGTGTGATGCCTCCAGCTTTGCTCTTTTTGCACAAAATTGCTTTGGCTATTTGGGCTCTTTCTTGGTTCCATACAAATTTTAGTAATTTTCCTATTTTGGTGAAAAAAAAAAACATTAGTATTTTTACAGAAATTGCATTGAATCTGTAGATTGCTTTGGCCAATACAGTCATTTTGATAGTATTAATTCTTCCAGTCCATGAGCATGGGATGTCTATTTGTTTGTGTCCTCTTCAATTTATTTCATCAGTGTCTTGTAGTTTTCCTTGTGGACTCTTTAACCTCATTGGTTAAACTAATCCCTAGGTATTTTATTTTTTGCAGCTATTTTAAATGGGACGGCCTTTTTGATTTATTTCTCATATATCTCATTACTGGTGTATAGAAAGGCTACTGGGTTTTGTATGTTAATTTTGTATCCTGCAACTTTACTAAATTTGCTGATGTGACATAAGAAACTTCTGGTGGCATCTTTAGATTTTTCTAAATATAGGATCATATCATCTGCAAACAAAAAGACAATTTGACTTCCTCATTTCTGTTCAGTGGCAGCAGCTGTACGCAGGTGGCTCGGGGACACATGTATCAGCTCTAGGTGGTGGCTGCAGGTGGAGTAGCCAGCAGGGCACTTGTAAATGTGTGGTGGTCCTGCTGCTTGTGGGTATCAGGATCGCGGCCAGTGGCTCGAACTTCAGCTCTATTGGCAGTAGCCAGCCATAGCAGTGGCTGTAGATATGGGATGTCACTAGATCTCTCGAGATATGAAAATGCAGGGATTGCTGGGCTCCAGAACAGGATGCAGTCTGATGATGGCTAGCCTCTCAGGACAGCTGCTTAGAACTCAGGAGAATGTATGCAATGTAGCATGGGCTCTCTCTCTGGAGCAATGCCATCACACAGTCTCCAGCCAGCTGTCTGTGTAAGTCTTAGGGCCCACAAGGGTCAAGGGGTTCTCCTGTGGCCAGAATTTCAGGAGTTTGTGGTGGGAGTGTAGTCCAATGCAGGTCTCCCTTTCCCCATAGTGTGGAGCCTCTTTGAGGTTCCCAGCCAACCCTAACCAAGCAGGCTGCCTCTCTTCCCTCTCATTCCTTGCCTTAGGTGTTTCCTGTTACTTCTCTGTTGAATTCCAGTGTACTCTTTTAGATTATCTATTTGAAGTGTTATTATTCACTATTTTGGTTCTTTGTGGAGGAGGCAAGTGCTAGATGCCTCTAGTCAGCCATCTTGAAGCTTTTCTCATAAGAGCACATATTTTACATGGAAATAGTGAAGTGAATTAAGATCACTAATTAGGAATCAGGTACAGTGACTCATGCCTGTACTCCCAATGCTCTGGGAGGCCAAGGTGGGAGGATTGCTTGAGGCCAGGAGTTAAAGAAGACCAGCCTGGACAACATAGGGAGACTCTGCCATCACAAAAATATTTTTTTAAGAATTAGGCAGGTGTGATGGCACACACCTGTAGTCCCAGCTGCTCAGAAGGCTGAGGGGAAAGGACTGCTTGAGCCCAGGAATTCGAGGTTGTGGTGTGCTGTGATCACACCACTGCATTCTAGCCTGGGTGACAGAGTGAGACCCTGTTTTTTTTTGTTGTTGTTGTTTTTTGGTTTTTTTTTCAATTAGTAATTAGAATATCTCACTAGAACTGTAACTAGCACAATATTGGAAAATATGGTATATAAAGTACTATGAGAAATACAAGTATTAATATAAACATTGAGAATAAGTAAAAGTAGACTGCAGTAACAGGTTTTAAAATAGGCATTAAATTTTGTGAAAAGTTTGGTACATCTTTTTATTGATAATATATATGATTGCTTAAAATATTGAAAGCATTACAAAGAAATATACAGTAAATGCTATCTTTCTATCACCACTATCTGACAGTTCCCACATTCTTCTGCCAATTATAACCTTTCAAAATATAAGCAGAAAATAGGCATGGGAAGTTGTATAGATATATATTTATACACTTACATCTTTGTTTTTTCACCTAGCATACCTTGGTGACTAGTCTACATTAGTACAAATAAATCTGTGTCACTTAGTGTTATTTGTAGATATACCACATGAATTAATAACGGATGTGCCATCATTTACCCAAGCCCTTACTGATCGCCGTTTATTTTTAGCTAGTATTCTTACATATCAAAGTATACAGTATTTATAGCTGGGATTTTTGCATTGTGAAATTTTAATTTTACACATCAAAGACATTAAAGCACTATTATTTTTCTGGCAGCTGAATAACTGAAAAGGCTAATTATACATATATTTAACTATATTTTAATATAAGTGTGGTAGAGTTTTGTATGTGAGTGCTTTAGAAGCCATTTTTGGTTTATGGTGAATTGCCTGCTAGTTTTCTTTTCATACTGTTTTACTGTTCTATCTTTTCTTTGTTGATCTCATATATTTAGGAAATAATCCGTTTGTCATGTGCCTTATACATATTTCTTAAGAATCTGTCATTTATCTGTTGATTTTGTTTGTAATATATTTAACTGTGCATTTTTCTTTTAAATTTGTATTTTGACATAACTTCAGTCTTAAATTTACAAGAACATTACAAAATTCCCATACTTCCTTCACACAGATTCCCCAAATGTTAACATTTTACATCTGCTTCAACTCCCTGACCATTGCATTTACACACATTCACACACACATCACTTTTTTCTGAGCTTTTGAGGGTGAGTTGCAAACATTATTCTCCTTCACGTCAGAATCTTCCTTTTGTATTTTCTAATAACGAAGACATTCTCCTATAAAACCACAGTAAAATTATGAAAGCAGGGATTAACATTGATTTAGTGCTATTACCTAATCGACAGACCTTAGTCAAATTTTGTCTCTTATTCAAATAATACCCTCTATTACTAAAAAAATAATTCTAGATCATGAATTACATTCAGTTAAGGTCATGAAAAGCCACGTAAAATATGAGAAACTATCAGTCAAGAGAATCTTAAGGAGACAGGATGACTAAATATAATATAATATCCTGGATGGGATCCCGGGACACTAGAAAAGGCTATTAAATTTTAAAAGTAAAGGAATATGAATAAAGTATGACCTTTAATTAGTAACAATGTATTAATATTGGTTCATTAATTGTGACAAACACACCATACTAGTGTGAGACATAAATAGGGTAAACGAGGTGTGGCACATAGGAATACTCTGTACTATTTTTAGAATATTTTGATAAGTCTAGAACTATTCTAAAATAAAGCTTATTTTGAAAATTTCCTGGGGAGATGGGCTGTGGGTCTGGAGAGGTCAAAATGGCTAGAATTTCAGAGCACAGAAAGAGACAAGAGAAAGCTGCACGCATGCATTACACGGGGCTAAAAATGGTTCCCGTTCTGGCCAGTGAAGGTAGACAGTTTCATAATTTGTGCAGCATTAAGGAAAGCACTCAGACAGATTGTGCCTCAGGAGTGGGGGAAATTTAGCCTATGCCAAATGCTGCTCTGTTCTTGCCTGACAAACTTTAGTACAAAGACCCTAATGGATCAAAATGTTTTCAAGTAACTGAACTGTATTCCAGAACAAATCTCAAAAATATTAATGAGGCCAGACATGGTGGTTCATGCCTATGATCCCAGAAATTTTGGAGGCTGAGGCAGGAGGACTGTTTGAGGCCAGGACTTTGAGAACAGGGCTGGGCAACAAAGCAAGATTTCATCTCTTAAAAAAATTTTTTTTTTAATTAGCTGGGCATGGCGGCATGCACTTGTGGTCCTAGCATGCACTTGTGGTCCTAGCTTCTTGGTAGACTGAGGCAGGAGGATCACTTGAGCCCAGGAGTTTGAGGATGCAGTCAGCTATGATCATGCCACTGCACTCCAGCCAGGGCAACAGAGTGAGATCCTGTCTGAAAATATATATACAATAAAGGAAGCACAAACATATTCAGCATACAAGGTAACATTTACAATGTCTGGCATCCAATTGTAAGTTATTACAAAAGAAAAAATAAGCAATTTGAATATTTATATACCTACTAAAGAAATTGAATTAGTAACCAATAACCTTCCAAAACAGAAAGCAGCAGGCCCTGCTATGAACATGTGGAACTAGAAATTTAAAACACAATAGCATTTACATTAGCATTAAAAATGAAATACTTAGGTATAAATATAGCAATATATGGACACAATCTATATGAGGAAAACCATAAAACCTTGATGAAATATATCAGAGAAGAAATAAATAAATGGAAAGATATTCCATGTTTGTAAACAGGAAGAATAAGTATTGTCACGATGTCTGTTCTTCCCAACTTGATCTATATACTCAATTCAATCCCAATCAAAATCCCAGCAAGTTATTTTGTGGATATCAACAACTATTTCTTTATGTGGAGAGGCAAAAGACCCATAATAGCCTACACAATATTGAAGGAGAAGAACAAAATCAGAAGAGTGACATTACTCGACTTCAAGACTTACTATAAAGCTATAGTATATCCAAGCTGTATATACTACTCACCTGTTGGTCACTTACTAGCCATCTCAGCCATGAGAATTTTAAAACGCCACACATATATAATATGTGGTGTTTTAAATGTGTATATATATATATACATTTTTAGATGTGTATATATATATATATATATATACACATCTACGGCAGGTCTTGAACCATCTTGTGCAAATAAGGGGAGACTACTGTATCATTTTTTCATCTTTTTACTTTCAATATATGTGTGTTCTTAGATACAAGTTATCCTTTTGTAAACAGCAGACAGTTGGACCTTATTTCTTCATCCATCCTGGCAATCAGTATCTTTCTATTGTGGAGCTTATTTCACTACATTTAAAGTACTGATAGGGAAGGACTTGCTCTTGCCACTTGATATTCATTTTCTGTATGCCTTATAGCTTTTTGTCTCTCATCTGCTCCATTACTGCCTTCCTTTGTGTTTAGTTGATTTTTATTCCCATCTAATTTCCTTTTGTGTATATTCTATAGATATTTTCTTTGTAGTTGGCATGGGTTTACATATAACCTAAAATTATAACAAGTAATTTTATAGTGTCACAGCTTAACATCAACTGCATGTAAAAATTCTGCTTCTTTATGGATCTCCACTACTCCATTTTGTGTCATTAATGTCACAAATTACATCTTTATATATAATATATACAGTATGTACCCATTAACATAGATTTATATTTTTATGTATTTGTATTTTAAATTTTATGGAAATTATAAGTGAACAAACAAAATTCCAATTTTGTTCATATATTTACCTTTACTGGAGATCTTTAAATTTTTCATATCACTTCAAGTTACTGTCTAGCATCCATTTATTTCAACTTGAAAGACTCCCACTAATATTTTTTATAGGACAGGTTTTGTCTTCAGATTTCTTTATTTGAAAATGTCTTAATTTCTCCCTCAGTTATTTTCTTTTTTGAGAAAGTAGTATGGATTTTTATTGTCAAAATGAGAGGTCATAATAGAAGACACATTAATTGTTCTCATAATTTAGACCCCAGGACCTCTCTATGGAAAGGTCAGCTTCTTATGCAGACAAGATACTAGCCAAAACAAAACATGGGTATTTCAGACAGTGTTCAAGAATATGACTGAACCTGTTCACAGTGAGGAGAAATAAAAAGGCAGTTTCCCTATTTCCTTTCCTCAGTAAGGTTATGTGTTGCATAAAGGGATGAGGCTCATTTTCGTGAAAAATGCTTTCATACAGAAAATTTTTAATTCTTTTACCTCCCCCCGCAGATGTTCCAGGCCCTGATCTGAACAAGGAAATCAAAATAAGGTAACACCACAGGCCTCAAGACTATAACTGTACTTAATATCTTCCTTACTTTAAAAAACTTTAATGTCCATTTACCTATACTAAGTCAGTAGCCTGAATTTTCTCTCTTAGGAAGGTTTTAACCAAATTGGAATTAACCTGACTTTAAAGTGCAAGAAAGGCTCTGCTAGACTAGCGTTTGTCCTATGGCATAGAAAGAGGAGCATGCCTCCCCCAGCACTGGCCTAACAGGCCCCACATGAAGAACTGGCTGCAGGACAATGATCCATTAGATCTGCTAAAATGCAGGCGGACTCAGCCTAGAAAGAGGGGTCCCTGCCAAATCTGGCTTTTTTCTGTACCCAGGTCCCAAACAGATCTTGGGTCCCCTAACTGACAAGGCTGGAGCATGGCACCAGCCATCAACAGGGCCAGAGTCATCTCAGTGAGTCAGTGAGTACTTCTACACCATGATTTGTCAATGCTCACATAGATAGTGGTAAAGGAATCAAGAAGCCTGGGTTTTGGAAGAGTGCAAACATTCTTTACCTAGTAAGCAGTGATTGAAGTTCTTAGCTAGGGTACAGTATGAAAAGACAGGTAATGAGATCCCCATACACCACTGCTGAGAATATTTAGTCTAACTTTAAAGCAGTACAAAATGGCTTCTTCTACACAACAAGGGAAAGCTTTGTACTAATGTTTCTCAAAAACCAACTAGGTCTCCAGCTCTAGCCTCAATTTAACAGGTTTTTAATTTTATTTATCTCTTTATTTTTAGTCTGGTTTTGTTGCCCAGGCTGGTGTGCAGTGGCGCGATCTTGGCTCCCTGCAACCTCCTCCTCCCAGGTTTGAGCAATTCTCCTGTCTCAGCCTCCTGAGTAGCTGGGACTACAGGTGCCGGCCACCATGCCCATCTAATTTTTGTATTTTTAGTAGAGATGGGGTTTCACCATATTGGTCAGGCTGGTTTCGAATTGCTGACCTTAGGTGATCCACCTGCCTTGGCCTCCCAAAGTGCTGGGATTACAGGCATGAGCCACTGTGCCCAGCCAATTAACAGTTTTTAAAAATACCTTTCCTACGTCAGAGCCAAGGCAAAAGGAGAGTGGGTACAAGAAGCCCTCTTTACCAGGATCCCTGGAAAGAAATAGCTCTAGAAGCCAGTGGGTGTGAGCACATCAAGTCACGCGGTTTGAGATTATGGGTCCATGGTGGCTGTTTCTTCCCTTCCATCACTGGGATGTCCATCTTGGGCGGCTTCAAGGCTGCTAGATCTTCAGCTATTTGGTTGGCCTGGGCACAGATCAGTTCCATTGGGCTTCTGGGCTCCTCAGTAGGTCTGGATGCAAAACTTCTGGGATCATACTTCTGAAGGGATCTCGGTCCAAAGAGCCTCCACTTATCTGACAAGTTTCTGTCCTTATCCCCACTTCGAGCATCCATGGTGCTAGGATTTGGGCTGGATAAGGCTGTGGAAGAACCAGAAGTAAACCAAACTCTGGGCCTCTGTTTAGCAAAAGAGTGAGGAGTGGTGCTTGGGGTAGACTGGGTTGAGGCAGGCTGCGTCTCTTCTTTTGTTCTCTCTCCACCCTGTAGTTTTAGTTTGCCACTCGAAGATATTTGGTCTCCTCAGTGGTGAGGCCCTTGTGGGGTGTGTAGCCAGCATCTCTCAGCCCTGCCTGTTGCCCAAAATGCTGAATTCCTTCTGGGGTCTGTTTTGTGATCAGAGAATTCATGATGACATGGGTAGCTTTGGTATTCACCACTGGGACCTTGTCCACACTGTCACTGGCCGATGACAGGGTCATGGCAGGGGAAAGTAGACTGGCCTCTCCTTCCTCCACCTTGGCGAAGTGCTGATACTCGTGCTCTGGAATCACTGGCTTCCAGGTTATGCAGCCCACAACTAATGGCTGAGGAATCATGGGCACAGGGTCCTCGAGGGCATCATTACAACTGAATGCCTGGTGGTATATCCCGATGGGCAGGGACATCTTGCCAGAGGCCCACTCGCCTTAAGAGTATAGTGAAATGAGGTGATGATTAAGCTGACACAGATGTTAATAAGGAGCATGGTCCAGCTGCTGCAAATTGGCAAAGCTTCCCAGGAAGAGTCCATCTAGAGGTTCTGTTATCCTGCTGCCACAGGGTTGCCTGCGGCCCAGAGTCCAGCACTACAGAGGTTCCAAGAGCCCATGTCTCCCGAGAGGCTGTAGTGCAGTCTGGACCTGAGCCACGGTGACAGCAGCGGCAGCAACGAAGGTTTTCAGGGCATACCAGGCAACACTGCCCCTCCGTCAGTTTTTAGAGACAATTTTGCCATAGGTAGGATTCTTAAGTGGCAGGATATTTTTTCCTATTTAAATATATCATGTCACCCTCCAAGGTTTCTGCTGAGAATTTCACTGATAATCCTATTGTGAATCCCTTACACATTACAAGCCACTTTACTCTTACTGCTTTCAAGAGTCTCTCTTTGTCATTCCCTTTTGACAGTTTGATTATAATGTGCTTCTGTGTAGGTTTCTTTTGCTTTATCCTACTTGGAGTTCTTTGAGTTTCTTTGATTTATAGATCCATGTCTTTCCTAAAATTTGGGAAGATTTTTGTGATTATTTTTTCAAATAATCTCTCTCTCTCTTCTCCCTCTGGAACTCCCAAAAAGTGGACCACATGATCCACTTGAAGGTGTCCCATAGTCCTTTAAACTCTGTTCACTTTTAAAATTCATTCTCCTTAGATAATAACTTCAAATGTCATGTCTTCAAGTTCACTGATTCTTTCTTCTGCCTGTTGTAATCTACTGCTGAATTCTTCTGGTAAATTTTCAATTCAGTTACTGTATTTTTTCAGCTCCAAAATCCTTTTGGTTCCTTTTTACAATTTCTTTTTGTTGATATTCTCATTTCATTCACATATCATTTTCTTGATTTCCTTTAGTTCTTTGTGTTTTCCTTTAGCTTTTTGAGCTTAAGACAGTTTTAAAAAATGTTTTGTCTATTTCTTTATACTACTATACCTGAAGCCTGTGTTTGTTCAGAGATTATTTCTGCCATTTTATTTTCTTCCTGTAAGTGAGCCATATTTTTTTTGTATGCCTTATGATTTTTTGGTGAAAACTGGGCATTTGAAAAAATGTCCACCTGTTCTAGTTTTGCAGACTGGTTGTGTGCCAGTGAAGATCTTTACTAACTAGCAGGGCCTATTCTGAGTGTTATGATCAGCTCAGAATAAAGGTTTACAGATGCCTCAGGTTTTGTCTGAGCATTCATCGTGCGTGCATGTGTGTGTGTTGCCCTACATATGTAGCTACTTCTAAATGTCCTAATTTCCTACAGTGTCACCCCAATTTCAATTCAGGGCTTTAGATGTTCTATGTTAATTCTTCACATGTAATCTCTTCCCAAGGCAGCTCTGGGTCTGTAATCCCACTGTAGCCTGAGACCTGAGAAAACATGACAGTTTTCTCCACCTGAATTCCAAGTCAAACAAAGCAGAGACCAGTCCCTCAGGTAGCCCCAGACAGGTTAGTATGCTGCAAATAAAGTATCTTATGCTCCCTCCATTTTAATGGAGCAAACTGGACAGTGGCTGCTACTTCCTTCAGACTATGATGTATCATGCAACAGAAGAGAGGTTCTGGGCCAGGAATAAGTGAAAAACACAAGATTTTCTACCATTTTAAATGTGTCTTTCAAAAAAATGGACATTGTGCTTGATTGCTGTAGATTTTAATTATATTCGAGAGGTCCTATAAAGTTATTTTAACGTGTATCTGGTTTGGTTTTGTTTTTGATGTTTCCATGGAGCAAAGAGAGTCTAAAATTTCCTAGCCTGCCGTCTTGCTAATATCACTCCACCACAGCCCCATTTATCCCAGTGCTCGCTGATGGTTTCAAATCATTGTGAACACAATCTTCAGGGCTCTATCACGATTTGCCAGCAGGAGTCAAAATGAGATGTGTCAAAATTAGATTCGTGCACAATATTACAATCAATGTACATACACTTATAACTATGTCCATGTGAAAGGACCTATATTCATGTAATTAAAAACTGTATAAAACATTATTAGGATTTTATTTTGCAGAAGCATGGGTCAGCAATTCCGAAACTACTCCCTGTGAATTCTGTGACTGATGAAATAATAAATATAATGTAGATAATGGGAGCCAGGAATCTGTCAATAGAAAAAAGCTACAAATATAGGAAAGTGAGAGCAAATGACAGAATGAAAACAAGGGTGTTAGACTGAAATTAGAGGTCTCACTGGGAACTTGTGGGTATTAATATACATAGATAACTATAGAAATGGATATAGATGCGTTTGCAGGTATATGTAAGTGCATTTATGAATACACACATGTATGCATATGTCTGCATATGCATACATCTATTTTCTAGCTCTATCCATTAAAAAGACCTAAAATCAATGATACTCCCAGGATCAATGATTAAACGTTGGTTTATTAATACATTTCTCCATTAGAGAAAAGACTCCTTAGAGAAACAGCTAATTCCATGGTTGGAACAGGGAAAACATAAAGTGAGCCTGGAACTTCTTAACATGTCAAAAAGTGAGGAAGTTTTCAAAGAATGATGGGACATGACAAAAGGACCAGAAACAACTTTAAGGGACCCCTACAGGCCAATAACTGGAACAAGTTTATCATCCTCCCCATTCCCCAAAAAAAGATGGTTAAAGGATTATAACCTAATAAAAAGCCTATGAATTCACAGTGATATAAGAAAGGAAATGAAGAAATATGAGGTGGAGGAGGGAAAGCTCCTCATTTCAGCATAATTCCAACTAATAAATGAAGAAGGAATGAGGGAATTATTCTCCAATGATGGAATCAGAAAAATCACCATTGAACAACCATCATAATAATAGATTCAAACAAGAAACAACATGGATACTAAAACTAAATGTGTAAAAATTTAAAGAGTCACAGAATATTTATGTCATCTCAAAGTATCTCCCTACAAGGCACTTATTAGTTACAAAGGGTAAGATAGTAATTGTAGAGTGGAGAAATCTGAGAGGCACTAACCTTGATCAAGCAGTCAAAGTTGACAGAGCCAGAATGGGACAATGGACAAGAGCAGTCTCCTGATAGGGTATAATGACAAGAATTCTGCATCACTTTTGTGGTATTCCTAAGGCACAAATAATATAAACTTAATCACGATGAAACATCAGTCATATCCAAATATTAGTGAAATCCAAACAGTCAGTGTTAAGAAATACAAATAAATGATCTGGAAGAACACTAGGAATCTGTGGCTTCTTCTTTAAAGTTAGATTTGTCAGTGTGTTTATATTGTTTCAGCCACATTCAGCTGGACTGCAGGGGTTCTGGTGCAGAGTAGGCAGAGGTTTTTATTTAACCAGGATTGTCTTTAACCAAAGCCAGAAAACAGCAACAAAGTTAAAGGAGTAAAGTCAGTATAAAGATATGTGTGTATTATGTCTACGCACACATAGATATATGTATATATACACATAGACACACACAAATTGGTAATTAAAGTGTGTATACAAGTGAGTGAGTATAAAGACCAACTATGGAGTTTAAGAAGGAAGGAGAGGAAGGCCTAGCTAAGGGGCTAGGGAAAGGAAGTAGGATCAGTGCATTGGAGATGCAGGGGAGAAGTAGAAAGGCTTCTAAAATCTGGGTAGGAATTAACGAAACTAAAAAACAATAGATATAAATATGCACATAAAAAGTTAGGCCTATAACTTCCAACAGTCGTTAAAGTCAGTGAGATTATGAATGATGAGTGGTGCCTATTTTCTTTTCCTTTAAATGTACTTTCTAATTTTTCAATTAGCACATATTCCTCTAGGAACTTAAAGAAACAAACGCTTATTAAAGAAAAGTTTCCAATAGAAATAAATACGAGGCCAGGCACTGCAGCTCACGCCTGTAATCCCAGCACTTTGGGAGAGCAAGGTTGGGGGGATCGCTTGAGTCCAGGAGCTCAAGACCAGCCTAGGTAACACAGCGAAACCCCTATCTCTACAAAAATAAGAAGAAAAAGAGAAAATAAGATAAATAAATGAGGAAGGAGGTATTTTCTTTTTATTTTTTAAATACACAGCATTTTTATTAAATATACTCTGTGAGAAAAAGAACACCCTAAAGTGCCAGGTTTCTTGTAAATCTGATAACTTAGTAAATACAATGGTGAAAAAAAAAATCAGAGGAAACATAATTTAAATAGTCTTATAAAAGGGCAAGAATATATATTAATCTTCATATAAGAAAGCAATCATCAAAATATAAAAGGGAAAGACATCTCATTTGTAGAATATATTTCAAAATTCCACCTGTTGATCATTTCATTTAAAAAATGCTAAACACATGGGCAGTCTCACTCTTACCAACATATGTGTTTAAATCGATGGTAGTAGGGGAATTTAGACTACTCATTCACACTGACATAAAGTGACATTTTTGTTGCACAACAGTATTGCTCACTGGCACTAACAGTGGAAGATGGAGGAAGTAGATTTCTGATTCAATTGTTAGCAGCAGAAATGGACTAATGCTAAAATTTTAGGAAAAAAAACAAATAGGTCCAAGCTGTAGCTACTTCCAAGTAACACAAACATTAACCAAACATTGCCAATTTGTAATGGGCTATGAAAAAAAAAAACATGAAAATACTCTACATTGAATATTAGCTTTATGTTACTTTCTATTAAAGATATTCAGTGGGCATATTCTAAATTATATAGGGCATCTATAGAGACCTAAATTAGTAAGTATAATACAAAGCTAACAGGATAGTGTCAACATATCTTGGGATGTTCTAGCCAATGTTTGGCTACAAGTATTTGGAAGGAGTCAAATAACTACATGCACATGCAAAATGAATACTTATAAAAAGAAATCTTAATGTATCAGATATCCACAAACTGAAAAGTGTTACACGTTTGTAGGGGAAAAATACTGATGGTTGGCTGAATGACCAATTAATTATACATACTACTTATGAAAAGCTGGGTGATTTAGGTGCAAAAAAAGAAAAAATAGATATGTACACATATATCTCTAGTAACATCCTACCAACATATATATGTTACATGTCATAGTTAAAGCTGTACAGCTAGTGCTCAACTTACGACCACGGTCGGGACCGCGGACCGGTCGTAACACGATTTGGTCGTAAGTTGAGTAGGCTATATGTGCAGTTGAAATGGTACATGCGGAGATGGTAGTGCTGCCAGAAGCTGGTCCGCACTGTCATACGCCCAGCTGGGCAAGGTTTGCACTGCCAGATGCGGAGCAGTCGTGGCTAGCGATTGTGGTCGTAAAGTCGAATGGTCGTAAGTTACATAGGTGGTAAGTCGATCAATACTAGTATTAACAAACTAGGATATGTAAGGTATCAATGCAGCTAAAATTAAGTTTTAAGTAAAAAGCTGCTGCTACTTAACAAGAGAGTGAACTTTGGGGTTTATTCAAGAATTAGTTCTCATATATAAAAAAGTTTGATATTAATAAACAATACTTGTCACCATAAAGTTTTAGACAGTATAGAAACCTACAGAAAAGTGTTTTTGGACCACTTTAAACAGTTGGAGGAAGCAAATAAAACTGGATTATGAGTATGAATGCATTTGTGATCAAAATTGACACACACAAAAATCAAAACACATTTCACAACAGAACCTGCAAACACTTTTGTATTCATCTCTTTTGAACTATAAAAAAGAATGAATGTCTTGTCTTAATAAGACTTTTAAGCAACAAAATAATTTAATCATGAAGTAGCAGCTTGATTATGAATATATTCTATTATCTGTATCAGCTGGTAAATTAACTGTGATCCAAAAAGGCTGACCAGCTCTAACTAGTATGAACAGGATATTGAATTCATTAATGAATATATAACTATTTTGAGCATACAAATAATCTCTGGTTTTATACCCACTACATTTTAGAATTCTGTAAACTGTGAGGCATAGAATATGTTTAATATGGCAAAAAATCATATGAAATGATTTTTTATTCTGTTCAGTCCTTTTCCCATTAAGCATGCAAACACCTTTATAACCATCTTTGGTTTCACTTCCATAAGGTCATCAGGTAATGCATATATCCGGGCACTGATCTTTCGAGCAACGGAAATGGCATATTTAGCATTGTTCAGCTTGTCCTCATCAGATAAGTTTTCTCTCTTGATCATTTCTTGACGAACTGCATTTGGTGCAATGGCATCTATTAAATCTAGGACAGGTAAACTTGTGCTTATAGATTTATCCTTGAAGATGGAAATAGAAGTATTTTTGTTTGCACTTTTAAGAGTCTGATTGACCCATTTAATAATAATTTCATCATTTACTTTTTCACCCTCTCCAAGATCCGATAACACATTCAATGTGTACCTTCTCATCAGCTGCCATACCAATGGCAGGGTAAGTGTTGAATTCCCTTCATTTAGGTCCTGCCTAGCAATGCCAACCAAGGAGAATTTGGCCTTGTTCTTCCCAAGTTCCACTGCATAGTTACAGTTATCAATCTTCTTCATGTTCCCTCCAAGGGCAGGGTAAGGAGGTTTATTGACATGGCTCCAGTTGACTGGCACTCGTATCATCTCATAGAGCTGAAAGATCACTAAAGCATCTGCAAGGTCACTGTACAAATGATTAATGTATGGGTTGACTCCCAAGGAATTCATCCAGTTCCGAAATGTCCTCTCTTCCTTGCTCTCTCCTTCCAGTAAATTCATACTGATGTCATTATTATTCGGCTTGTGCAGGCATGGGTATGTGTTAAACAGATTAGCCACAAAAGCCAAATTAAATTTAGGATTGCCTGAAACCACATCTGCAGGAGTAACAAACTGCTTGCAGCCCATTTTATCTGCCTCTTGAAGCATGAGTCCAGCACGCTTCAGGTCATTTTTCTCATTAATTCCTGAAAGGTCAATGGCAATGGCAGGTCCATCTTCCCCACCTTTAGGGGCAATCTGATTAAGTGATGAAAATAGGCTCTCGAATCCTTAATGTCTTGGCTGAAGTTGCTAATGGTATGCCATCCTGCATTGGTCAGATGGTAGTTCACCCATTGCAGCAGTAATTCCTCAGGAGAAAGCTTCATCAGCTCCTCTAGTTCCTCACCTTCATTCAGCAATGCAATCAGAGCTTCATTCCTAGAAATCTCAATATCAGCAAAAAGGCCAACTTTGATGATCTGCCAGAGAAGTCCCAAGACCAAGTGAGGTTTTCCTTCTTTGAGATCTGATGCACTGATGTTGACAGCTGTACAACCAATGGCCGAGGCAGAATTCAGAGGTAGGTTTAAATTTTCAGAAATGGTGAAAGGCGTGAGCTTTTTCTTATTGATGGCTCTTTCATCAATTGTATCTGGTTCAGATAAGTTGATCGTTTTGCAAAGAAGGATGTCATCTGCAAGTGACTTGAAAAGACTATCATCATTGGGATTCATGGGTATAAGATGCTTACAGTCAGAGTCATTCACCAGGGCTTTGTTTATCCAGTTAACAAAAGCCACTTTTTCTTCCTCTGAATACGAATGCTGTGTGCCCACACTGGAAATAGATGAAGTTCCTCCAATAGCAGTAATCCCTTCCGTCTTGTTAATTATCTTTTGGAATGTTTTGCTGATATCTTTGCTTTTTAATTCTTGCATTAGTGACACAAACTCTTCAAAACTGATTTTGCCATCTTTGTTGCTGTCAGCAACTGATAGAATTTTCTCCACAATCTCTCGCACCTTGTAGCCAGGCAGAAGAAGGCTTGCTTCCTTAAACAGTTCTTGAAGTTCATAGTCACTGACATACCCACTATTATCAATATCTATTTTATTAAATGCTTCTTGTAGTTCTTCAAGTTCCTCCCGAGAAATGGTAGTAGTGCTGTTTTCCATCTTTGGACAGAAAAGACTATCTTCAGGTCTTTGTGTCTGCCGCGGCCGCCGTTCTGCCCTCAAGAGCGCAGCTCCCACTGAAGATCCAGGCCAGGAAGGAGGTATTTTCAGAGTTTTGTGCTAGACTGATAGCAGACTCTCATTCGGGAATAGTTACCTCTTCCGGTAAACTCTCACTGAACAAGGCAGAGAGCAGAACATGGGGAGACAGCAGGCCGGCTGGGAATGTTGCCTCAAATTCCCTGACGTCTCTGGGCCAACGTTGGCCCATGCAGAATCCAGAACGTGCGGTTTCCTCAAGGGTAGGGCCCTGGGCTGAGGCACACTGCATTGCTAAGGGGAAAGGCGCCTTGAACGCCGACGCCACTCCGCCAGGGTATGGAAAGCACTCTTGGCAGAGCCAGAATTCTCAGGGACCTGGAGGCAGGTCTACCGCTTTCTTGGCTCCCAAAGGGGCTGCGGCATTCATTGCCAGTCCCAGCCTCAAACAGCCCACCTCTGGAGAGTGCACTAGCCCCTGGAAACGCGGGGGTTGGAATTCCTTTAAGGGGTTGGGCCCAGCCCCTCAGACCCTTTCCGCGGTCCGCCCCGGGCAACCAGAACTACATCTCCCGGCGACCCGCGCGCCTGAAGCTGCTTCCGCCCCGACCGGACTTTCCTGCTGCGGATTGGCTGTGGCTGCTCTGGCTCCGACGAACGCTCCCGGTCCCCGAAGCGGCGCCCGGCCAGTTGGTTTGCAAGCTGGAACTTGTCGTGCAGGTTTGGCCTAAAGTGGGTGATGGGGGATAGACGTGTCCCAGAGTGGACGTGCGCGTGCGTTGTGGCGATGTGGTGTTGCGTGACTCCGTGTGAGAAAGTGGGACAGGAAAGGGGCCGAGAGCCATGCCGAGGGACTGGGGGCGCGGCCTGTCGGGCGGGCCCGATTACGTAAAGGGGCGGGGCCTGACTGCCTGCCCGCGGGGTTAGGGACTAGCGACCCTGGTCTTGAGGAGGCATGGGAGGCCCGCAGGGTGGGCCCTGGCACACTGAGAAGGACGGGTGAAGAGGCTGTCTGTCACTTGTGGGTTGGGACTTGCAGATGTGACTTGCAGGTGTTATGACCACTCACCTCCATCGTGAGGAGCGCTAGTCCTTTGGTTCTGTGCTGGTGAGGGTTGATGTTGGGACCTTATCCCTCTGGAATACACGTTGGGATCTGTATGTCTTCTGTTTTAAACGTTCTAAGTGTCTTTAACACCTTTAGAAAATGCTCAGGTGTTCCCAGCGTTGTTTTGTTTGTTTTTTTTTTAATATTGCTGATTTGCTATGCTTTCATTTTTATTACATTTTAAATATTTCTTAAGTATATGCTGCAGAAAACTGTACATATTCAACTCGATGAATTTTTACAAAGCGAATACACCTAGGTAATCAGCACTGAGACTGAGATGGAGGAAGCCATTGCCAGCATTCCAGTTTTCTTGCACCCCTGCACAGTCACTTTCCTGCCAAGAGTGACCACTATTCTAGCATCATGGACTTCCTTTAATTTTGAATTTATCTAAATAGAATCACACCGTGTGTACTTTTTTCTGTCTGGCTTCTTTTTGTTAAGTTTTATGTTTGTGACATTCATATTATCGCTTGTTATATGTTATAGTTCCTCCATTCTTTCTGCTATGTAGTATTCAGTTGTGCGACTATAACAATTCCACTGTAATACACATTGGCACAGGTTTCAGTTTTCATTAATGCTTCTTCTATGAACATTTCGGTAGGTGCCTTTTGGGGTGGATAAATATGCATTTCTCTTGGATTTATACATCAGTGTGAAGTTGCTGGGCCTAGGGAGTAAATATACTGCTCTTGATACATGTTGCTAAACAGTTTTTCACAGTAGTTGCACTGATGCATTCCCCCATCAGTGTATGAGTTCCAGTTCCCTCACATCCTCCCTACTTGGTACTTACCATGTTTTCATTTTAGCTCTTCTAGTGGATGTACATTTTCCTGATGTCTAATAAAGTTGAGTACATTTTCTTATGTTTATTGGTCACTTACGTATTCTCTTTTGTGAAGCGTCTTCTCAAATTTTGCCCATTTTTTCTGTTGGGTATATTTTTGTGGTTGATTTCAGAAGATTTACAAATATATGTCCTAGAGACGACTCCTTTGTTGGGGATGTTTATTGTAATAAATATCTCTTTGCAGTCTGTGGGTTGCCTTAGTGGTAACTTTTGATGAACAGAAGCTTTTAATTTTAATGTAGTCAATTTTACTAATTTTGTTTTATGGTTAGTGCTTTTTGTGGCCTGTTTAAAAAATCTTCTCTGATTCCAAAGCCATCAATATATACTTTATGTTTTTTCTAAAATTGTTGTTGTTCTTGTTGTTGTTGAGGTAGAGTCTCACTCTGTCACCCAAACTAGAGTGCAGTGGTGCAATGACAGATCACTGCAGTCTTGAACACCCAGGATCAAGTGATGCTCTCACCTCAGCCTTCCAAGAAGTTCAGACTATAGGCACGCCCCACCACACCTGGCTTTTTTTTTTTTTTTTTTTTTTGAGACGGAGTTTCGCTCTTGTTACCCAGGCTGGAGTGCAATGGCGCAATCTCGGCTCACCGCAACCTCCGCCTCCTGGGTTCAGGCAATTCTCCTGCCTCAGCCTCCTGAGTAGCTGGGATTACGGGCACGTGCCACCATGCCCAGCTGATTTTTTGTAGTTTTAGTAGAGACGGGGTTTCACCATGTTGACCAGGATGGTCTCGATCTCTTGACCTCGTGATCCACCCGCCTCGGCCTCCCAAAGTGCTGGGATTACAGGCGTGAGCCACCACGCCCGGCCTATTTTTTTCCCTGTAGAGATGAGGTTTCCCAATATCGCTCTGGCTGGTCTCCAACTTCTGGGCTCAAACAATCCTCCCATCTTGGCTTCCCAAAGTTTGGGAATTCGAGGCATGAGCCACCATGCCCAACTAAAAGTTTTAGTATTTTGCCTTTCACCTTCATGTCTGCAACTATCTGGAACTGATTTTTAGATCTTGATTTTTTTTTCCATATGCATGGCCAGTTGACCCAGCACTATTTATTGAAAAGATATCCGGCCGGGCGCGGCGGCTCAAGCCTGTAATCCCAGCACTTTGGGAGGCCAAGGCGGGTGGATCACGAGGTCAAGAGATCGAGACCATCCTGGTCAACAAGGTGAAACCTCGTCTCTACTAAAAATACAAAAATTAGCTGGGCATGATGGTGTGTGCCTGTAGTCCCAGCTACTCGGGAGGCTGAGGCAGGAGAATTGCTTGAACCCAGGAGGCGGAGGTTGCGGTGAGCCGAGATTGTGCCATTGCACTCCAGTCTGGGCAACAACAGTGAAACTCCGTCTCAAAAAAAAAAAGAAAAAAAGAAAAAAAAAAGAAAAGATATCCTTTCTCCACTGGACTACTAAAATTATACCTTTGTCATTTGTCAAGTGATTATGTATGTATGAATCTATTTCTGTAGTCTCTATTTGATATGAATTGATCTAGCTGATCTGTTAATCAATTTTTCTGTCCTTATGCCAAAATCGTCGTACCTTAATAACAGTAACTTTATAATAGGTGTCTATGTTCGGTAATGTGAATTCTTTAACTTTGTTCTCCTTCTTTGAGATTACCTTGACTATTGGCCCTTTGCACTTCTATATGAATTTTAGAACCATTTTGACAATTTCCTTTTAAAATTACTAGATTTTTTTAAAAGGATTGTGTTGAATCTATAATGCTTTGGAGAGAATAGGCATCTTCTAATTTATGAATATGGTGTATCTATAACTCCATATATTTTTTCAGTAATATTGTGCCATTTTAAATCTAGAGGTCTTAAACATCTTTTGGTTGATTTATTCCTATGTTATCTCTTTGTATTTTATTGAAAGTAGCATCATTTAAAAGTTTTCATTTTCTGTTTGGTTGTTCTTGATTTATAGAAATCAAACTGACTCTTTTTAAGTTGGCCTGTATCCAGCAACCCTGATTTAAAAAAAATCACTCAATTCCGGTAGTCTATCTGTAGATTCTTTCTACTTTTTTTATATGTATGTTATCTGTAAATTATTTCAAATTATGCAGATTTGTTCATGAGAGAGATTGGTCTGTAATTTTCCATTCTTCCTTGTGGAGTTTTTATATCAAGGTTATGCTGACTTTACAAAAAACAGTGTTTAAAATTGGTGTCATTTCTTCCTTAAGTGTTTGGGGGACATCATTGGTGACGTCATCTATGCCTTCATTTCCTTGTCTGACTTTTTATTTTATTTTACCTTCACTGTAGTGCTGATATGGGAATTTTTAATGACAGATTTTCTTTCAATACACAATAGGCTATTTATATTTTCTACTTATTATGTCAGCTTTGGTGAGTTATGTTTATTGAAAAACTTGAACATTTTACCTAATTGTTACATTTATTATATTAAAGTTCATAATATTCTCTTATTTTCTTTTTCATATTTGTAGGATCTATAGGCACACCTTTCTAATTCCTGCTATATTCTATATGGTTTTTTGTTGTTGTTACTGGTTGGCCTTATTGGTGGTTTGTCAGTGTTATTTAATATGTAAGAGGAGCAGCTTTTGCTTTTATTGATTTTTCTCTCTTGTGTCCTTGCTTTCTGTTTCACTAATATCTTCCTTTATCTTTTTTTTATTGGGTTTGATTTGCTGTTCTGGCGTCTTGAGATGGGAGCTTGAACACTTAATTTTCAGCCTTTCTTTTCTATAGGAAAGCTATAAATTTTCTTTAGGCTGCTTTTCTTTAAGGGTATAGGTTTTTCTCTGTGTACTGCTTTCAGCACACCCACAAGTTTTAATGTCACATATCATCATTTTTCAATTCATAATGTATTCTAATTTCTATTTTGATTTCTTCTTTGATGCTGGGATATTTTCTTTTTTTTTTCCGTTTATTTATTTATTTACTTTAGGCTCTGGGGTACATGTGCAGATCATGCAGGATTGCTGCATAGCAAGGTGGTTTGCTGCCTCTATCCCCCCATCACCTATATCTGGCATTTCTCCCCATGTTATTCCTCCCCAACCTCCCCACTGCCTGCTGTTCCTCCCCTAGCCCCCCCCAACAGACCCCAGGGTGTGATGCTCCCCTCCCTGTTTCCATGTGTTCTCACTGCTCAACACATGTCTATGAGTGAGAACATGTGGTATTTGATTTTCTGTTCTTGTGTTAGTTTGCTGAGAAAGATGGTTTCCAGATTCATCCATGCATGTCCCTACAAAGAATACGAACTCATCATTTTTTACGGCTGCATAATATTCCATGGTGTATATATGCCACGTTTTCCCTGTCTAGTCTATCATCAATGGGCATTTGGGTTGGCTCCAGGTCTTTGCTATTGTAAACTGTGCTGCAGTGAACATACGTGTGCATGTGTCTTTATAATAGAATGATTTATAATCTTTTGGGTATATACCCAGTAATGAGATTGCTGGGTCAAATGGAATTTCTATTTCTAGGTCCTTGAGGAATAGCCACACTGTCTTCCACAATGGCTGAACTAATTTACACTCTCACCAACAGTGTAAAAGTTTTCCTATTTCTCCACATCCTCTCCAGCATCTGTTGTCTCCAGATTTTTTAATGATCGCCATTCTAATTGGCTTGAGATGCTATCTCAATGTGGCTTTGATTTGCATTTCTCTAATGACCAGTGATGATGAGCATTTTTTCATGTGTTTGTTGGCCTTATATATGTCTTCTTTTAAAAAGTGTCTGTTCATATCCTTCACCCACTTTTGAATGGGTTTGTTTTTTTTTTCTTGTAAATATGTTTCAGTTATTTGTAGATTCTGGATATTACCCTTTGTCAGATGAGCAGATTGCAAAATTTTTTGCCCATTCTTTTGGTTGCCAGTTCACTCTAATGATTGGTTTTCTGCTGTACAGAAGCTCTGGAGTTTAATTAGATCCCATTTGTCTATTTTGGCTTTTGTTGCCAATGCTTTTGGTGTTTTAGTCATGAAGTCATTGCCTAGATGCATGGATATTTTCTATGTATACTGTTCAATTTCCAGGCAGCTGAGGAAATTGCATTTCTGGTGGCTTTTTGCTAATGACTTTTAGCTTAGTTCCATATGGTCTGTAATATATTCTGAATGATTTTCTTATTGAAAGTTTTAAGCCTTTCTTTATAGCCCAGGAGATGGCCAATTTAGGTAAATACTTCAATTGCACTTGAAAAGATTGTGAATCCTGTCATTTGATTTTAGTGTTCTACATGTGTCTGTTTAACCTTTAGTCTTTACTGATTTTTTTTACTTAAATTTGCTATGCAGTTGTGCCAAATTTCTGTCTTTGCATTTTGTCTATTTTTTCTTTCACTTATGCCAATTTTTATATTATATATATTGAAGTTACATGACTGAATACATGCAGATTTGTGGTGTTCCTGTTGAGTTGACATCCTTATTATTATAAAATATTCCTATTTAAGGCAACAGTAATTAGTAAACATGAGTCTATTTTGTCTGATATTACTGTAGTTAAACCTGCTGGGTTTGGGTTGGTATTTACATACTGTGGCTTTTTCTATCCTTTGATTTTCAGTCTTTCTCTATCCTTATATTTAAAGGGTGTCTTTTGTAAACAGCATATAGTTGAGTTTTGTTTTTAAGGATAGTCTGGCAATTTTAGCCTTTTGTTATATTATCCACTTTACATTAAATAAAATTATTTACATTGTTAGGGTTAGGTCTATTCTATCATTATGTGTTTTCTGTTTAGTGTGTCTGTGTTCTCCTTTTATTTGCCCAGTTTTCAGCCAAGAATGCAGATAGAACACATTCCCTCAAGGGAAACAAGAAAGCCTTCATTTACAAAATCATTGCTTAATAAACCTCAGACAAATTGCCATACAGGTATGCACATAAGAAAGCTTTGATCTCTTCCACTGAGTTTTTTAATTTGATGTGATAGGATACCCAGATAATAAGTTTTATCTGCGAAGACCTTGTGAAATCCGGGAAATTTTAAATGTCTAAAATATAAAGTATAATAATGGTTAATTCAGTTATGACCATAAGGCATACCACTTATCTTGTATATACCAAGCAATAAAAAACTTAATATTTATCTTGACAAAAAAAAAATGCTTGTGATCTCATATTCTGACTTAAGGATGAAACTGAGTCCCCATGAAATTATTATGTCATGTGCAAATTGTACTTTAAAGGTAGAAATATAATTTAAGACAAGATGTGGGGCCGGGCGCGGTGGCTCAAGCCTGTAATCCCAGCACTTTGGGAGGCGGAGGCGGGTGGATCACGAGGTCAAGAGATCGAGACCATCCTGGTCAACATGGTGAAACCCCGTCTCTACTAAAAATACAAAAAATCAACTGGCCATGGTGGCACGTGCCTGTAATCCCAGCTACTCAGGAGGCTGAGGCAGGAGAATTGCCTGAACCCAGGAGGCGGAGGTTGCGGTGAGCCGAGATCGCGCCATTGCACTCCAGCCTGGGTAACATGAGTGAAACTCCGTCAAAAAAAAAAAAAAAAAAAAAAAAAAAAAAGACAAGATGGATGGAGGCCATGGGTTTGTGGTTTCTTTCCTTGAAACTGTGTGTTTTTTGCTGTTTCATCTGCTAGGGCAACCTCATTTCACCATGTTTGTTCACTACCAGCCCTTCCATCTGGAAAGGCTTGTTTTGACAGTGATACGGAGGGAGAGGTCCTTGCTCTGATCCCCCCAACACTCCTGCCTCTAGCCTCAGTCTACGTCTATCCCTTTCCTTTTTTTTTTTTTTTTTTTTTTTCTTTTGTATTATTATTTTTTTAAGACAAGATTTCACCATGTTGGTCAGGCTGGTCTTGAACTCCCGACCTCAGGTGATCCGTCTGCCTTGGCCTCCAAAGTGCTTGGATTATACGCGTGAGCCACCACGCCTATCCCTTTCTATAAGGCCTTTTTCCATCTCTGTCTCCGTCATGAAAACTTGTCTTTTATTTCACTTGATAACGTATATGTTGGCTTTTTTCAGGGATTGATGGCATTCAAGGATGTGGCCGTGGACTTCTCTCGGGAGGAATGGGACTTCCTGGATGCTACTCAGAGGCACTTGTACAGATGTGTGATGCTGGAGAACTACAGCAATCTGGCCTCAGTCAGTAAGGATACTTACTTGCAGATGATTCAGTATCCACCCTTCAGAAGTTCTGCCTTCATCCTTGTGAATTTGTGGGTTGTCTGAATTTCTGCTTCCCACTACTGAAGGAAGTCTGTACTTGGTGGTTGTGGAAAAGGCATCTCTGTTGCACACATTCCTTAGAAGACTTGCATACTTCCCTCTTGTTATTCTCATGATCGTCTCTTTTCTTTTTGAGACGGGGTCTCGCTCTGTCACCCAGACTGGAGTGCAGCAACATGATCTCAGCTCACTCACCACAGACTCCACCTCCTGGGCTCAAGTGATCCTCCCACCTCAGCCTCCTGAGTAGCTGGGACCACGTACTAATTTTTGTATTTTTTGTGGAGACAGAGTTTCACCATGTTGCCCAGGCTGCTCTCAAATTCCTGGGCTCAAGCGACCTTACCACCTCGGCCTCCCAAAACCCTGGAATTTCTTACAGGCATGAGCCACTGTGCCCAGCCAGTCTCTCTTCTCTGGTGACCAAAAGCTGGCTTTGAATTCTGCCACCCTCCAGCTTGATCCTGTTTCATTTCTTCTTTTGCATGTAGGACTTTCCATTTTAAAGCCAGATGTGATCTCCTTATTGGAAGAGGAAAGCCAGCCTTGGCTGGTGAACAGGGGCATGACAGCAGGACCTTGCCCAGGTGAGTGGGAGCTTAGGAGCAGAGGGGAGGCTCGGCAGCCAGCTGGCCTCGCAGCAGCATCTTGGATATTTTTGCTGGGAACTGCTGCTCCCAGGATGAGGCCTGAAGAGGGAGAGAAGGAAGGCCTGAGACCCAGGGAGAAAAATAACTTCTCTCTCTCCCCTCTTAGTGAGGTAGGTAGGAATCCTCCTTCCCCATGCTCATCCTCTTTACCTACAGATTAAGTCTAATTCTTTCCCTGCTTATCCTTGTCATTTAGACCTGTGTAAATATTGTCACTTATAAAACATATTTTGGAAAAACATGAATTGAATACTTAATATTTAATGAATTATTCCCTTTTTAAAATTTATTTTCTTTATTCAGTAATTGATGCTTTATTCATTTACTCTTTATCCAAAATGCGTTGATGTTTAATTTTTATTTTTATTTTGTGAGACGGAGCTCCACTCGTGTTGCCCAGGCTGTGTTGCAGTGCAACGGTGTGGTCTCAGCTCACTGCAACCTCTGCCTCCCAGGTTCAAGTGATTCTTCTGCTTCAGCCTCCAAAATAGCTGAGACTACAGGTGTGTACCACCACTAATCTTTGTGTTTTTAGTAGAGACGGGATTTCACCGTGTTGACCAGGCTGGTTGTGAACTCTTGACCTCAAGTGATCTACCCACCTCAGCCTCCCAAAGTGCTGGGATTACAGGCGTGAGCCACCGCACCCGGCCGATGTTTAATTTATTTAAGACTCACATCAGTCTTACATAAATTTAGGGGAAATAAAGTGAATAAACTATTAAGAAATGTACCATCTGATTAGAAAGCTAGAATAGATTCATAAGCGGTTCCCATAAAGTAGACTATACCACAGAAGATAGTCCAGTAGGCTGCTTAGATGAAAGTCAAGACTCAAGATACGAATGTGGAAGCAATTAGGAAAGGGATTTCTTTGTGCATTGAGGTGGAAGGCGCATCAGCGGGAAGATTGGGGGTGAACTATGAGGTTGACCTCAGGGAAGAGAGAGCCTGGCCAGCAAGAAGCAGCACCCTTGTTAGGTAGTCATTGGTGAGTTTTCTCTTTTGAGCAGAAGTCAGATGGAAATGCCATTCAATGAAGAATGCTTTTTGCCTTTGAAATTTGACAAAGATGATCCATTTCATGTTTTTTGTAAAAAAAAAAAAAGGAGTTTCAAAGTTCCAGAAATAACATTCATGTTTTAATGACATTGTTCTAAACATTGAATTTATAGTTTTTATCTTCTTTCATAGAGCACTGCCATATCTTTTTTATTTTCATGTAGATTCAATTATGTATTATCATAGCCCCTTAAGATAGATTTATAATTTCTTGTTAATAAAGTTTTACTATGATATGCACACATCTTTTATTTGCATGGATCTTTTCATATTATGTTATAATCCTAGGTTGGGTTCGCTGAGAAATAGGTGAAGAAATGAATGGAGATTTGCATCCAGGAAGTTTAGTGGGTGGTGCTGCTAGTGTCTAACCTGTAGAGGACTGAGGAAGGACAGTTTGGACTGCCCTGAGTTACGGCAGAGGCTCTGGCTGATTGTGCAAGGAGTTCCAGAGCTGGGATAGCTCTTTAATGCCTCAAAATAAGGGAGGGGAGTCAGGCCTTCGTACCTCACCCTGAGCAGCCACTGGAGGGGCTGTTCTTGGGAGGGGTGTAACCTCAAGTGAGGTAGCTCCTTATGTCAAGGACAAGGCCTGGATGCAAACTCAGCTATGAGTTGTTGGCTGTCAACACCCAAGACAGCTGGGGAATGCCTGGCTTCACCCAAAAAAGATTTGCTTTAAGATACTGGACTCCTGGGTCCAAGGGTTAAAAAGCTCTTTCAAACTTTGTTCTTAACAATGTGTAAGGTAAGTGCCTTCTGCACATGTCAGACCAGTAGTTTGTCAGTTCACTGAAGTCATTTGAAGCCAGGTGTGGTGGCAGGCAAATATAGTCCCAACTATTTGGGAAGCTGAGGTGGGATGGTGGCTTGAGCCCAGGAGTTTGAGGCCAACCTGGGCAACATAGTAAGACTCCACCCCTAAAAGACAGGCAAATAGGTACGCAAACAGACAGACAGTCATTTGAAGTGAAGAATCACTAAAAATGTTAGCTGTAAAATAAAAAATGTTAGCTATTTAGTTAGAATCATAAATAATGTTAGTAGGGATGGGGCAGAGGGGCATCCGTCCAGCTGACTGGTGTGTTCTGTGGGCGGATGGGGCTGGAGAGGATCCAAACATGGCTCCCTTTGTCATTCGGCAGAGGGGCCAGACCACTGTGTACCAGACAGCTTTGCATCACCAGCCTCTGCTGCTGGGCCAGCCCCCAGCACCATGACAGCTCTGCATACA
>NW_022437058.1:4757009-4768496 GCF_009761245.1 Sapajus apella | reverse complement strand
TTGGATAATGCCCCTTTCCCTACAGACTCACCTCCATTTGAAGCCATCCCCTCAGGCTCAGTGCTGATCACCACTGTCTGGAAGTTTCCCCATGAGAAAAGTCAAGGACAGGACCCAAAGAGTGACCTGCCTCAACAGATTCTCCTGAGTTCAGGTGGATCAGGGAAAATTTGAAAGTAAATAAGTTTAGAACATAGGACCCCAGACATTCTGCAGAGGGGGAGGGGCGCTGCAGCAGGTACTGGTAGGGGTGGGGGACATTCTGTGAAGGGCTCCAGCCAATCGGCAAGAACTGAGGTTCCCTTCCAGCTGAACGGCAGCAACACAGACTGTGTGCGCATCTTTAGGCAACTTTTAAATTGTCCTTCT
Source organism: Sapajus apella (assembly GCF_009761245.1). Classification (NCBI taxonomy): domain Eukaryota; kingdom Metazoa; phylum Chordata; class Mammalia; order Primates; family Cebidae; genus Sapajus; species Sapajus apella. Next base: position 4,768,127 of record NW_022437058.1, on the reverse strand, counting down.
GACTCACAGCACAAAGCTTCAACCTGATGTCCCCTTTACTTCCATTCTTTGTCAACAGACCTACTTTTGTGCCCCTCAACCCATGCTGCTTCCCACTTGGGCTCTTTCCCACTCTTGATGAATTTCAACAGGCGCTGCGCTTCCTAAACACAATTTAGAACACTTCCTAAGAACCCCTGTGTTTGTCAGACGATCCACGTCTGGATCCGCTGCCTGGTTCAGATGATCCAGGCTATTAGGTGGCTGTGTGATCATCACTGTTATGGAAGCCGTCCTTGAGCCCCCAGGTCGTGTATGTTGCTGGAATCTGTCCACACCAGCAGGCCAGCCTTACTTCCCATCTCCTTTGCTGGAAAGCCTCAGTCCGGGAAAGAGTGGCTATGTGGCCAGAAAGTCTCTCATTTTGTTTCCCAGCATATTGTGCTGGTATTAAATGTATATTTTTTATCTTTTAAATGATTTTAATTTAACCAAACAATACTTTTGCATGGTTCCAAATTCAAATTGTGCGCAGTGGAGTAGGCAGTGACCAGTCTTCCTCCCACAATTTTCCCTGACCACATTTTCTTTCCTGGAGCAAACAGGTGCTCTGATTCTTTTTCATCTTTCCAGAGATAAATTATGCAAACAAAAGCATAATGAAGCTATTTCTGCTGTCTACAAATGCATTCGGGTTTTTTTGGGTAAAAGTTAATAATATGTTCCAGTATTCTGATATTTGCAGTGACTCTGTTTGTCTCACTAGTCACGTGGTTCCTCTCTTTATTTCTGCAGGTAAATTGCCAGAATGAGACATTGTGCCGTTTTTTTGTTTTGTTTCGTTTTGTTTTTTGAGACAAAGTCTCACTCTGTCACCCAGGCTGGAGTGCAGTGACACGATCTTGGCTCACTGCAACCTCCACCTCCCAGGTTCAGGCAATTCTCCCGCCTCAGCCTCCTGAGTAGCTGGGATTACAGGCATGTGCCACCATGCCCAGCTAATTTTTGTATTTTTAGTAGAGATGGGATTTCACCATGTTAGTTAGGCGGGTCTCGAACTCCTGACCTCATGATCTGTCCGCCTCAGCCTCCCAAACTGCTGGGATTACAGGAGTGAGCCACCGAGCCCAACTGTACCGTTTTCTAAAATTAAAAATGCATGAAAGAATAGTGGCAGGATTTAGCAAGTTTGAATAAGGAATGCCAAGTGGAATTTGAATTCAAGATAAACAGTAAATTAGTTTTATTGTAATTGTGATCCACATGATATTTAGAGTATAGTTTTACAAAAAAATCTGTTTGTCCTTTATCTGTGTTATTCACCACTCACTGCGATGTGGAAGTTTATCTGGTAACTCTTCCCAAAAAGTGTAACATATTAAGTCATTATTGTTAAGCCTCCACTGGGAGAGTGAGAACTTGCAGTAAGGAGACTCAGGTGTGAATCTTGGCTGCACCACTAAACACAACCATTGCAGAGAAAATAGCAGGCTGATTTGCTGCCGTAAAGTCTGGAGTTGCCATTATACCCTTCTCAGCTTCCAGGTTTAGTGGCAGTAGGCCCAGATGTAAGGGACAGGAGGACAGAACACCATCTTTTTCTTTCCTAACATAAAACAGCCTACAATTCCTAGAGCTCTGGTTTCTCTAGGAGTTAGGAATCCACTACCCATGTCCATTCTGAGACACGCCAGGATGCTCTCCACTAATGTCCCACACCCATTCCCATGCATCCCCGCACATGTCAGAATCCTGGCTGGCCTCTCTCAGCTCACTGCTGGCCTCGTCTTCACCATACAGCCTTGCTCTTTGGAATTCTGTGTCATCGCATGTGGTTCTCAGCATGGGAATTATTGTAGCCTATCTTTAAAAAAAAAACTTGTTTCATTCTCATTTTCACACTAAGAGTCACTGACTGTTTATCAGCATCCAAATGGCAGGAAAGAGCACTCATGTTCTGTGCTGTGAACAGGAGTGTTAGGAAACTGGTCAGAGGAGATGAGGAGTGAGTACTGAGAGCACAGCAACAAAATCTCCTGAGACACACACGTCACTCCCTGCTGGGCCGCAGTTAATTTTGCATTGATGGGAGGAGGTTGGGGAAGGGAAGAGGCTTTCAGATGGAGGGGTGCACACTGTGATCATTTCCTGTAACACTCCCTGTTGGCACTTAGGAAGCATTTGCCCCTTCTGAAGACAATTAGACTCAGGAAGGCATAGTTGCAGGAAAACATAACCAGGGGCCACTTGCAGGAAAGGTGACGGATTGCACGTCTCAAACCCAGGGTTCCCCCCTTCTTGCCCCAGTTGTGTGAGAAACTCATTTTCTAACCCTGTCCAACATCCCTCATGGGTTCTCGGTTCGGTCCCAACTCTAAACCTGAATGGTCCTTGAGCATTTCTATGAAATGCATCCACAGTGGCCACTGGGAGGGGAGTGACCTCCACTGTGGGTGACGGAAGATCCGCTGGGGAGTCTTGGCCAGAAAGAGGGTCCCGACCTGAAAGAGAGGGTGTGCAGAAATAAAGAGAGACAGAATAGCTGGGCTCTGGAGACCTGAAAAGGCAACACCTAAACAGCGAATTTATTTTTGTCCAGGGTCTCAATATATACCTTAAGATCAAAGGTGTTTACACAATCAACAAGAAGAGGAATGGAAATTTACAAAATATAGGATCACGAAAACAATCTTAAGTATGACATTCAAGGATCATAAAAGTGGGCAGGTGGTATGCTTTATCTGTTTTTACCAAAACACACTTGTGAATAACAATACCCAAGAGTCACAAGCTAAGCCATAAAGTCATTATCTAGGGTTCAAGGTGGTCATGCGGATAAGGTAAAACTTCTTGAAAAGTAAAGTCGTAAAAGTCATGCAGAGGCCTAGTGGAGACATAATGTCTGACAAAACCACACGACCCTTGCCCAAGTGGCATTGTAGTCAGAAGTAGAAACCTTTGCAACATCAGCCATTTCTTAGTTCCTTCTTTCCCATAGCTCGACTGCCTCTGGCAGGAAACTGTGTTTTGGGCTCAAGCTCACCATCTGGTGAGGCCCACACATTAGGGGGCCTTACACGGGAGCGATCCCCACAATTTTATTTAGTTTTTCTGTTTGTTTGTTTTGTTTTGAGCCTCACTTTGTTGCCCAGGCCAGAGTACAGCGGCACAATCTTGGCTCACTGCAACGTCTGCCATCCGATTTAAAGTGATTCTCCTGTCTCAGCCTCCCAAGTAGCTGGGATTACAGGTGTGCACCACCACACCCAGCTAATTTTTCTATTTTTAGTAGAGACAGGGTTTCACCATGTTGGCCAGGCTGGTCTTGAAATCCTGATATTAGCTGATCCGAACGCCTTGGCCTCCCAATGTTCTGGGATTATAGGCATGAGCCACCGCACCAGCCAAAAATGTTAAATTGACTCACATTTTATTTAACTTGCTATTGGGTTAACATAGTTAGCATTTACCTTTTGGGTTCGTAAAAACATGTTATCAAGGTGTTAGGCAGGAGTTTACGTCTTATTTATTTGTTTTTATTTTTATTTTTTTTTAAGGACAGAGTCTCGCTCTGTCACCAAGGCTGGAGTTCAGTGGCATGATCTGAGCTCACTGCAACCTCTGTCTCCTGGGTTCAAGCGATTCTCCTGCCTCAGCCTCCCGAGTAACTGGGATTACAGGAGCGTGACACCATGCCTAGCAAATTTTTTGTATTTTTAGTAGAGACCGGATTTCATCAGGTTGTTGGCATGTTACTGGTTTGAGTGATTCTCGTATACTGCACTTTCAGAAGTTTATCTACTTCTCAATCCTGTGTCTTAGCTAGATGTTTATGATCTGATTCACTTTCAAAACCTAATGTCCATGAATAATAATCTTATATTACTATTTTCCCCCAACATTCAAGAGAAAACGTTGATTCTTTTCCAGTCTCCAAATCTAAACTTGAATGGTTTCACTTAAAAGTTACTCATTTGAGGCTGGGCACAGTGGCTCATGCCTGTAATCCTGGCACTTTGGGAGGCCAAGGAAGGTGAATCACTTGAGGTCAGGAGTTTGAGACCAGCCTGGCCTACATGGTGAAACCCCATCTCTACTGAAAATAAAAGAATTAGCCAGGCGTGGTGGCACACACCTGTAATCCTAACTACTCAGGAGGCTGAGGCACAAGAATCACTTGAACCCGGGAGGCAGAGGTTTCAGTGAGCCGAAATCGCACCACTGCATTTTCAGCCTGGGTAACAGACCAAGATTCTGTCTAAAAAAAACAAAAATTGTTTGAGAACACTTAATAGTGAGTGCAACTATTAATTTAGTTACTTTAAGTTGCACTGACGCTATCATTACATCACAGGGCACCTAACATATAAAACAAATGAGATGAAGTCAATTATATTTTTTACATTAACAGTTCTACATAAATACAATAATCCCATGGTAAATTTATTTTAGACCCATTGACAATTATCTGTAAGCATAGCTAAATGTAACCATTAGTACTTTATTTTGTCCCTCTACTTTAAGGTTTTAAGTTAAAATGTCATTATTTCTTTATCTGAAGAATTAAAGGAAACAGCTTGGTGGTTTGGGAAGAACACTTGGTGTTGGATGCTCCCTAAATTTGACCCTGGCAAAGTTCTGATTAGCTTGAGATTTAGAAAGTAAGCTGGGACCTGAAAAGTTAGAGTTCCAATTTTGATTATTTGGAAAATTTTTGTTCCTCATCTTGCATGGCCTGCCCTGCAGCTGCTGATGAGTTATAATGCTGTCTTTTTTCTTATGAAGAATCTTCACTGGGGATTCTGACCTTCGGCCTATTTTTTGTTTTTGTTTTTTGTTTTTTGAGATGGAATCTCACTCTGTTGCCCAGGCAGGAGCTCTGTGGCATGATCTCAGCTCACTGCACCCTCCGCCAATTTTTGTATTTTGGTAGAGACAAGGTTTCATCATGTTGGCCAGGCTGGTCTCGAGCTCGTGACCTCAGGTGATCCACCCACCTCGGCCTCCCAAAGTGCTGGGATTACAGGCATGAGCCACCGTGCCCAGCCTGGCCTATGAAGCTTTTGTTCGTCCTGCTAGCATTTCTAGATTGAGGGGCTGGAATGTTATATCTCGCTCCATCACCTGTCTTCAGTTTCTTTGTCATCTGTTCTCTTCCTTGGTGTCGACACCAGGACAATAGGTGTGGCTTTCCGACAGTTTCTCTCCTTTTGTCTCAATACAGAAGTTTTCATGGGCTGATCTGCTGAGTTCAGCCTGGGAACTGAGGCCAACGTCGGAGTCCCCTCATCACACAAGTTTGAAAGAAATCCTAGTGACCTGAAGCTCAGAACCATGGATGGCAGAGGCTCCCTTTGGACATGGAATTCTCCATCCCTTTCCAGGGAGGGAACAAAACCCACAATCACTGACGAGTGAACTGCTGACCACCCCTGCATCTCCAACCCCAAGATTTAAAAAATCTTTTTTTCTCTCTTATCTTTACAAAAGTAACATGGTGGCCAGGTATGGTGTCTCACGCCTGTAATCCCAATACTTTGGGAGGCCAAGGCAGGTGAATTTCCTGATGTTAGGAGTTTGAGACCAGCCTAGCCAACATGATGAAACCCTGTCCCTACTAAAAATACAAAAATTAACCAGGCTTGGTGGTGGGTGCCTGTAATCTCAGCTACTCAGGAGGCTGAGGCAGGAGACTCGCTTGAAAACAGGAGGGGGAGGTTGCAGTGAGCCAAGATCATGCCATTGTGCTCTAGCCTGGGTGACAAGAGCAAAACTGTCTCAAAAAAAAAAAAAAAGCTGACCTAACCAACTTCACCTTGCTTCTAACCTGCAAGCTGCCTTTGTTCATTCCTGGGGGTAGGCTGAACTCACTTTGGGAATAACTTATGTTAGAAACAAATGCTTGTTCCTCGGTGCCAAAAAGAAGAATCAGCACTCAAAGAACTTTTCTCAGCAAGGCGATTTTACTTTCTGCAGAAACGGTGCTCTTTGGAAGTCTGATTGCCGTGAGAGCACATGAGATAAAGAAAAGCAGAAGTTTTTATCCCTGATGCATTGGGTCCTTACTGCTATGTCTTATCTCCATTGGCTGGAGCTGGACTGCACTATCTAGACTGATCTTGATTGACTAAGAACTTAAAACGTTCCTAAATAGGTAAAGGCACAATGAAGAACAAAGAGAGGAAGGGGGTTATTTACGGGAAACTAGGAGAGTAATAACATTTCCAAATAAGGAAGAGACAAATAATATTATTCCAAATAATAAAGAGGCTTTAAGCCGGGAGATGCCTGGGCATATTCGGTCATGTCTGAGCCGGCTATAGGCCAGAACAAATAACTTGATTAAAGTACAAGGACATAGAATGTACTTATTCCCTTACTATATTTAGCAGCTGCATAGGGCTTAACAAGGAGTTACTAGCAAAAAAACAAGGAAGCTTGAAGGAAGTTAGTTTTATTTTTTTTTTCCAGAAACTGTTATTTCTATCGCATTATTTATTCTTCAACAAAAAAGGAAACTTTTAAGAGGACCTTTTTACTTCTCACACTTAGTTTATAGTTTGATGCAAAGATGATCATAGCCCTTTCCCAAAAAAAACTCCCTTCTTGCCTGGGGACCAGACTATCTTTGCAGGACTAACATATTAGTCAAAAGATTACAAATTGACCGGGCGCGGTGGCTCACACCTGTAATCCCAGCACTTTGGGAGGCTGAGGCGGGTGGATCACGAGGTCAAGAGATCGAGACCATCCTGGTCAACATGGTGAAACCCCGTCTCTACTGAAAATACAAAAATTAGCTGGGCATGGTGGCACGTGCCTGTAATCCCAGCTACTCAGGAGGCTGAGGCAGGAGAATTGCCTGAACCCAGGAGGCGGAGGTTGCGGTGAGCCGAGATCGCGCCATTGCACTCCAGCCTGGGTAACAAGAGCGAAACTCTGTCTGAAAAAAAAAAAAAAAAAAAAGATTACAAATTATGGTTTAGGAGTCATGCAGTTGGAGGCTACAAGATTCTGACCCTCCCCAAATTACTCCTGGGTATAACAACACTATTGTAAAACCTAAGATCAGTGCTCGAGATATTTTGCAGACCTGGCACCTGATGGATCAGCTGGCACCACCCAGATGGATAAATTGGCTCATCCGATTTTGTGGCCTCCTTTCAGGAACTGACTCAGCTCAAGAGGACAGCTTCAACTCCCTATGATTTCATCTCTGACCCAATCAGCACTCCAGAATCACTGACTCCACCCCTCACCCATCAAATTATCCTTCAAAACTCTGTTCCCTGAATGCTCAGGGAGACTGATTTGCTTAATAATAAAATTCTCATCTTCCTACAGCTGGCTCTGTGTCAATTGCTCTTTGTCTATTGCAATTCCCCTGTCCTGACATATCAGCTCTGTCTAGCCATCAGGCAAGGTGAACCTGTTGGGTGCTTATACATTTATAAAATATCCTCCTTCTCAACATAACCACAATGTTACCATCCTCCTCCACCCCGATAAAATAATTATCCATGATCGTCAAGTACCCAGTTTACTTACTGTTTGACAATTATTGTTTTATTATTATTGAGACAGAGTTTCCTTTGCTCTTGTTGCCCAGACTGGAGAGCAATGGCATGATCTTGGCTCACTGCAACCTTTTTTTTTTTTTTTTCTTTAAATTTTCCTTCCTTTCCAGATCCAGGAGATAATCAACTAAGAGCCAGGCACACTTTTAGGTCCAATAAGAAACATTTTACAACCCGTTCACTCTGAGTCTGTTGAGAGCTTGCTCTGCACAATAAAACTTGGTCTCCATAATCCTTTATCTTACCCTGAACATTTCCTTTCTGTTGATCTCAGGTCTTCACATAAACGCAACCAATTGTCGACCAGAAAATGTTTAAATGTACCTATAGCCTGGAAGTCCCGTCTTTGAGTTGTCCATCTTTCAGAACCAAATCAATGTATTTCTTAAATGTATTTGATTGATGTTTCATGCCTCCCTAAAATATATAAAACCAAGCTCTACCCTGTCCACCTTGGGCACACGTTCTCAGGACCACCCGAAGGCTGTGTCACGGACCGCGGTCACTCATATTTGGCTCAGATAAATCTTTTAAAGATTTACTCTCGGCCGGGCACGGTGGCTCAAGCCTGTAATCCCAGCACTTTGGGAGGCCCAGGCGGGTGGATCACGAGGTCAAGAGATCGAGACCATCCTGGTCAACATGGTGAAACCCCGTCTCTACTACAAATACAAAAATTCAGCTGGGCATGGTGGCGTGTGCCTGTAATCCCAGCTACTCAGGAGGCTGAGGCAGGAGAATTGCCTGAACCCAGGAGGCGGAGGTTGCGGTGAGCCGAGATCGCGCCATTGCACTCCAGCCTGGGTAACAAGAGCGAAACTCCGTCTCAAAAAAAATAAATAAATAAAAAAAGATTTACTCTCAACATATCCATCCAAAACCCTCACTGCCCACATTGTGGAGGTGAGCTCTCGAAACCTCTTCTTGTTCTGAGGGTTGCATGACTGGTTGTTTGCTCAAATCAACTCTGTTAAACTTGTCTGATATTTTTCTTTGTCAAGAAGAAGCTTTAGTGTAGAGTCCAGGCCCCACCATTCAAGACTCACACTCTAGCAAGGTGATGGGATAGTGGGATGAAGGGTCAGAGGATGGGGGCTGGGCCTGGGACTGGGTGTGGCTCTTCCAGAGAACATCTGGGTTGTTTTTGTTTTTAAAACCAATTACTTCCCATTGAAGAATAACTTTTTTTTTTTTTTTTAAAGACAGGGTTTTACCATGTTGGTCAGGCTGGTCTTGAACTCCCAACCTCAGGTGATCCACCCACCTTGGCCTCCAAAGTGTTTGGATTACAGGCGTGAGCCACCATGCCCGGCTGAAGAATAACTTCTATATTGCAGTTGTGGAGCAAGCATGGGGACACCATCCATAGGCTCTGAGCCATCAGTAAGCCCTGAGCCAGTCTGGAACTTGCCCAAGCTGGTCTGGAACTCCTGGGTTCACACAATCCTCCTTCCGAGGCCCCCCAAAGTGCTGAGATTATCAATGTGTGTGGGTAACCACCCATATGGGCACCGAGGAAAGAGAGCTAAGCAGAACCCTGGCACAGTTAGGGCTTGAAGAATATCTCAGTTTATAGTATTACTACTCAGCTATTTCCTTTTATATAATCCTTTATATAATCATATATTAGTTTATAGAATCAGGGCTTGTAGAATCCCTTTATATAATCCTCTATATATAATCATATAATAGTTGATAGTATGAGTGCCTAAAGAATATTTCCCTACATATATATATACATATAATTATATCTTAGTTCATAATCAGAGGAATGCCTAGAGTGGACACCGTACAGAGCATGAATTAAGGAATAGGCAGCTTATAATCGGAGGAATGCCTAGAGCAGACACAGTGCAGAGCATGATTTAAGGGAAAAACAGTTATACCAGGACAAGAATCCATGGCCCAGGCGGCAGTGTTCAGTATCGTAAAGATACCCGCTGTATGGCAGGCTTGGGACAAGAGCCACTCCTCCTGATAAAGGAGTTGTAGGACCTTGCTCCAGTTCTTGTGGAAGGCTGCCCTCAGACCGGCAATCCACCTTGGTGACTGTGAACTTTATTAGCTCTTGCTACTGTGCTGCTTGAAAAGCATCTTCCCACAGAACTCATTGGAAGCTGCCAGAAGGTGGCGGCAACCTTGACAGTTCTGTCACTACTGTGTGACTTAAAGCATCCCCCCATAAATCTTAGAAGTAGTTTGCCCAGAGATAGAAGTATTGCACATTGCACCCTCTTCACTGCGCACGGCCCTCCTTCAAGCCTCGGTGACCTAATGGGGGTGGAACCCTTACTGCACACGGCCCTTGCCTTCATGGGAACGGGCCCCTTGCTGCGCACTATCCACCTCCCAGCCTAGGTGACCTAATGGGGGTGGACCCCATGTTTTATTGCTCACAACCCTATCATTATCCTTAAAGATGATTTCACTCACTGCCCTGCCCCCTAACCTATACACAATAGATACTCACGCTTCTGGACATTCAGAGCCTCGCCTGACTCCGCTCATAGGTGGCGTGGCCCCTCAAGCCCAGCTGCATTTTCCTTGTACTTCTGTGTCCTGTCTCTTTATTTCTTGGATCATGTGCCTCAGCCCAGCATAAGGCATACCCCACGACCCTGTGGGCCTTCAGCCCTACAGGTGTGAGCCACAGCGCCCAGCCTTGTAGTGTCTTTATTGGCCTCTACTCTCATAGACTTTTGTGTAGGCGGTGGAGATACAGCAGAGAATAGAGAAAAGGATGTATGCTCTGGGAGTTTACAAGACTACGATAATGTGACAGGGGGCTAGAGGAGGCATGGAACACGCTCCCACCCTTACAAGCCTCCTGGAACCCAGGCCAGCAGGCAACACCTGGAGAGGCTCCCAGCAGGGCTGTGTGTGCTGTTTGTTTCTGACCCTGTCTCTGTGCTTTCCTTATTTGTTCCCCTCCTCTGGTCTTAATGCTGACCATCCAGGCAGGTGCTGGTCACTGCGGTTCTGACCCACAGCCGGGACTCCACACTTCCTCACATGGAGCCTGTATCAACTGTGGCTCTCAGTCAGAGATCTGGCCCCAGTGCCTCATCACATCCAACACAGAAGAGATGCCTCTGTCTCAATGAGGCCACCATCTTATCAGAATTCACATGTTAGGTGTCTCAGTCTATTTTCTGTTGCTTGAAACTGGGTAATTTATAAAGAAAGAGAATTTTTTTTTAAGATGGAGTTTCACTCTGTCACCCAGGCTGCAGTGCAGTGGCACGATCTTGGCTTACTGCAACCTCTGCCTCCTGGGTTCAAGCAATTCTCATGGCTGAGACTCCCCAGTAACTGGGACTACAGGCACGTGCCACCACGCCCAGCTAATTTTTGTATTTTTAGAAGAGATGGGGTTTCACCACGTTGGCCAGGCTGGTCTCGAACTCCTGACCTCAGGTGATCCACTCACCTCGGCCTCCCAAAGTGCTGGGATTACAGGTGTGAGCCAATGTGCTCAGCCTTTAATTTTTTAAATTTTTTTAGAGACAGGGTTTCACCATGTTGGTCAGGCTGGTCTTGAACTCCCAACCTCAGGTGATCC
>NW_022437058.1:4703888-4747009 GCF_009761245.1 Sapajus apella | reverse complement strand
AGGAAAGCGCTTCCGTGTCCGGACTCTGGGGAAGGTGCCTCCGGGCCAGGGGCTTGTAGTGCTGCCACAGTCGGAAGTTCTCATACACGCTCTTGGGGTTGCAGGAGTCGTCCGTGGGGGCCTTGGCCTGGGAGGGAGCCTGGCTGCCCTCTCTATGAGCCCCTTGTGGCCATGGACCAGTGTTTCCTGGGGCCACGATGGGGGCTGGCTGGGGAGCCGGTGGTGCTGGAGGAGGAAGGCCGTGGGACCAGCCTCCCTCGCAGGCCTGGGTGCCCCTAACGACCTGGGCAGCCATAGTGGGCACCACAGGGGTAGCTGCCAGGGGTCGAGGAGGTGGACATGCGACGCCCCTGCAGATGGCGCCTGGCGCCTGCCAGACGAGGGGGGCCTGAGTTAGGACCAAGGTCTGTGCCTGAGGGGCCTTCACAGGCCCCACTTCTGTCGTCATCTGGACAAGGATGTTGGAAGCCCCAGCCCAATTCAGGGCACGGCCATCCTGTCCTGCCACCAGAGGGGTCCTGGGGAAGGCAGACAGCACCGGAGGGCCACCTGGAGGAACCACTGCAGTCCTGAGGGGCGGCCCGTGTGCTGGGCCGGGAGCAGGTGTGGCGAAGGGCAGAGCCGTGAACACTGGCATGGAGGCGCCAGCGTTCTCGGTCACGTCTGGTCCCAGCACTGGGTATGCTGTGGAGACGAAGGAAAGAGGTGAATGAGCTGAGGTCTCCAGGTCTGCAGTAGTCACTGGGAATCAGAGGGGTGTCCTACAGTTGACGGAGTGTGACAGGGAAACTCTGCAGCTTGCAAGTGTCCCTGAGTGTGCATCGGATGCTCTGTTCCTCCACAGGAGGGTCGCCTCACTAGAGAGCCTGGCCACGGCTCCACTAGACTCCCTGACGCCTGTCTGCCAGGAAGCAACAGCCAAGCCTTCGCTGCCTCTGAGGGTCTCCCTCGGGCGTCCCTGGCACACCCTGCCAGCCTTACAGGCATCTCCCAAGCCATGGGTCAGGGATGAATCTCTCGCCGGCTTGGTGTCCCTCAGCATGCTCAGCAGCAGGTGAGGGGCCTCCCCCAGGGCAGTGCTCTGCACTCAGAAGGCCTCCAGGAAGCCAGAAGGTTCCTAATATTATGGCCCCATCTCCTCTTCAGTCTTCCTTTTCCTGAAGCTCTCGTACACCCCTTTCTTTCCTAGCTCAGCACAACAAAAGAAAACCACTGAATGGACCGGGCGTGGTGGTTCACGCCTGTAATGCCAGCACTTTGGGCGGCAGAGGCTGGCGGATCACCTGAGGTCAGGAGTTCAAGACCAGCTTGGTCAATGTGGTGAAACCATGTCTCTACTAAAATGCATAAGCTGAATGTGGTGGTGCACACCTGTAATCCCAGCTACTCAGGAGGCTGAGGCAGGAGAATTGCTTGAACCCAGGAGGCAGAGACAGCAGTGAGCCAAGATTGCACCACTGCGTTCTAGCCCAGGTGACAGAGCAACACTCTGTCACAAAAGAAAGAAAGAAAGAGAGAAAGAAAAGAAAGAAAGGAAAGAAAGAGAAAATAAAGAAAGAAAAAGAAATGATGGAGGAAGGAAGGAAGGAAGGAAGGAAGGAAGGAAGGAAGGAAGGAAGGAAACCACTGGATGGAAATCTCTCCCAAGCCAGCGCCCTGTGAACCCTGAAGATAACCCAGACACGTCACGCCCAGCATGCAGCTGATTGTCCTCGAACCGTGCACAGCTAGCGCTAAACAAGGGTCAGAGTCAGGCAACACTTTCCTCAGTACTCAGAGGTCTTAGCTGCCACTCAGGAAGCTCTGTTCCCAGGGAGCAGGTCTGAGAAGCAGTGGTGGAGTTCCCTGAGGTACTGTCATTGCTCAGCCAGCAACAGCGGCACACGATTAGAGCACAGCCAGCCAGCGGTGAGCAGTGGGGCTGTCAGGGGAGGTGTCCGGGGATTTTCACAGCTGCTGGTCATGTTACAGTAGGTCGTGGGACAGCGAGCCCATCTCTGGTCCTTTGCCTTTGAGCTCCCAGTAACTGAATATAGCGACCAACTAAGAACCAGAGGTTCTTGGGCCACAGGCCAGGTGGGGTGTAGTTGTCTGGAGCTCATCCCTGTTCACTAGGACCTCATGCAGTCTCCAGTCAAGGGGAATAGGGATACAGCACGTGCACCTCATCAGTCAGGACACACACCCTAACTTGAATAATAATGATAAGAGGACCATCTTCCTATTTGTGCGCTACTCTCCTTCCTCTACTGAAAAGGAAACCACCTTTCCAGACCCTTCCACTGAGAACCCGCAAGAGTCCACACCTGCCCCCTGTTCATGAGGCAGTAGACATGGAATAGAAGCAAATCCTTCATCTCCACAGTAACACAAAGTGCAGAGGACAGGCCATGAGCTAGCAGACAAGAGGAAGTGGGTCTGAAGACCTGAGTTTCCACAAAACGACGAACAATTCAGAACAACCTGGGAAGCCCAGGCCGTGTTGCCTGAACTTCCCCAACTGCCCCCACCCCTGTTAAATCAGAGCCAACAGCCACCTGAACTGACAGAGAAGCCACCTCTGGGGAGGGAGCTGAGAGGCTGCGGCAGTTACAGGACCCCCAGCCTCGCCCACCCAGAGGCTGTCACTGGATGCTCTGTCACAGCCAACCTACCCAACAGTTTTCTGGCTGAGACCACTTCTCCCCACTCCTCCCTAAGATCCAGAAAAGTCCAGTCCAAATCCCTCTGAACACTATGGAAGGACACCTTCCAGGAGCCTGAAGACACAAAACAGGGCTCAGACTTGCCTGTCATCCTCTCTGGGCCACCAGCACAACACAATCGCACCACTCCCTACACAGTGACATGACCTGTCCCCCTCTAGAAAGAATCAATACATCCTTTCCACTACATGGTGTATTCCCCCAGGCACCTTGGTCCACCTCTAAGGAGCCATCCCCCATAACCACAGACTCAGGGTGCCATGGCCCTCCCCAGGTGTGATGTCTTTGGGGACATCCAGTGCTCCCTCCCTCCTCAACATCAGCCCTATCAACTGTCCCCGGGGCAGTGTGAAATTTGAATTCCCAAGGATTTGAAACATGGCAGAGACTTGGATAATGCCCCTTTCCCTACAGACTCACCTTCATTTGAAGCCATTTCCTCAGGATGGATGCTGATCACCACTGTCTGACAGTTTCCACAATGACAAAAGTCACGGGTAGGGCCCAGAGAGTGACCTGCCTCAACAGACTCTCCTGAGTTCAGGTGGATCAGGGAAAATTTGAAAGTAAATAGGTTTAGAACATAGGACCCCAGACATTCTGCAGAGGGGGAGGGGCAGTGCAGCAGGTACTGGTAGGGGTGGGGGACATTCTGTGAAGGGCTCCAGCCAATAGGCAAGAACAGGTTCCCTTCCAGCTGGACGGCAGCAGCACAGACTGTGTGCACCTCTTTAGGCAACTTTTAAATTGTTCTTCTGACTCACAGCACAAAGCTTCAACCTGATGTCCCCTTTACTTCCAATCTTTGTCAACAGACCTGCTTTTGTGCCCCTCAACCCATGCTGCTTCCCACTTGGGCTCTTTCCTACTCTTGATGAACCTCAACAGGGGCTGCACTTCCTAAACACAATTTAGAACACTTTCTAAGAACCCTTGTGTTTGTCAGACGATCCACGTCTGGGTCGTCTGCCTGGTTCAGGCAGAAAGCCTTTACTAGAAAGCCTCAGTCTGGGAAAGAGCGGCTTTGCGGCCAGAAAGCCTTTCATTTTGTTTCCCAGCATATTGTGCTGGTATTAAATGTTTATATTTTATCTTTTCAATGATTTTAATTTAACCAAGCAATACTTTTGCATGGTTCCAGATTCAAATTGTGCACAGTGGAGTAGGCAGTGACCAGTCTTCCTCCCACTTTTTTCCTATCCACAACATTTTCTTTCCTGTAACAAATGGGTGTTCTGATTCTTTTTCATCTTTCCAGAGATATATTATACAAACAAAAGGACAGCAAAAGCTATTTTTGCTGTCTGCAAATTCTTTCAGGTTTTTTTGGGTGAAGGTTGATATATTAATATGTTCCAGTACTCTGATACTTGCAGCGACTGTGTTTGTCTCAGTAGTAATGTGGTTCCTGTCTTTATTTCTATAGGTATATTGCTAGAATCAGATGTTGTACTGTTTTTTAAAATTAAAAATGCATGGAAGAAGAGTGGCCGGATTTAGCAAGTATGAATAAGGAATGCCAAGCGGAATTTGAATTCAAGATAAGCAGTAAATTAGTTTTTATTGTAATTGTGATTCATATGATATTTAGAGTATACTTTTACAAAAAATCTGTTTGTCCTTTATCTGTATTATTCACCACTCACTGGGATCTCGAACTTTATCTAGTAAGTCTTCCCAGAAAAGTTTAACATATTAAGTCATTATTGTTAAGTCTCCCTGTGAGAGTGAGAACTTGCAGTAACAAGACTGAAGTGTGACTCTTGGCTTCACCACTAAACACAACCGTTGCAAAAAAAAGAAATAGTCTGATTTGATGCCGTGACGTCTGGAGTCGCCATTTTACCCTTCTCAGCTTCCAGGCTTAGTAGCAGTAGGCCCAGATGTAAGGGACAGGAGGACAGAACACCATCTTTTTCTTTCCTAACATAAAGCGGCCTACAATTCCTAGAGCTCTGGTTTCTCCAGGAGTTAGGAATCCACTACCCATGTCCATTCTGAGACACGCCAGGATGCTCTCCACCAGTGTCTTGTTCCCATTTCCATGCACCTCCGTGCATGTCAGAATCCTGGGAGAGGAGCGACCTCCACGCAGTGCCTGCCTGTCTGGGTGCTCCCAGGCCTTTTGTCCTCTGAGACAGAGCTGCCTTCTTACGTGCAGCCCTCTTCCGCCGTGCAGCTCGCTTCGATCTTAGCTGAGAAGATTGATGGAGAGCGATTCAAGCAAAATCATGGTAAACCTACCAAAACAACATCCCCAGTAGTGGGGATTACAGGTGTGCACCACCACATGCAGCTAATTTTTGTGTTTTTAGTAAAAGATGGGGTTTCACCATGTTGGCCAGGCTGGTCTCGAACTCCTGACTTTAGGTGATCTGCCTGCCTCAGCCTCCCAAAGTGCTGGGATAATAGGCATGAGCCACTGTGACTGGCCTGTTAACACTAACTTCTGAGTTACTCCTTCCCATTTCCTTTTTTGTATTCCTTTTGTATTTTGCAAATACTTTGTATCCTTATATCAAGATCATCTGTGACATTGACTTAATTGGCATCTCCCTTTTGTTTTACAAGTGATGGTCAAAAAATGAGCAAACAGAAAAAGAATTACCCAGATCCAGTTTCCGTTATCCAGAAGTATGGTGCTGATGCGCTCAGGTACAAACCAGTGCTTTTCCTTGTGTGTATTTATTGTTTTTTATGTAAGCATCTCCTATGCTATTAGAATTCTTAGATTTGGTTTATAGTTAGGTTTTTAACAACACATCTCTGTTATAATTTGGGTGTTATGTTGGTATGCTTGTTGATCTTCAACTCCCCAAATAGTTTTCTAGATAATAAAGGCATTTTTAAACCTAGAGGTCTGTTTGGGGAAGAGGACCTCTGTTGGGTGTTGTCGAGCTGTCCAAGCCTTCCCCAGGCTAGATGCAGATTGCCTCTGCCTTTCTTCCTTTCTAGGTTCCCTGTCTTGTTGGTATTTGAATTTTCTTTCATCATTTATTTTAATTTTGTACCTACAGAGCCATGTGCGATATATCTATGCTAGAGCTAATATATCTATGCTAGAGCCTGGTTGTGGTACTGCCAGAGAAGCAAAGCAGGACATGAGTTCTGTGTGTGGAGCAGGGACTTAAGATCAAGGAGGATTTTGCAAAGAGTGGGATAGAACATTCTAGGTAAAATGAACAGCTTTAGCATGGCAGTTACTTCTCAGTACTCATTTTCAGTTTGCGGACAATCGTTCAGTCCTAGACAGTTTTACTGTCCTTCCTTCCTGAGGTTTAAAGTAATTAAACCCTGCACTTTCTGACAGGGTTTTAGAATATCTCTCAATTCGTAATTACTGTTTGGTGCAGAGAAGTAATGTTTTCCTAAACTCTCTTCGGTTCACTCAAAAACATAATTGAGGACTTAATGTCCTACATTGGTGCTTATCTTGAAAATATTGCTGAAAATCAGAAATTCACATTGCCAGCAGGGTTTGGGATATTTTTTATCTGTTTGTTTAAGTGATATTAAAAGTTTATTTCCTTATAGTAACTTACCCCAATGTGCAAGTGTTTCACTGATTGTTCATTCCTAGGAAGAAGAAATAGAATTTCCCTACAATGAGAACACAGTTAGAAAAAGCCCCAACATTACGGACCAGTGGATCCTGTCCTTCATGCAGCCCCTCATTGGCTTCTTTGAGACTGAAATGGCAGGTGAGTCTCTCTTGGTCTGTCCTCCCAGAACTACTACTGTCTTTGTAACTGCCCTTTTGGTATGTATCTATCTATAAACACAGTGGAGGCCGGGCGCGGTGGCTCAAGCCTGTAATCCCAGCACTTTGGGAGGCCGAGGCGGGTGGATCACAAGGTCAAGAGATCGAGACCATCCTGGTCAACATGGTGAAACCCCGTCTCTACTAAAAATACAAAAAATTAGCTGGGCATGGTGGTGTGTGTCTGTAATCCCAGCTACTCAGGAGGCTGAGGCAGGAGAATTGCCTGAACCCAGGAGGTGGAGGTTGCAGTGAGCCGAGATCGCGCCATTGCACTCCAACCTGGGTAACATGAGTGAAACTCCGTCTCAAAAAAAAAAAAAATAAAATAAACACAGTGGAAATATTGAGAGATACAGAAAATTAAATAATTACCTCCTTTCACCTCTCAAATGTAGTTTTGTTAAGGCTTGTTCATTGTTGGGATGTCTTTGTTTCAAGACCCTGGGGAATTCTGACCTGGCTTGGTGGCTCACACCTGTAATCCCCAGCATTTTGGGAGGCTGAGGCAGGCAGATCACCTGAGGTCAGGCATTCCAGACCAGCCTGGCCAACATTGGTGAAACCCGGTCTCTACTAAAAATATATTAAAGAAAAAGTTAGCTTGCCATGTAGGCGGGCACGTGTAATCCCAGCTACTCAGGAGGCTGAGGCAGGAGAATCACTTGAACCTGGGAGGCGGAGGCTGCAGTGAATCGAGATTGCACCACTAACTGGGTGACAAGAGTGAAACTCCATCTTAAAAAAAAAGAAAAAAGCACTGAGCAATTCTGTCCTTAGGGGGTGTCCTGGCGAGCTCAACCCTCCACAGAAGAGCTTTGGAGTTCGATAGCTGTGGGTTCAAAGCCCAGCTCTACCACTTATTCCCAATCCAGAGAGTTGCTTAAAGTCTGACCATCAGTTTCTTTTTTTTCTTTCTTTTTTTTTTTTTTAATTTTTATGGGTACATAAATATATATATATATATATTTATGGGTTATATGAGATATTTTTAGACAGGCATACAATGTGTAATAATCACATCAGGGTAAATGTGATATCCATCACCTCAAGCATTTATTGTATCTTTAAACATCCCAATTATATCCTTTTCGTTGTTTTTAAATGTACAAGAAATTATTGTTGACTGTAATCACCCCATTGTGCCATCAGATGCTACTCATTCATTCTATCTTGACCTTCAGTGTCTTTATCTGCAAAATGCCCAGTACTGTTCGTAAGGTTTAAGTAGAGATGATTTACATAAAGTAGCTGGGAGATAATAGGTACTCAATAAATAATACTTGTTATTATTACATTTATAACTTATTTTTAGGTCTATTACTGAATAGTCCCCATCTTTTCCAGAAAAATTAGAAAAGTCAGAAGAGCAATAATGAAATGGACATATTGTTAGATTTCTATTAACTAACGTCAGTAAGTTTGTTAGGTAATTTTATAGAGATTCAAAACTACATTATGTTGAGTTCCTCAGGGTTTCAGATAGTTACAACCATAGGTCCAGGTATGACATCTGGGACACCTCAGACAATCAGTTAAAGTGGGCAGGCAGAGGCCCTGGGTCACAGTGAGGACGAAAGAGGGCAAGGCAAATCCATCCTCACAGGACCCTGCAGATCCTGCTGCTGTTGGGCAGAGCAGCGGCCGCCACAGACCTGGGATTCACCATTAGCCTATATACTGGCACATGCCACTCCCTGGAAAAGACAGTACTACCCCACATAGCACAAAAACACTGTTAACCAGCCACCCTAAAGGATTTGTCCACCTTGTAAATATGTAGAAGGATCATGACAGTCCAGCTGTTGCTCAGATGGACATGGATGAAGATGGAAGTGAGTGTGAGGCTGATTCTGCCCTGAGGAGGGCAGCACTGGGAATCCAGCACACTCTGCCCAGACTGCTCACAGCTGTGTCTGCTTTTCCCTCCTGAGTGGTAGGAGTGGGTGGGAAATGTGGGGATTGTTGCTTGGAGCCGCTGCCATAACCTGGTGAAGCTGGGTCTGGAGAGTGTGCACCCTGACTGGAGCCTCATCTGCCTGGAAACTAGAGATCAGCAGCCACGTCGTGTGGGTCATATTTAAGTCCCAGCTCTGCCAGCCTGTCATCTTCATGCCCTCCACTCCCTCAGCAGCACCGTGGGTGTGAGAGGACCTGGTTCCCAGGGTGGCGGTGTCCTGGGTAGTGGCTGCTGCTGCTGCCGCTGCCCCCATATGTTGTAAATTCATTCATTGCATGTGGGGTTCATTTACTCACTCAAAGTTGAAACCAGAACATGGAAAACCTTAGCTTCCTGGAAGGTAAAAGGTGGTGTGAACCCTAGAAATCATTTAGACAGAGCTCAGTCACTGAAATCACCTGTTGAGGAAAGTGTGACCAGCTAATGACTCTGGCCTGGGGCTCAGCCCTCTGGCACCCGAGTTCTGGTCTTTGTAAACAGCAGCAGAGAGCAGCTCTGCCCGTAGCAATTTCTCATCTCTTTAGCTTAGACCAGAAGCCTCATTAAAATTCCCTGGATTCTTTTCATTATCATAAACTGTGTTTGTTTCTAAGTGTTGCTCTTTTGGTGTTTGTTTTTATGCAACAGAATATTAATTTAAAGGGGAGGTGAATGAGAATCCCTAAAATAAGCCTTGCCTCAGACACGACTGGCTGAACACCCTTTCTTTCCTACCTGACCTCTGAGTTTCTCAGGGAACCCTTCAAATCCTCCTGATTCCTCAAGACTTTCACTACTTCTTTTGCTGTTTTTACTAGGCTGTTTTAATACTTAGAAAGCAAGTTACATTTTATTCATATCCAATGCCAGTTTCTCAAGTGCAGCACTATGGACAGTTTGGGCCAGATTATCCTCTGTGGTGGGGCTGTGCTGTGCATTATAAGATGTTGAGCATCATCTCTGGGGTCTACCCATTAGATTCCGTTAGCACCACGTTATCCGCCAAGTGGGGCAAGCAAACTGTTTCTTAAAACACTGACACATGTTCCCCGCAGGGCAAAATTGCTTTTGTTTGAGAATCACTGACCTATACTGTGCCTTTTAGCACCTGATTTGAGCTTTTTGTATGTCTTTTAGTTGCAGTACAATGTACTACAATAGAAAGGAGTTGGGCATTGTTGATGCCGTCAAATTGCACAACTCCCTGTAAACGGTATTTGCTACACTTGTGTAGTGGGCAGCCTTGGACTTTGATCCACACATGTCGGAGTTTTTGGCTTTTTTCACTGACCAGTGGGAATTCACATGTGGCTCATAGGGTGGTTTTATGTGTGCATCTCGAAACACCTTGACTGCCATGTAGCACATCCTCAACAAATGGTCGTTACATGATTGCTCCATTTTGGTTCTTAGTAAGTGGGGGCCCTTGGGTAGAAGAGGCTGCACATTCTTTGTTGTATCCAGCCCTCTCCCCACCCCAGGTGCCTGTTATTCCCTTGCTGCCTGATTGACTTGTCTTACTTTTAGCTTATAGGCTTTACACTGTGGTGCCTCGCCTTGTCAAGTTTGTAGATATTCTCACCAATTGGTATGTTAGAATGAACCGCAGAAGATTAAAGGTAAGTGCAGACTGCCGTTGAGAAAAGCAAAAAGCACATGAAGTTTGAGAGTAGAAGAAATATGAGAATAGCCCAAAGGGAAAGGGACATTTTCAGATGCTCTCAGTTTTTGAAGCTATGCTTTTCTTCTCCTTTTACCTTGCATTTTAACTATATTTGTCATTTGAGGCATAGGGATCTGTAAGTTCTAAAAGTCATTTTGCATGTTTTTTCACAACACAATTACGTACATATATTGGAGGGAGAATGTCAGGGCACAAGCATGACTAAACTGAGCAGACCTCTTCACATTCTAAATAAAATCATGCAAATATTTTATAAAAATATTGGCAGGTAGGGCTTTAATATTGAGAGAGATACCGCCTTCCTTTTACCACAAGGGAGTTGGTTATTTGGCTGTGGACAGAACTACTGTGTAGCTGTTGGGGGTTTAGGATGAGCACAGCATAGGTCCTGGTCTCAGGACTTAAGCAAGGTACATAAATAACAATGATGTATAACAGGGAGAGCGAAGTCGCTTTACCGTAGGCCCAGTAAAGGCTCCCACCACCCATTAGTCGTGTCTTTTTTTTTTTTTTTTTTTGAGACATTTTCACTCTTGTCACCCAGACTGGAGTGCAATGGCAGGATCTCGACTCACTGCAACCTCTACCTCCCGGGTTCAAGTGATTCTCCTGCCTCAGTCCCCTGAGGAGCTGAAATTATAAGTGTGTGCCACCACGCCTAGCTAATTTTTGTATTTTTAGTAGAGACAGGTTTTATCATGTTGGCCAGGCTGGCCTTGAATTCCTGACTTTATGTGATCCACCTACCTCAGCCTCTCAAAGCACTGGTATTATAGGCATGAGCCGCCGCACGCAGCCAGTCATGGCTTAAAATGCATTAATAATAAAACCCTGCAACACAACTATAATTTCGTTTTTGTGCAGGTGTATCTCACACACACATATCTAGAACATATGCTAAGATGTTTACAGTAGTTATCTCTGGATAACTTATTCATGGTTGAAATTTTTTCATTATCTTCGTTTTTCCTGCAATGAATTAGGTTTTTTTAATACACAGTATATATTTTTTTAACATAAAAGATCTTGTATAAAGGTACTTTAAGTTTTCAGTTAGCAGCTTTCTGTCTGTTGTGGGTAGATCCATTCTGCCCTCAGCCTTTTGGTCCTACAGTTAGGCTTTACTTTCCTATCCGCTCGCCTCAGGTGGGGTTAGAGGGACAGCAGCTGCACATCCTGGCCAGGCTTCCTGCACTGCCTTGCAGGGCCACCCTAGACAGCCTGTGGTGGTGGCCCTTTCTTCTTACTCTGCCTCGTGTCCTGTCTGTGTGCTGCATGCTGATTGAGGGTTGCCTCTTTTTAATCAACTTGTTTTTTTTTATGATAAACACTTATTTTAGCAGTTTATGTTTCCTTTTTATTCATTAGGGTGAAAATGGGATGGAAGATTGTGTCATGGCCCTAGAAACCTTGTTTAGTGTTCTGCTCTCTCTTTGCAGACTTATGGTAAGATGGTTGGCTTCTCTCTAGTACCCTTTGGCCTGTGTGCTGCCTTCGGTACCCACTTGCTGCAGCGTCCTCCTCTTATATCTGTTCTCTTTTATTCCACCAAAAACAGAAATAGACGTTTTATAACAGCTTATAGCTGTAGTTTCTTTTCAGAAATCTTATTATCTTATACATGTTAAGTAAGGACTAAGAAACACTAGATTTTTTCTTACAATCTCTGTTAGTATAGTGCATGTCAGGGCCCTTGGCTTGAGAAGGAGGATCTACAGTTTGAAGTAAGACATACCTCGTCTTAATATATGGATTGGCATAATTGCGAATGATGGGGAAGTTCTTTAGCTAATACCTATCCTAGCAAATATATCATAAAAAATACTTTGACTTAGCATTGAGAGGAAAACGGGCAAGTAATTGTTCGATATATGTTCCTATCAGTTCAAATATTAGTTAAATAATATAAAAGTGGAAAGTTTCCAACTTGCTTTTTATCCTGTTTCTGCTACTCCGTATATTATAAGGCTCCTATTTATTCCTTAACTGAAGGAAAATCTGCTTTGTACAAGGTCCTGTGCCTGATCCTCTCCATGCCTGATCTAACCACCTTCATCCTATGAAGCAGGGGGTGTTTTCCCCAGTTTACAGATGAGGTTTCTGAGGTTTGGGACAGTCAGTCCTCTGTGCATACTGACTTGGCCGATATATCATTAGGTGCTCCTGTTTCTGTTTTAGACATCCTTCAGAATTCTGGAGATGCTTTGGGTTTTTCTGGCTACAGTCCTGCAGCTATGCTTCAGGGCTGTGAGGCCATTTCTCATTCATAGGGCATGTTTTATAACCTCATGCCCATTTCGGTGCATATTACTGTGTTGCTAACATGTTTACTTGTTTCTCAGTAAAAATGAGGTCAGTTGTTGGTGACTGCATATGACTGACATGATGTCCTTTGTCTTCATACAGGCTCCCTACATGCCTTTTCTCACCGAATTGACGTACCAGAATCTAAAGGTGCTGATTGACCCTATTTCTGTTCAAGACAAGGACACACTCAGCATCCACTACCTCATGCTGCCCCGTGTTCGGTAGGAATCAAATAGAAATAAGCCTCACCTTTGTCAAGGAGGGAGCATTGCTCAAGCATGTGCGGGAGAGGAGGCATTTCCCTGTTCCAGCTCCCTTTGTGCCCTGCCTCCCACCCTAGCCCCCAGCTGACATGAACCCCTCGTCAGGCTGCATGATGAGGCCCACGTTGGTACATGGTAACAGGGATGCTTGGTATGGAACCCCGTTGTAGAGCTGCAGCATGTGGGGTGTGGGCATGTCCCATGGGGGCCCCTTGGGGAGGTGCCGGGTGCTGAGGCAGGCTCAGGCTGCTGCCTCTTTCTCTGTTCCCCAGGCGGGCACTGCGCTGCCCTTCCCCCGGCGCCTCATCAGGAGGGCCTCGCCACACTTCTGTAGCCTCACCCTCTTCCTCACGTAAGCATGCCTAATGTCTTGAATTTTCCTTTTAAATCTAATCTCTTTCATATTCCTACCTCTACCACTCAGAGAAGAATTGATTGATAAGAAAACAGAGAGTGCAATATCTCGGATGCAGTCTGTGATCGAGCTTGGACGAGTGATCAGAGACCACAAAACTATTCCCATAAAGGTTTGAAATTCTACTTCTATTTTACATGGCACCAACCTAAATATTTAAGTCTTTGGGGTGTTTTCTTAATACAGAGAGCTTCCAGCAATGGCCTTTTTTCTTTTCTGCAGTGAGGGTGTGAATGACTTAGTACTAGTCCAGCCTGACTAGTCTAGAGCTTGAGGTTCAAATAAACATTTAATATTCATTTTTCTGCAGTTTAGGAGACTGGCTGCTGAGTGACCTTTCCCCTCCCTTTTCCTCCTAGTATCCTTTGAAAGAAATTGTGGTTATCCATCAAGATCCAGAAGCTCTTAAAGATATCAAGTCTTTGGAGAAGTATGTCATTGAGGTAAGATGGATAATTTGTCTGTTTTGAGTACAAATAGACCTCCCTTGAGAACATTATTTTGATGAATAATCTTCAATAAAGTACATATGGACTGTATAATTTATTTTTATTAGTATATTCGTAAAAAATTTAACAATCCATCATATTTTACACTGTGCTTGGAATCAGCACAAATTTGATATAATTCTTTTTTTTTTTTTTTTTTTTTTTTAGCGGGGTTTTTATTCTTTTTCCCCAGGCTGGGGTTGAAGGGAGCGGATTTGGCTCCCTTGCACTCCCGCCTCCTGGGTTCAGGCAATTCTGCCTCAGCCTCCTGAGTAGCTGGGATTACAGGCACGCACCACCATGCCCAGCTGATTTTTTGTATTTTAGTAGAGACGGGGTTTCACCATGTTGACCAGGATGGTCTCGATCTCTTGACCTCGTGATCCACCCGCCTCGGCCTCCCAAAGTGCTGGGATTACAGGCTTGAGCCACCGCGCCCGGCCCCCTGATATAATTCTTGATATAAAAATATTTCAAGATCAATGAAGTTTTTAACCTGTCACCTATCATCTTCATTTGCGTCTCTTCTGTGTTGAAGTGTTTTTCTTTTTTTTTCTTTTTTGTGAGAGTCTCACTCTGTCACCGAGGCTGGAGTGCAGTGGTGCATTACCACAACCTCCACCTCCTAAGTCCAAGCAATTCTCCTGCCTCAGCCTCCCGAGTATCTGGGACTGCAGGCTCTGCCACCGCACCCGTCTAACGTTTGTATTTTTAGTAGAGGCGGAGTTTCACCATGTTGGCCAGTCTGGTCTTAAAACTCCTGATCTCAACTAATTTGCTCGCCTTGGCCTCCCAAAGTGCTGGGATTACAGGCATGAGCCCCACTTCGCCTGGCCTTCTGAAGTACTTTTTTATAACTACCAAAGAAACTTTGTTCCTCCAAATTAGACAAGTGCCCTCGCATTGGTTATAAATAATCAAGGCACTAGCGTAGTAAGCCTCTTTCCACTCCATCTCTCCTGGAGTCTCACTTCCTGACTGCTTCATAATTTATATAATTACTCGCTTGTTGTTTGAAATTTAGGTTTCTGATTACAAACAAAAGCTATGTATGTACATATATGCATATATCACTGTATGGATATTCAGTACATAACCAGAAGTGGAGTTTTGGGGTCAAAGTTTATAGTGTCAGTTGGCTTTCTAAACCTCTTTATTCCATGATTTTTTAAAAACAAATATGTTTTACCTCATCTTCTTTGTGATGCTAGAAAATAAAAATTTTTTAAATTTCATTTATTCTTTTCGCTGGTAATACTTAAAATCATTATTGTAGAAAATATTAATTTCTATATTTGGTTTTCAGTCGCTTGAGAATTCCAGAGAACTGTTAGAAACTGAAAATTAGACTGTAAATTCTGAAAATGGTACCTGTGGTTATGCATAAAATAGAAACTTTTTTTGTTTTTCTTGAGATGGGATCTCATTCTGTCACCCAGGCTGGAATGCAGTGATATAATCTTGGCTCACTACAGCCTCCATCGCCTGGGCTCGGGCAGTCCTCCCCCCTGTCTCCCAGATAGCTGAGATTAGGCATAGTAGTACAGGCTTTTGTACAGATGGGGTTTGACCATGTTACCCGGTCCAGTCTCTAACTCCTGAGCTCAAGCAGTCCTTCCACCTCGGCCTCCTGAAGTGCTAGGATTACAGATGTGCACCACCGTGCCCAGCTGAAAACATTTTAAATAAATTACTTCAGTCACTTAAAATGAGGTTAACTAATGTAGCTAAATATAATGGCAAAACTAAACATTCCATATTATTTGCTTCAAACTGTTGTTCTCAATGAGATCTCATTTTCTCATCTACTGTGCCATCACCATCCCTGCTGCATCACTAATCCTCAGTAGCATGACTGAAGCATGAAGTCTTCTGTTTAACTGATTCTTCTGCTTGGTTGATAGTTAACTTTGTGGTACTCTGAAATTGCTTGCACAAAGGTTACCTCTGAGGGATGAAGTTTATATTTCTGGTTCTGGAGTCCTTTTTCTGTTATGCTCAACTGTCTCGGTAGATCTTCATAAGAAACATTTTTTTCTTACCATACAAGTCACTGGTTTTTAAGCATATTTATAAAATTGTACAACCATCACCACAGTTTTAGAACATTTTCATCATCCCAGAAAGAAACCCAGTGTTCATTAGCATTCACACACCATTTTCCCCTTGATACCTGACCACTTCCCGGCATCCATGAACCTATTTGCTATCTCTGGGTTTGCCTTCTCTGGACATTTCATATTAGTGGAATCGTACAATTTGTAATTTTTATGTCTGGCATATTTCAGCTAGCATAATGTTTTACATTAATTTATGTTGTAGCATGTATGAGTGCTCAGTCCTTCATATTGCTAAATATTTCATTGCATGTGTCTACAGTATTATTTTATCCATTCACTGTTGATGGACATTTGAACTGTTCTTACTTTCTGGCTGATGGGAATAATGTTGCTGTGGACATACGTTTTTATGTGAACATATGTTTTCATTTTTCATTTTTGTTTCCTCTTGTGCACTAACTATAGGAATTGAATGTTCGAAAAGTTACACTGTCTACAGATAAAAACAAGTATGGCATTCGGCTAAGGGCAGAACCAGATAACGTGGTCCTGGAGAAGCGTCTGAAGGGAGCGTTTAAGGCAGGGATGACGTCCATCAAGCAGCTGAGCAGTGAGGAGCTGGAGCAGTTCCAGAAGACTAGTAGGTGTCTACACAGACAAGGGCGCACCATTCATGTACTCAGGCTGAGGGATATTTTTTATTTACATTATTGTTTGACTTTAAAATTTAAAATAAAAAATAAAATTTTTAAAAAATAAAATTTAAAATAAAATTCTTTGCTTGTATTTTCTTTTTTTTTTTGAGATGGAATCTCACTCTGCCACCCAGCCTGGAGTACAGTGGCAAAGTCTTAGCTTACTGCAACGTCTGCCTCACAGGTTCAAGCGATTTTCCTGCCTCAGCCTCCCAAGTAGCTGGAATTACAGGCGTGTGTGACCACACCTAGCTAATTTTTGTATTTTTAGTAGAGATGGGATTTTGCCATGTTGACCAGGCTGGTCTCGAACTCCTGATCTTAGGTGATCCACCTGCCTCAGCCTCCCAAAGTGCTGGGATTATAGGTGTGAACCACCACACCGGGCCATCCTTTTCTTAAATAAAACTCTTTTTCCTGTTCATAAAAATATTTTTTTTTTTTTTTTTGTATTTTTTTAGTAGAGGCAGGGTTTCACTATGTTGATCAGGCTGGTCTTGAACTCCTGATCTTATGATCTGCCTGCTTCAGCCTTCCAAAGTGCTGGGATTACAGGTGTGAGCCACTGCACCTGGCCATAAATAATTTTTACAATTTAGAAAGAAAATAGTTGGGTGCAGTGGCTCACACCTGTAGTCCCAGCACTTTGGGAGGCCCAGGTGGGCAGATCACTTGAGATCACTGCAGGCGCATATTACAACAGTTAGTCGGGTGTGATTATATACACCTGCTATCCCAGTTACTCTGAGAGGCTGAGGTGGGAGGATCCCTGAAGCCTAGGATAGCTTTTGTCCTTACTCTGATGGCGCCTGCTGACATTAAAGATTTGGGAAAATCATTATGGTTTTGATAAATGCTATAAAGGGAAAAAATAGCGTAGTATAAAAACATGTATCGGGGTACCTAACCAAATGATGGGATTAGGAAAGGGAAATTAGCCCCATCTCGGCACCCCTCTACAGAGCATTTCAGGGTGCCCAAAAATTTGCAGCTGTGCTATGATTAGAATCATACATGGTTTGAGTGTGGCTGTCTGACATCCTGTGGCTGTTTGGGGCACAAGCTGTTTACTATTAGGACTTCCTCTGAAGTTGAAAATCATAAGCTGGGAGATATCACGAGAAGAGAGATTTAAGGATTCATAAATCAGATGAGTGGCTAAGGAAATTGGGGGAAATGTCCCTAAGATTCCCCAAATATTTAGATATAATAAAAACATAAGACATCAGCAGCTAGAACTCAAGTTATTTCTAATTACAAATCAACTCAAAATATTAAAATAGAAAACTTACAAACCTTGAAGTCACAAATCTAAATTGTTTCACCAGATAGCCACGGCATCAAAAATTCCTGAAATCAACCTTATTTGAAATTGAAAGCCTATTTTCTAAATTTCAGTTTCTGAGTAAACTGTTCTACACTGATGAAAACAAAATTGTTTTTTGGAACACAGTGACAAAGTAAACATAGACATAACACTCTGGTACTCAGAGACCAGAAAAGTCATTATCAATGACAACAGTGGGTCTCCCTGTCGCCGGGGGTGTTGTCCTCAGCAGCGTGCACATTTCTACCTCCCCTGAACAGGCATGATGCTCAGTACCACACACTCCCTGTCTCATTTTAGCCTCACCATACCTTTCTCAGCATGCCATGCAACCAGCTAATAGTGGACCTAAGTTCACTTTCCCTCTAAAGGCTGTGTTTTCTTCATTACATCCTGCTGCTCTGTGTTTATGGTGAGCATTTGTTGCCTCTAGGTGCCTTCCCTTAGCCTTGTCATGTCTGTGGACCCGAGAGTTTATATAAAACTAGATATTGGTGATGATTTAACTGTCTTCAAGGTAGTGTAGTGTAGTCCAAAGAAAGTTTGTCATATCTTGGCTACAACCATGACATGAGTCAGAGGCAAATGGTCTCTTGAAACCTCTGTGGCTTTGCTGTTGTGAAATTTTCATGAAGAAGGGGCATAATACATGGGTAGTGGCGCAGCTTGAAGAAGAAGGGAAGCTGATTAACAGTGTATCTGCTTCTTCATAGGGACCATTGTTGTGGAAGGCCATGAATTGCATGATGAAGACATCCGCCTCATGTACACCTTTGATCAGGCCACAGGTGGGACTGCACAGTTTGAAGCACACTCAGATGCTCAGGTATTTTTCTGTTTCCTGAAACATTTCTTTACCAAGAGATGAGAGCATAAGAGGAGAAAGCATTTGCCTGTGCCTTTCCTGATAATGTTGACAGTTTGTCTCAGGGTAAAATAAACCAGTTACTTGGTTTAGATTGGCTTTGTTAAACTAATATATCATTATGCCTTTAACATATGCATTTGTTTAATGAATACATAAGTATCTTGTGCTTTCTACATGTAACTGTCTCAAGTGTGGGGTTGCACAAAAATGAACCCTTCATGCTGGGCACGGTGGCTCACACCTGTACTTCCAGCACTTTGGGAGGCTGAAGCATGCAGATCACAAGGTCAGGAGATCGAGACCAGCCTGGCTAAGATGGTGAAACCCAGTCTGTGCTAAAAATACAAAAAATTAGCTAGGCATGGTGGCACGTGCCTATAGTCCCAGCTACTCGGGAGGCTGCGGCAGGAGAATCACTTGAACCTGGGAGGCGGAGATGGCAGTGAGCCGAGATTGCACCACTGCATTCTGGCCTGGGCAACAGAGCGAGACTCTGTCTTAAAAAAAGTGAACCCTTCAAGGAGTGTCAAGAACATATGAAATTAAGCCATTGCTTAGTATTCTACCTGTTAAGTTATCTGGTAGAAATAAGTACACAGAGAGCTCCTATCCAAAAATTGGCATAGAGGTGAAAGTGGTCAGAAAACACTCCTTGAAGAGAATATACAGGCTGTTTTTGATTCTGGTGTCAATATTTTTTGCCATGATGAAAAAGAGACTAACTACTTGCAATCTTGATCAGACATCCCCAGTCGGCATAGTTGTAAGATCTCGCATGTGGGGTTGGGGATATCTGTGCTTAGCTTACCATTTGCAGGGGGAAGGTAGAGCAGCACCTCCATGAAAGGAAGGTCGACCTCCTCAGTCCTTTACCCAGGCACTTAAGTTAGATGTGTACAGAACTCCCCGTGGGCAGACAGTGGCAAGGAGTCAGAGGTATCAAAGCTGGGAAGGAATGCAAGGGAAGGCAGGTAGGAGGTTTGTAAACACTTGACAGTGGGCAGTTCTTCCTCGTTAAAACAGAAGTTAGGGGCCTCATCATGTGATGCTTCTGAGTTTCTTGACATGGCTTAGATGTTGTAGTGGGCTTGATGGCCCTCCACTGACTGGAGTTTTGAGTTTATCATTCATTTCATTACCTCTGATGCCTTTGTGAAGTGAGTCATTTCTTAACTTCTGTTTTTGCTCAAAGGTAAATGAGATGATTCCTAATTTACAAGTCTTTTGTAGAATGTATTCTACTCTGCAATGTGCTGTGTAACAGAAGTGATGGTGTCATTATTGCTACATCATAATCGACAACCTTCAGAATAAATAGAAACGTTAACCTTAGCAAAAATATGGCAGTTTATATTAAGTCAAAAAGCTTTGTGGTTCATTGTAGAATTAGTCTTTTGTCATTCTGACAAACCTAAAGATCACAGGGGTCATGGTATAAGAAAGGCACTTGGAGTTACTGCTGTGAGGCCTTTGATCCACCTGTTGTGGCCTGAAAAGCTGTGCTGCTCCAAGGGCTTCATGATTATTGATCTTATTTATTAGAAGAGTTGATATTATTTCTTAGATGTCCGAAAAGCAGAGTCATGTGAGGGGACTCAAGAGGTGGTTTCAGGGCATCTCCTGTGAGCAGCACCCTACAAAAAAAGAAACAAAAAGCTGCACACCTTTCTCCAGAGATGGAGGACTGGCTGGTTTTGAAGAAGTACCTGAATAATAAACTAGATTAATTTTATTGCTTTTGCTCATTTGTGTGAACAAATAGTGCTGCATTAAAGAGTCTCCAGATTGGCCAGGTGCGGTGGCTCAAGCCTGTAATCCGAGCACTTTGGGAGGCCGAGGTGGGTGGATCACGAGGTCAAGAGATCGAGACCATCCTGGTCAACATGGTGAAACCCCGTCTCTACTAAAAATACAAAAAATCAGCTGGGCATGGTGGCGCGTACCTGTAATCCCAGCTACTCAGGAGGCTGAGGCAGGAGAATTGCCTAAACCCAGGAGGCGGAGGTTGCGGTGAGCCGAGATCGCGCCATTGCACTCCAGCCTGGGTAACATGAGTGAAACTCCGTCTCAAAAAAAAAAAAAAAAAAAAAAAGAGTCTCCAGATTAAGTTTTAAATGGCATTTTGCTGAGTTGGGAAGAAGTGTTTCTCCTTGTTTGATTGCCATGGTGTGGTGTGCACTGTTCATTCCCACAGGCTTTGGTCCGCTTAGATGTCACTCCTGACCAGTCAGTGGTAGTTGAAGGAATGGCTCAACAAGTCATCAGTCACAAACAGAAACTTCACAAAAAGATTAGTTTGTCAGTTAACAATAAGCTACTATTTTGGCATTTTGGTTGTTGGGAAAAGATAGGAGAGGCAGGTAATACAAACCGTAGTGATCAGTGCTTGATAGTCACTGATCTACAGTCTGTTTGGATTGTATTCTGCAGGAAAGTCACTCCTCTTCCCCTCCCCACATGTTCACTCCCAAGCTGTAGCTTTGAGCCAACCTGTGCCTTTTCCCATCCCTTTTTTAGCTCCATTGGGCTTCTGTGATATAGGCCCTGTGACTGGGGCAGAAGGTAATCAGAGATGATAGCGTCTTTGCAGAAAGGCAGAGCTGCAGTCAGCATAGACAGGCTTCTAGCTTAGGGGAGGTTCCTGGGTCTGGACAGAGTGGGGACAGTTTTTCCTCATTAGAGAACTGAGGAACACACGCAGAGCTCATCCTGGAGAGCCGAGGGGCTGCCAAGCCCCTGCCAGTGAGAGAATCAGGAATTTCTTGCCCTGCAGAGGGCAGTGACAGCTGCCATACCTCTTGCTTCCCAGGTGGTTCAGGGTCTGTGGAGGCTGCTCCAGCAGATAAGAAGGTGCTTATGACCTCTGAATCAGTTCAGAACTTTGTTAAGTGGGTTCTGAGTTATTTCTTGGTTTCAAGATTCATGAGGCACTGATTGTGTCAGGAAAAGAAACATGCCCTGTCCCCAAAGAGTGGGGGAAAGGACACAAGGTAATCCTGTACTGCAGTGCAGTTAGTCTCATAGATTACCCAGCAGAGAGGGACGGGTGACTGCCCTTCTGTGATGATTCAGCATGGGATCCGTAGCCCTTGTTCAACAGTACCTTCTTTAAGTTCTGATTAATAGAATGTACTTTCCTTTTAAAATTTTCTGTGTGTGCTTTCAGTGCTATCTGGTCCAACCGATGAAATCAGAGTGAAGATATCTGAATAATGTTTCGAAAGCCACACAGAGTTCATATTTCCACCATAAAGGTTCCCTTGAAACCATATCCAGTTCCTCCATCAGATAAAATCCTTATTCAAGGAAAAACACAGGTGAGTGCTGAGTTCCACTGAACTGCTGAAAGGTTCCGGATTGATGTACTCACGTGTTGATATTCTGTCCCCAGTAGAGATTGGCACAGCACTCAGTCTGGAAGTATTGCTCTGGACAGTAGTGGGTGGAGCTAGAGAGAGGAAGCTCAGAAAAGATGGAGGGGGGATAGAAGGCAGAACTGTTCTCACAACAGTTCTCTTGAGGAAGGTAGCCAGGAGAGTAGATGAGCTTTGCCCAGAAATAAAATGGCTATGTGGGCCTGTTTTTCTAAAACTGGCAAAGTCAGTGTGTGGATTCTGGTAATCATCATTAAAAGTAAACAGCAATTGGCTTGAAAAACATTTAGTTCTTCGGGTAGTGGGTTCTCCATAAAATTACAATACCAAAAAAGAAAAATCGCAATAGCAGCTTCTGTTGTTATATCTAGGAATTTTAGATATACTTATGAAAGTCTGATATTAAGGTAGGGAAGATACTGGCTCGTAGGAGGATCATATGAACCTGGGAGGTGGGGGCTGCAATGAGCCAAGATCACATCACTGCCTGGACGACAGAGCAAGACCCTTTCTCAAAAAAAAAAAAAAAAAGGAAGTAGATCATTTAAAATATATCTCAGTCACTTATTTAATTATTTTCTCCTGTCTCATTCTTTCTATGGGACAAGTAGGACAAGACAAGAAGGGGCTGACCGTGGCTGTTTGTATTATCAGTGAGGCAAGTTGTAATGTAGTTTCATTTTCTGTTTTGCATATTGTGTAATTTTTTTACTTTTTTTTAAGTGAGCGTATATTTTTAAGAGAGCAGAATAAAAGGAGAAAAAATGGGATATAAATTGTAGCTTTTGACTCTTTGAGTAATGAGATTCAATATGTTCTCAGTTGTATACTGTAGGGCTGAGGGCCCCACAGAGTCGTGAGGTGTGCCTTATGCTGTGCTGAGGTGCAGGATCCGGGAAATAAAGAGACAGGACACAGAAGTACAAGGAAAACGCAGCTTTGCTCAGGGGGCCACGCCACCTATAAGCGGAGTCAGGCGAGGACCCGAATGTCCAGAAGCATGAATATTTATTGTGTATAGGTTAGGGGGCAGGGCAGTGAGTGAAATCATTTTTAAGGATAGTAATAGGGTCATGAGCAATAAAACATGGAGTCCACCCCATTAGGTCACCTAGGCCAGGAGGTGGACAGTGCGCAGCAAGGGGCCTGTTCCCATGAAGGCAAGTGCCGTGTGCAGTAAGGGGTCCACCCCCATTAGGTCACCGAGGCTTGAAGGAGGGCCATGCGCAGTGAAGAGGCTGTAGTGTGCAATACTTCTATCTATAGGCAAACTACTTCTAAGAAGATTTATAGGAGGATGCTTTAAGTCACATAGCAGTGACAGTTGTCAAGGTGGAGTGGCTCATGCTTGTAATCCCAGCACTTTGGGAGGCCAAGGTGGTTGGATTACTTGAGGTCAGGAGTCTGAAACTGTTCAGTACCAGCCCCAGCCCCATTCGTTGGTGCCCTTAGTCCTGGTGGTTTTCCCCGAGCTCTGGGCTCCAAACACTTTTCTTATATGCATAATTCATTGATCTTATGGGCGTGGAAGGGAGGGTGAAGGGGTAGGTAAGATGGTGTGGAGTACTTGAAATGCTTCTAAGACTCGCTAAACTAGTGCTCTGATTGTTATCAGGGCGCAGGTGCATCCGAAGTCTGGCACAAGGAGCCACCCTGTCTGACCCCACCCAATGCATCAAGGGGCTTTTATCTCCTGAGCATTGAGGGCATAGAGCAATTAAAACCATTCCATATTCCAAGAACCTAGGCAGAGCCTGAGGTGTTCCATAATCTCTGCCCTGCAAGGCTTTTCTCCTCCTTGCCAGCTCCCATCTGCAAAGACCCTCCCAGATCTTGTGAGCAGAGGTCACCTTCCTTCTCAGAGATCTTTGCATAAGCCCTCTTTACCAGACCCTCATACATTCTCCATGTTCAGAAGGCATTCGTAGGACTAGAGCAGTATTGCCTGCTCTGCAACCACCCTGCGTTGTTTCCTGGTGTTACTTCCCTCTCAGGTGGTCTTTACCTTAGGCCTCCTGTTGCTGCTTGATTTCTAATTAACTGCACCAATAATATAGTTTAGTTTGGTACGTAAACTTAAGTGTACTTTGAACCAAACAAGCTTACAATTATTTAGCTCAAATTAACATAGGTCTCCCCCTGGGCATCTTGACCCACAGAGACTAGCCTGACCAACATGGTAAAACCCGGTCTCTACTAAAAATACAAACATTAGATAGGTGTGGTGGCGGGCACTTGTAATCCCAACTACTTGGAAGTCTGAGGCATGAGAATTGCTTCAGTCTGGGAGGTGGAGGTCACAGTGCACTGAGATATTTTTCGTTAATAACTGCTCTACTCTAGCCATACACCATAGAAAAAACTATGGTCCCATCACCACCCATACCAGCAAAGGCCAATTAGGTAACCTGGCCTTGACCCTTGTCAAGCTGAAGACCCCCCTGTCACAGGGGTATCAGACAAGACCAAGTAGGGAGTTGGGACTTTCATCCTAGTGGGGCAGAAATGAGCCCCTCTGCCCAGTGGTATCAGTGGAGGCCACATGGGAGGCCTGGATTTCTATCTCCTTTGGGCAGTAACAGTGCATCCCTCCCATTCACAAATGCATGGCAGCAGTGAGGCCACATACTACCAGCACCTCCTCTGCAGTGTCAGTAAAGGTATGCATGAAACCCAAACAGGATAAACCCAAAAGAATCCACGTCAACATGTATCATAATCAAACTTCTGAAAACCAAAGACAAAAAAATGTCTTGTATGCAGTGAAAGATATAACACCTAACTTAGAGGGGAAGAACAATTCAAATGATACTGGATTTATCATTAGGAACTACAGAGGCCAGAAAATGAAAAGGCAGCATTTTTGAAGTGCTGAAAGATAAGTATTGTCTACCAAGAATTCTATATCAATCAGAGATACCCTTCAGAATGATGGGAAAATCAAGATATTCTCAAATGAAAGAAAACTAAAAGAATTTATTGCCAACAGACCAGCCCTAAAAGTAGCTGAAGGAAGTTCTTAACACAGAAAGGAAATAATAAAAGGGGGAATCCAGAAACATCAGGAAGGAAAAATGGAAAATCAAAATAGAGGGTAATTCAATTGACTTTCATTCCTCTCATGGGTGTAACAAGCACTGTATCATTGTTTGATGTGGTTCTCTGTGTATGTACACTGAGGCCTGAACATCACCAGTGGGTTCTTGGGTCCTGCAATTTTAAGTGAAAGGATGTACTGTGTGCCATGGGAACTTAACTCCTGTGGTAAAGTTGGTTTGTTATACAGTACATCATTCTGCTTAAAGTCACAGTTTCCAAGAACCTACCAGCAATATTAAGTAAGGGCTTACTGAACAAGTAATAGTTAAGACAGTTACAAAGGAGACCATGTTTATACATTTATCACAAACTGGTAAAATATTGACACCAATGAACCTTAGGAAGTTATGTTTATATTAGGTACTACTTGGAGTTACCAGTAAGAAAAGACTGTACCACAGGATACATACAAAACCCTAGAAAAATAAAAAATGGAATTCTAAAATATGTTTAAGTAACTGTGTTAGTCCATTTTTCATTGCTATAAACGAATACCTGAGGCTTGATACTTTGTAAAGAAAAAAAGTTTATTTGGCTCACAGCTCTGCAGGCTGTACAAGAAGCATGGCACCAGCATCTGCTTCTGGTGGGGGCCTCAAGAAGCTTTTACTCTGCTTTACAGAAGGTGAAGTGGGAGCAAGTGTATCACATGATGAGAGAGGGAGCAAGATAGAAGCCAGGCTCTTTTAAACAACCAGCTATCGCATGAATGAACAGAGTGAGAACTCATTACTGCAACAAGGCTACCAAGCCATTCATGAGGGATCTGCCCCAGTGACCCAAACACCTCCTACTAAGCGCCACTTTTCAACATTGATTTGGAGGGGACAAACATCCGAACTATATCAGTAACCCACAAGAAGCTAGGAGAGAAAACAATCAGAACAAGTATGCCAGGCGCAGTGGCTCATGCCTGTAATCCCAGCACTTTGGGAGGCCGAGACGGGCAGATCACCTGAGGTCAGGAGTTCAAGACCAGCCTGGCCAACATGATGAAACCCCACCTCTACTAAAAATGCAAAAATTAGCCAGGCATGGTGGCTGTAGACCCAGCTACTCAGGAGGCTGAGGCAGGAGAGTTGCTTGAACCGGAGAGGCAGAGGTTGTAGTGAGCCAAGATCATGCCACTGCACTCCAGACTGGGTAACAGAGCAAGACTGTGTCTCAAAACAAGCAAACAAAAAACAACAAAAGATTGGCAGAATTATTAAAAACACATTAGCCAAATATGTGTTGTCTATAAGAAACTTAAAAGTATAATGATACAGGCGAGTTGACAGTAAAAGGGTAGAAAAATATATACTATGCAAATATTAATCAAAAGAAGCAGGAATGGTCATGTTTGTATTAGATGAAACAGACTTCAGAGCAGAGAAAATTACCAGGGGCATTAAATAATGATAGACATGTCAATACACAAAGAAAATAGAGTGACCCTAAATTTATATGCATCTAACAAAGGAGCTACAAAATACGTGAAATAAAAAGATACAGACATTAAAGAAGAAATAGACAAATCCACAACTATAGTTGGAGACTTCAGCATACCTTTTTCAGTAATCGATAGACCACTGAGAACACCTCACCCAAAAATAGCAGAATATAAATTATTTTCGAGCTCTCACAGAACTTAGATACATTATAACCTGGGCCATAAAACAAACCTCCACCAATTAGTAGAGTTGAAATCAGAGTGTGCTGCCTGATCACAGTAGAATCAATTAATTAGTAGTAGAACAATAAAAGGAAAATCTGCACACTCTCAAAAATAAACAACATACTTTTAAATTATCCATGATTAGGGAAGAAGTCTCAAGAGGAAAAAAAGAGAACTGAGTGAAAAGGAAAATACGACATCAAAATATGTGGCATGTGGCTAAAGCAGTCCTGAGAGGGAAATCTGTTGCACTAAAACCTGAAAGAAAGATGGTTTTAAATCATAATAAGGTCTAAACTCAAGAAACTAGATAGGAAAAAAAATAACATAAATGCAAAGTAAGAAGGAAAGAAATAAAAATAGAAGCTATCAGTGCAATTGAAAATAGGAAAATGAGGCCGGGCGCGGTGGCTCAAGCCTGTAATCCCAGCACTTTGGGAGGCCGAGGCGGGTGGATCACGAGGTCAAGAGATCGAGACCATCCTGGTCAACACAGTGAAACCCCGTCTCTACTAAAAATACAAAAAATTAGCTGGGCATGGTGGTGCGTGCCTGTAGTCCCAGCTACTCAGGAGGCTGAGGCAGGAGAATTGCCTGAACCCAGGAGGCGGAGGTTGCGGTGAGCCGAGATCGCGCCATTGCACTCCAGCCTGGGTAACATGAGTGAAACTCCGTCTCAAAAAAAAAAAAAAAAAAAAAGAAAATAGGAAAATGAGAGAAAATATGATACAAAAATCTGGTTCTTACCAAAAATTTCAGCAAAATTAATCTCTAGTGAGACGAATAAAGAGAAAGAAAACACAGTTGCATATCAGGAATAAAAAGCATTATCGATGCAGACTGCAGAAATCAAAAAGATACACAAATACTATGAATAAATCTCTATATGTAAGTCTGACAACTTAGATGAAGCGAACCAATTTTTGTTTTCTTTCTTTGAGACAGGGTCTCACTCTGTTTCCCAGTCTGGCGTGCAGTGGTGCGATCTCAGCTCACTGCCACCTCCACCTCCACCTCCTGGTTCAAGCAATTCTTGTGCCTCAGTCTCCTGAGTAGCTGAAATTACAGGTGTGCAACACCACACCCAGTTAATTTTTGTATTTTTTGTAGAGATGGGGTTTCACCCTGTTGGCCAGGCTAGTCTCAAACTCCTGGCCTCAAGTGATCTGCCCTCCTTGGCCTCCCAAAGTGCTGGGATTACAGGTGTGAGCCACTGCCTGGCCTGACATGAACCCTCTTTCTGAAAAACACAAACTACTACAGTTCACACGATATGAAATAGATCATTTTAGTAGCCCTATAATTATTAAGGAGACTCAATTCATAATTTAAAATCTCTAAACTAATCTCCAGGCCCAGTTTCACTGGAGAATTCTTACCAGAATTAACACCAGTTCCACACAGATTCATCCAGAAAATATAAGAGGAGGGAACACGTTACTCATTTTATGTGATTATTACCCTGTGATCAAAACCAGATCAAGACAGTATTAAGAAAAAAGATAGGCTAAGCACCATGGCTCATGCCTGTGATCCCAGCACTTTGGGAGACCGAGGCGGGTGGATCACCTGAGGCCAGGAATTCAAGAGCAGCCTGACCAACATGGTTAAACCTCGTGTCTACTAAAAATACAAAAATTAGCAGGGCATGGTTGCGGGGGGCACCTGTAAATCTCAGCTACTTGGGACGCAGAGGCAGGAGAATTGCTGGAACCCAGTAGGGGGAGGTTGCAGTGAGCCAAGATTGTGCCCTTGGACTCCAGCCCAGCTGACAACAGTGAGACTCCATCTCAAGAAGAAAAGAAAAAACAGAAAACAGATACTCCTCATGAATATAAATGTAAAATTCTTAGCAATAAATTATTAAATAGAATTCAGCTATATGTACAAAGAAGTATGCATCATGACCAAGTGGGATTTATTCCAGAGATGCAAGGCTGCTTCAGTATTTAAAAATCAATATAATTATTGTGTTATCAGACTAAAAGATTACATGACTACAGCAGTTGATTCAGAGAAAGCATTTGATGAAATTCAGCACCCATTCGTGATGAAAATCCTCACAGAAAAAGGAAGAGAGGAGACCTTTGTAGACAGGATAAATGAGCATTTTACAGAAATCCTACAGCTACCATTATACCTAAGGGGGAAAGCCTGAATTCTTTCTACCTAAAATCAGAAATAAGGTAATCACAACTCATATTCTACATTGTACTGGAAGTTCTAGCCAGTGGATCAAGGCAAGAAAAGGAAATAAAAGGCATATAGATAAAGGAATAAAGCTGCCCCTATGGGAAATCATAAGGAATCTACATACAGACACCCAAATAAATAGGCCAGACACGGTGGCTCATGCCTGTAATCCTAGCACTTTGGGAGCGGGGGTGGGCAGATCACCTGAGGTCAGGAGTTCGACACCAGCTTGGCCAAGATGGTGAAACCCCTGTCTCTACTAAAAATACAAAAAATTAGGCGTGGTGGTGGGCACCTGCAGTCACAGCTACTTGGGAGGCTGAGGCAGGAGAATCACTTGAACCTGGGAGGCGGAGGTTGCAGTGAGCCGAGATTGTGCCACCACACTCTAGCAACAAGAACGAAACTCCGTCAAAAAAAACAAAAGAATGAAACCCGGTCTCAAAAAAAAAAAAAAAAAAAAAACCTAAAAAATAAGGTTTTATAGTTAATATGAGCTTTTTTTTTTAAGGTTTTTGTTTGTTTTTCTTGAACAGGTGAGGACTGGGATCACCATATTGGTCTTCCCATGCCAGCTGCTCCCATGGTGGTTATGTGTTTATTTAGACCTGTGATGATGTCTCAGACAGTAAATGGTTCCCTGAACTGCTCTGCAACTTCAGTGATGTTGTATGACATTGAGCTGGTCCATCACTGCCAACATCCTGGCTGTCTCAGGTGGCCCTGTAGAAGGAATCAGTGAGATAGTCACCGAGTGTGCGTCAGTAATGTAAACAAGGCCAGTATTCTAGTCACAGAGGGCCAGCAGCATGATGATAAGAGAGGGAGGGCCTATTCTCCCATCTGCCAACTCCAGGACTGCCCATTCCTGGGTCAGTTGACCAGATACCTGGGAAGAAGAGCTCCCAACGCCAAGTTTATTTTCCTAGGAATAACTTTTAAGTGCAGCCACAGCTTGGTCCTCTGCCTTAATATGACTTGATATGTTTTGCAATTTACCGTCCTGCTGAAAACATTCATATTATGAGGGAAAGCTACAAATCATCTTTAAATGTTATTTTTTAAAGTTTGGCCTTTTCTGTACCCTTTGGGTCCAAGCATTAATTGGGTTTCCAACATAATTGAATATAAATGATATTGCTTATAAAAAAAACATAGAGTCACAGGATATAAGATAAACATACAAAAATGATTTTTATTTCATACTAGCAATCTATACTAGCAGTGAACAAGTGGACAATGAAATTTAAAATATGGTTTCATTTACAGTCACTTAAAAAAAGATGCCAGGCCAGGTATGGTGGTTCATGCTTGTAATCCCAGCACTTTAGAAGGCCTACGCGGGAGGATTACTTTAACCCAGGAGTTCAAGACTAGCCTGGGCAACAAAGTGAGACCCCATCTCTACAAGAAATAAAAAACCAGCCAAGTGTGGTGGTGGTTACCTTTAGTCTCAGCTGCTTGGGAGGCTGAGGTGGGAGGATCACTTGAGCCTGGGAGATAAAGGCGGCAGGGAGTCGTGATCATGCCACTATACTCCAGCCTGGGCTGCAGAGTGAGACCTTGTCTCCACAAAAAAAATAGAGATATTCAGATGTAAACCTAATAAAACGTGTTAGGATTTGTATACCAAAAACTACAAAATAGTGATCAAAAAAATCAGACAAAATTTAAGTGGGAGGACATGTTTATGGATTGGAAGATTCAATATAGTAAAAATGTCTCTTCTGTCCTGCTGTGGTTTGAGTGTCCCCTCCAAAACTCAGGTTGAAATGTCATTGCCATTGTGACAGCATTATGAATTAGCTAATTACTTCACTAGAGCCCTGGGAATTCTTACCCAGTCCAGTGATGTGATCTTAACACAAACCTGTGCTTGTCAGAGTCCTTTCCATTGCGTCTCCTCAAAGATGAAACACTTCAGATCCGTAGTTGCTCACAGTAACTTTCAGGAAAGTGCTGGAGTAAAACAAGTATCTGTGGATGACAAGATTTTAAATGGCCATGGTTAAATATGTGATGAGAGTTCACTATAGTAATGTTGTAGTTGACAAGGAAGTTGAGTTATTTCTGTGGTGTACAGCACTTTAAGGTAACTAGAATTGTGACTGATAACATTAGACCTGTCAGATTTCTAGGAATTTCATACAGTTTCTGGAACACATTATTAGTAATACATCTGTACAAATATAACTCAAAGAAGGTTAAGCATCATTTCTTATTTGACAGTGCTTCTCATGCAGATCTAACATAATCAAATAAGTGCAACTCGTTTACAGTTTCTCTTCATGATGAAAGAAAATCCTTTTGAGATATTTTAGGGGCCCTCTGGAAGCTCCCAAAGTTAGCTCAAGGAAAGATTTAAGTTTAGAGTTTGATTTGGGGAAGTTAGTAAAAAACTCAAAGATTTTTGATAATAAGGTTCATTATTTTGATAACTTATAATTTCATTCAGATCTTAGCCAGCTTCACCACGCTTAAAATTCCTTTTCCAAGATTTCTCTTCCACAAACCTACTACAACTTTCTTACATCCATACTGTTTTGGGTTAAATTCTTCCTTACTCTTATTGTGAAACAAGTCATTCTACTTTAGGATAAAAACTAGTCTTTTTCTCTTAACGAACACACATCCTTCATACGTAATAGGTTCACCTTACCAAAACCATGTCTTTTCCTCACATAGTCATTTCTCTTTTTCTAGTTTTTTTTTGTTTTTTGTTTTTTTGAGACGGAGTTTCGCTCTTGTTACCCAGGCTGGAGTGCAATGGCGCGATCTCGACTCACCGCAACCTCCGCCTCCTGGGTTCAGGCAATTCTCCTGCCTCAGCCTCCTGAGTAGCTGGGATTACAGGCACGCGCCACCATGCCCAGCTAATTTTTTTTTTTTTTGTAGTTTTAGTAGAGACGGGGTTTCACCATGTTGACCAGGATGGTCTCAATCTCTTGACCTCGTGATCCGCCCGCCTCGGCCTCCCACAGTGCTGGGATTACAGGCTTGAGCCACCGCGCCCGGCCTCTTTTTCTAGTTTTAACTGTCCCATCAGCATTCTATAGATTGGCAAATCTATGAATCAAATTAGTAGAAGCATATACTTCCTCATAGTATAATTTATGTTCAACTATTAATGCTTCAGTATTTTCTCTTATTCGGAAAATATCTACATATCCAACAAATAGTCAGCATCTAAATGAGCAAAACCCTAAGGGTGTAAATGACCAATGGGCAGCAATTTTTGAGTAGACATAACACAAAACAAAGCTAGCTATCATCATTGCTCTGTTAGCTACTTTTATAGCACGTGTATGTTCAGCAGTCTTTACAAAAACAAGAATCCTAAAAAGATAAATAGATGAGGTTTTTTGTTTTATTGCTGTGCTCAGTAAACATAAAGTAATGGATACTGCCGTACATGTTATAAAACACACTAGGTTATGAAACAATAGCTGGATCAAAAGTACATCTCCAGCAGATGGAATAAGTTAAGGTTGCTTGCCTAGGAGGCCAAAGTGTTCTACTAGTATTTTTGGAAAAGTCTTAAGATTTTTCATTTCAACATTAAACAAAGAGTTTTAAAGCCTTGACACAAAAGCGCTGACCACAGAAGGGAAGTGATACATGGAACTAAATGAAAATTTAGATTTTGCTCTGAACATTCTGTAAAAGGATGAAAAACAAGCTACAGACTGGGAGAAAATCTTTGTAAATAATATATTTGACAAAGGACATATCTAAAATATATAAAAATCTCTTAAATCTCAACAGTAAAGAAAAATCAAGTTTCAAAATAGGGTAGAGATACGAACAGACATCTACCAAAGGGAATATATAAATGACAGAAATGTACATGACAATATTTAATGTCATTAGCCATTAGGAAAATACAAGTTGAAATCACATTGCGATCTTACTAGACACCTTGGAATGACTAAAATTAAAAGAAGTTACAGCACCAAATGCTGCCTCACGTACATTCCTGGTGGGAATATAGAACAGTGTGACCACTCTGTTTGGCATTGTCAGGAAGATAGTTTGGCATTGTGAAGAAACTAAATATGTGCTTTCTGAATGACTCAACAGTTGCGCTCCTATGTGTTTATTCCAGAGAACTGAAAACTTACGTTCACCGCCACATGAATGTATATACTACTTGTATTCATAATGGCCCCAAAATGTAGACAACCCCAGATGTTCTTCAGCAGATAAATGGTTAAACAAACTGCGGTACAGCCATATCATAGCACATAACACAGTAA
Source organism: Sapajus apella (assembly GCF_009761245.1). Taxonomy (NCBI): domain Eukaryota; kingdom Metazoa; phylum Chordata; class Mammalia; order Primates; family Cebidae; genus Sapajus; species Sapajus apella. Next base: position 4,713,919 of record NW_022437058.1, on the reverse strand, counting down.
TAATAAAAAGGAACAACTATCAATTAGCACAGCAACTTATTTTAATCTGTAGAAATTGATGCCAGATGAGGCCAGGCACAGTCATTCATGCCTGTAATCCCAGCACATTGGGAGGTTAAGGCAGGCAGACCACCTGAGGTCAGGAGTTTGAGACCAGCCTGGCCAACATGGTGAAACCCTGTCACTACTGAAAAAATACAAAAATTAGCCAGGTGTGTTAGTGGGTGCCTGTAATCCCAGCTACTTGGGAGGCCGAGACACGAGAATTGCTTGAATCCGGGAGGTGGAGCTTTCAGTGAGCCGAGATCGCGCTACCACACTCCAGCCTGGGTGACAGAGCTAAACTCCATCTCAAAAAAAAAAAAGAGAGAAGAAAAGAAAGAAATTGATGCCAACTGAAAAAAGTCTGAAAACATTCCATGCTTTATGATTGCATTTACATAACATGTTTTAAATGATAAAATTATAGAAATGGCAACTGTTATTTGCCAGGGATTAAGGAGGGAATGGTCCTGGAAGGGAATTGGGTGTGGATATTAAAAGGCAACATGAAGATTCTTGCGGTTGTGGAACTGCTCTGTATCTTAATGATGGTGACAGGTACAAGATTTTATACGAGTGATAAAATTGCATAGAACTGAACATACCCACATGTACACATGCCCCAATGAGTAAAAGTAAAAGTGAGGCAATCTGAATAGGATTGGTGGATTGCATGAATGTCAGTATGCTGTTTGTGATATATACTGTAGTTTTGTAAAATGTCACCATTGGGGGAAACTGGGCAAAGGGCCCCATGGCATCTCTCTACATGCATTTGGCTCAACAATTAACTCAAAACGTCCAAACATATTAATAAAGTAAATATCTGTACATAAATCTAAAGTGCAGAACAAATCGACTTCAGGGGCCAGATAGTATTTTTAACCAACCTGAGCCATGAGGATTTACAATTGGCACAAAATGAAAAATGAGAATCATAAATGCAAAGATTTGAAACTAGAAAAAGACAAGAACAGGTTGCCTAGTCAAGTTCTATGCCTGGACCATATCTACCAAGGATGCCAAAACACATACCAAGGATGGAGATAGATATATATACATATAGATATCTATTTATATACATATAGATATCTATTTATATGTCTATCTAGATATAGATAGATATAGATATCTATACATCTATCTATCTAGATATATATATATATAGATAGATAGATAGATAGATGTATAGATATAGATAGATTAGATAGATAGATGATAGATATATATTTGGAGAAAAAGGAAAAAAATTAGGGCTTGAACCCCTTTGTATCCCTTTTGCTCCAAATTTAACATTTTAGTTTTACTTGTCTGATGTCTTATTTTTGTGACTTTTTAGGTGGAATGTTGTTTCTGGAAAATCCAAAAGGTGATAATAGATTGGACCTTTTAAAATTGAAGAGTGTTGTCAGTAGTGTTTTTGGTGTGAAAAATGCAGACCTGGCTGTCTTCCATAATGAAACAGGTATGTGGAAAGTGAGAAGAGCCTGTGTTTTGACTTGAGGTGAAGGTCTTAATTCGCTGTCAGTTGCACTACATACCTTTTTCATTTTTGCTAATCTTGAGTCAGGGCCCAGCTCTTCAGCAGTGCCTGCCTGCAGTGTCTGTTCATGCCTCCTCACAGTGTGGTGTGACTGAAAAGCCCGCACTTAATGGCTCTAATCCTCCCCTCTCACCTGTTTGCCAGCTGGTAGGCTTCAGGCTTCAGAGTCCTCCCTGGTGAGGTGGTTTTTGTTTCTGAGACAGGGTGTCACTCTCTCACCCATGCTACAGGACAGTGATACAATCATAGCTCACTGCAACCTCAACCTCCTGGGCTCAAGTAAACCTTTTGCCTTGACCTCCCAAGTAACTGGAACTACAAGCGTGCACCACCATGCCCGGCTAATTTTATTTAATTTTTTTTTTTTTTTTTTTTTGAGAGACTAAGTCACACTGTGTTGCTGAGTCTGGTCTTGAACCCAGGGCCTTAAGCAATCCCCCTGCCTTGGCCTCCCAACGTGGTGGGATTCCAGGTGTGAGCTACCACGCCCAATCTGAGTTTTAACTTTATTAAACGTAATGCCTGAATCTCACTACATGGATTCTCAATAAAGCAAACCTGAAAAATATTTTAAAGAATTATAGATGCATTCTCCCACTGTTACATACTGAATTGTGACCTCTGACAAAAAAGATATGTCGTAACCGCTTGTACCTCTGAATGTGGCCTTTGGAAATAGGATTATTGCAGATGTAATTCGTTAGGGTGAGGTCATATTGCAGTAGCATGGGCCTCTAATCCAGCATGACTGTTGTCCTAATAAGAAGGTGGCCATGTGAAGACATAGAGACACACAGAGAAAATGCCCAGTGGTGACAAAGGCAGAGATTGGAGTTACACACAGCTACAAGCCAAGAAACAGCGAAGATTGTCAGGAGCCTCTAGAAGCTCGAAAGAGGCAAAAAAAGATTTGCCTACAGGTTTCTGACGGAGCACATCTGACCACACTTTGATTTCAGACTTCTGACCTCCAGAACTTTGAGACAGTAAATTTCTTTTATTTTTATTCCCTGGCTCCTCCAACTCCCCACATCCCCAGTTTGTGGGACTTTATTATGACAGCCTCAGAAAACTAATACTCACTTTACAAATCTGAATGCTTATTTTCAGAAACATTAAAAAAATTTTGTTTGAGACAGTCTTGCTCTGTTGCCCAGGCTAGAGTGCAGTGATACAATCTCGGCTCACTGCAACCTCCACCTCCCAGGTTAAGTGATTCTCCTGCCTCAGCCTCCCCAGTAGCTGGGATTACAGGCATGCTTCACCATGCCTGGCTAATTTTGTATTTTTAGTAGAGATGAGGTTTCTCCGTGTTGGTCAGGCTGGTCTCAAACTCCTGACCTTAGGTGATCTGCCCACCTTGGCCTCCCAAAGTGCTGGGATTACAGACGGGAGCTACCCCGCCTGGCCCAAAAACTTTTAAATAACTTAAAAGAAGAAATGCAAATGGCCAGCTAAGGAACAACTGGTGCATCTGAATAGTAATCAAGAACTTGCAAGATAGTACCACAGTGAGGTACTATTAACTGCCACCAGATTGGCAAAAACTAGAAGAATCTGGCAGAATCACGTGTTGTCAGGGATATTACATAATAGGAACTCTCATTGACTGCTGGCTTATGAATTGTTGGAGCTACTGGAAAACTGTTTGCTATTGTATCCGTTAAAGTTGGGCTAGGAGACACAAAAGCAATGTGAGAGAAACTGAGTAAAGGTCTACATCTGACTTACCCATCACCAGGTTCCACCAAGGTGGTGGGTAAGTCAGCGGAAGGCTAGGTCTCTGCCTAAAGTCGCTGTAGGATAAGAAGCAAAGAAAAGCAAAAACAGGCTGGAGTGCACATCTGTCTAACCACATCTGACACTGACAGGCAGGTGTCTTACAGAAGAAACTGCTGGTACAATTTGCCAGAGAGTTGCACACATTCCTGGCCTGGAATCCGGAAGAGTAGAGGCAGGAACGTGGGCTGGGCACTGTCCCATTTAACCCAACAAGTCGACAGACCCACAGCAACCTGAGAAAGCCAAGGGGTGCCAGGCCCCGTGTTAGCCTGTGAGCATAATGACTATTAATAAACTTCTGCCTTCTAAATCCTATGCAGATTTCTCTGTGATTAAGCTGTTACCCAGAACCAGGCCAGACAGAACCTGGGAAGTAGTTTTAGCTTAGCTGCATTGACACAGGATGAAACCACCATAGTTCACCCCATTGTGATCTTGACATCTATACATAGCTCTTTAAACCATATTTAACTTCCAAATAAAGACCCTAATACATTAAAAATCATGCTTTTAACTCTTTCTTGTACAACTTCAAAGATGCCAGCTTCATTACCCAAAACAAGATGGAAAGTTGCCTTATCCTTCTTTGAGTAATGTTGATTTTTCTTCTAGCTGAGTCATACCTCCTCCCTTTTCTGTTCTTTAACTTTACTGAGATATGAGGTTAACCTGTTAAAATATTTTGCTATATGGTAAGGAAGTAAGAGAGTGGAAAAATAAGAATCGACTAATATATATTAATACATAATGCCACACTTGTTTGCTAAAAAATGAGTTCTCTGGTTAGAAGCAATGTTAGGCTGGGGCATTTGCTCAAGGAACAAATTGAGCAAATGAGATATTCTCTATGTTCATGGATGGTGGGTTTGGGTTATGGGTGACAGTGGCAAATTCTTGTCCAAAGGGAGTGTGTATTCCAGTAAGACCAAAGCACTGCCTTTTCCCATGATGCAAACGGTCCAGTACAAACAGGCTGCCATCAGAGGTCTGGCTCCTCTTTCCTGGCAGTAACACTATATTGAAAGCTCAGTAATGGTTCCTGCTGTTGGTAAGTGGAATACGCAGTAGCAGCTGCAGCAAAATCAGCATTGAGGAGTGGAAGTAATGTTGCTGAGCCCATGGTTATTCTTCTTCCCAACCCAGTGGCCCCTTTGTTCATCAGTCCACTGGACAAGGGCAGAAGTGGCTAGCAACCAAATAGGTCATGTCCACCAATTTTTCTTTTCTTTTTCTTTTTTTCTTTTTTTTTTTTTTTTTTGAGACAGGGTCTCACTCTGTCCCTCAAGCTGGAGTACAGTGGCTCAATCATCACCCAGTGTAACCTCAAACTTCTGGGCTCAAGCAGTCCTCCCGCCTCAGCCTCCAAAGTAGCCAGGACTACAGATACACACCACCATGCCTGGCTAATTCTTTTCTTTTTTATAGAGAGGAGGTCTTGCTGTGTTGCCCAGGCTGCTGTCAATCTCCTGGCCTCAAGCAGTCCTCCCCTTTCTGCCTCCCAGAGTGCTGGAATTAAAGGTGTGAGCCACTGTGCCCAGCCCCACTCATTTTTAGATGCTCATTCATAGTCTGCCCGTTTGTAGAGATCTGTCCACATACCCCTTGCCCTAACTTCCATGTCACCGGTTTTCTAATTCTGTTCTTTGAGCCCCTGGCTGTTCTCGTTTAGTCCAGCTATTGGCCAGTGTCCACGAATCAGTGTAGATCTACTCCTAGCTATTTCTCCTTCTGAACAAAATGACCAGCTAGCTGCACTGAATGAAGTTGTTCCCATTGGGAGGATTTCCACCCATCGCTATCCTTCAGGGCTACCCACAGTGAGAACAGGGCTGTAAGACTGTAATTGTCTACTACAGATGGCACAGCGTGTTGTGCGGTAAAGCCCTACACAGCAAGCCCTAAAATGTTTTCTTTCTGTCAGCCAGTCCTGGAAGACTTCCTACAAGGCCACACCTGTGGTTGAGAGAAGAGACCATGTGGGCCTAGGCTGAGCATGAGCATCTAGCCACTGGTGCAGCAAGTTCCTCGTTCCTTGAGCAAATGCCCCAGCCTAGTTTCATACCTGCAATTTCCGCTCAGTAGTTGGAGTCTGTCCTGTATCACAGCCATTACCAGTCATCTGCCTGTGCCTGCATCCCCGAGCAATGTGTAGTGTTCTCTAAACGAGATTATACTGCACGTGTTCTGTGCATCTTGCTTGTTTCCACATCTGTTCCTGAGTCAAATGTCATCTGACTGTAATTATCATTTTTTAATATAAGCTTTTCATGGTGAAGCTTGAGATTCTGATATAGGAGGAAATTGTAAGAGGAGCTGTATTATAAAGGGAAAATACTAAAATAGAAAAAACAATTTGCCCCGTATTTCAGATTATGAATGTTAATGATGTTTATTCTGCAACATTAAGATTTCTTACCATTACATGTCATTAAAGGCTGGTTTTATAGAAAAGGCAATACCTTTTGATAAACAGAAATTAAGTGGAAAGCATCGTCGTAAAAGGATACATGTTAGTTTAATAGTTAAATGGGAAAAATTAAATGACTTCAGTTTTGAACTGTCATTAACCCTGAAAGAATTGTTGTCGTTGTTACTTTTTAGAAATACAAAACCAAACCGACTTACTGAGTCTTAGTGGAAAAACACTTTGTGTGACTGCAGGATCGGCTCCCTCTCTGATCAACAGTTCTGGCACTCTTCTTTGTCAGTTTGTCAACCTGCAGCTCCTGAATGCAGAGCCACACGGTATGTGCCTCCTCACAGCAGGCAGAGTGTGGGGTGCTGGGCATTAAGGTTCTGTATATATGTGCATGTTTCTAGTCGGCTTCAAAGTATTGCTTTCAAGTGTGGGCTCCCATGCTGCTTTAGGGAGCACCCGCAGACTCTTCTTTTGGTGTGTTTACATAGAGACCCTCAGCTATCTGGCATGGCTAGAAAATGAAAAACCATTACGGTGGCTCAAGCCTGTAATCCCAGCACTTTGGGAGGCCGAGGCGGGTGGATCACGAGGTCAAGAGATCGAGACCATCCTGGTCAACATGGTGAAACCCCGTTTCTACTAAAAATACAAAAAATTAGCTGGGCATGGTGGCACATGCCTGTAATCCCAGCTACTCAGGAGGCTGAGGCAGGAGAATTGCCTGAACCCAGGAGACGGAGGTTGCGGTGAGCCGAGATCGCGCCATTGCACTCCAGCCTGGGTAACAAGAGTGAGATTCCGTCTCAAAAAAAAAAAGAAAGAAAATGAAAAAATTGGTTAGGCAAAAATTACAACTAAATTGTTTAAGTGCCAAAACATTTTAATTTCTAATTTTACTTTCTTTCTGGGGGAAAATGTTCTGAAAACTTGTGTACCTCCATGTCTGAGTCAACAGACTAGATTTTAGCAAATTTTTTTCCTGATTGTTTAGGATCTACATTGTGCACATTTGCACTGAAGTCTTCAGCAGGTTCTTCACTTGACTGTGTACTAAGTGTCTGTTCCCCAAGCCTCTGGGCTTTTATATAAGGTGTTTGTTTGTTTGTTTTTTTCTTTTTCCCCTTCCCCTTCACCTCTATGAAATCTTCAAGGCTGTTTCTGCAAGGACTGCATCTCCCACCGTCGCGCTCATGCTTCTGGATCCACTGCTGGTCTCAGCACTGCCTGTTAGAGCTGTCCACTGTGGCCGCCTGTGTTGGAGTTAGAAGGTGAACTCGAGATTTAATCCAGTTTGCTCTTTCTTCCATAGAGTGTTTAATGGGGACAGTGGGTACTCTCCTGCCTGGAAACCCACTTGGGCAGAATGGACTCACCCACCAAGGTCTTCTATATGAAGCAGCCAAAGTGTTTGGTCTTCGGAGCAGGAAGCTAAAGCTATTTCTGAATGAGACCCAAACGCAAGGTAAGGGGATTATGGACCGTAAGTTTTTTATTTTTGTTGAAAGTAGATTTTGATGCCATTAACCATTTGTAGCGTAATGTGTGAGATAGTACTATTGTTATTCTCTTTTGTTGTTCCTTCCCCAGAAATTTACCATAATATAATTTTCTTTTTTTCTTTTTTTCTTTTTTTTTTTTAAGGTGGAATCTTGTTCTGTCTCCCAGGCTGGAATGCAGTGGCACAATCTCAGCTCACTGCAACCTCCACTGCCTCCTGGGTTCAAGTGATTCTCCTACCACAGCCTCCTGAGTAGCTGGGAATACAGGCACCCAACACCACGCCCAGCTCGTTTTTGTATTTTTAGTAGAGACAGGGTTTCACCATTTTGGCCAGGCTGTTCTCAAAACCTCTGACCTCAGGTAATTAGCCCTCCTCGGCCTCCCAAAGTGCTGGGATTACAGGCATGAGCTACCTACCGCACCAGGCCAAAATACAATTTTTAAATAGCAATTAAAAGAATAATTACTTCTTGCTAAATCTAAAAACTACACTGGTATGTTATTAAAAATACATGCTTGTAGGTAAATTAGCATGTTTGCTGACCCTAAAATTGTTTTCTTCCCCAAAAGTCAAAATTATCAGAGTTGTAAAATAACAATTTGTTCCTTGAAGGAAACTTACAGCTGCCCTGATACTTCCCTTTACAGTTCATAAAACATACTTACCTGCATTTTCTCCTTGAGACACGTAGTGCTGTGAAGAGTTAGGTCATCAGTTGACATATTCCACATTCTATCATCTAATATTGCTGCCACTGCAGTCATTTCCCCAGACAACTTCGCTTTGTGGGATCTGTTTTTTCTATTTATAGCCATTCTTGACATCCCAACTCAAAACTTTTACCATCCAATCCTTTTATTTGTAACACCTGATAGCCTGGGGTTTATTGGGCTTTCTGTATCAGTATTTGTGGTGTGTGTGTGTGAGAGAGAGAGCGAGAGAGAGAGCTAGAGAGAGACTGGGTTTTGCTCTGTCACACAGGCTGGATTGCAGTGGCTCAATCACAGCTCACTGCAGCCTCAAACTCCTGAGCTTCAGTGATCCTCCCACTTCAGTTTCCCTAATTTTAAAATTTTTTATAGAGACAGTGGTCACTGAGAGGTCCAGGCTGGTCTTGAACTCCTGGCCACAAGTGATCTTCTCACCTTGGCCTCCCAAAGTGTTGGGATTACAAGCAGGAGCCACCACACTCTGCCTGATTTCTACCATTTTTGTTCTACTCTTTCTTTTTTTTCTTTTTCTTATCTTTTTTTTTCTTTGAGACAGAGTTTCACTGTTATCACCCAGGCTGGAGTACAGTGGCACTATCTCAGCTCACTGCAACCTCTGTCTACTGGGTTCAAGCAATTCTCCTGCCTCAGCCTCCTGAATAGCTGGAATTACAGGTGCCCCACCACGCCCAGCTAATTTTTGTATTTTTAGTAGAGACAGGGTTTTGCCATGTTGGCCAGGGTGGTCTTGAACTCCTGACCTCAGATGATCCACTTGCCTCTGTCTCCGTGGACTCTGTCCTGGTATCCTTTTTCTATGTGGTTGCCAAGTGTCCTCTGGCCTGGGGTTAACTGTGCAAAATATTTGTGAGTTTTCAGTGTTGTTCCTAATAAATGCAATTCATTCAAAAAAATGTTCTTGAATGAAGCACTAAAAATTATTAAAGTTATTAAATCTTGATCATTGAAAATGAATATTCTTAATATTGTATGATGAAATTGAACATGCAGACATCACACTTATGAATATCAAAGTGAGTGGGCAAGAGTAGATTAGACACAGATGAAGAGGAAATTAATGACATGGATGATTGATAGATGTAAAAAGTCAGTTAGAATGTAGCACAGAAAATATGAAAGAGGCGTTTATGAACACAGAGTCTACCAGCACCTGAATCTTGGACTTCCTAGCTTCCAGCTCTAGAACTGTAAGAAGTAAATATTTGTTGCTTAAACCACCCAGTCTGTAGTATTTTGTTACAGCAGCATGAGCTTGAAGAAAGAGCTCAAATAAATAACCTAACTTAATATTGCAAGGAAATTAAAAAAAAAAAGAAACTAAAAATTAGCAGAAGGAAGGAAGTAATAAAGATAGATAAACAAGAGAATAGAAAAGTAATAGAAAAAAATTCACAAAATCAAGATTGAGATTTATTTTTTATTTTATTTTATTTATTTTTTTTTGAGACAGAGTCTTGCTCTGTCACCAGGCTGGAGTGCAGTGGTGCAATCTCGGCTCACTGCAACCTCCGCCTCCTGGGTTCAAGTGATTCTGCCGCCTCAGCCTCCTGAGTAGCTGGGACCACAGGTGTGTGCCACCATGCCCAGCTAGATTTTTGGAGGGTTTTTTTTTGTATTTTTAGTAGAGATAGGTTTCACTGTGTTGACCAGTATGGTCTTGATCTCTTGACCTTGTGATCCACCTGCCTTGGCCTCCCAAAGTGCTGGGATTACAGGCGTGAGCCACCGCGCCTGGCCGTGAATGAGATTTTTTAAAAGACCAACGAAGTTACAAACCCTTAACTGGACTACCTAAGAAAAAAAAAAATAAGGTAACACAAATTTTAAAAAACGAATGCTTTTTGTTTCTGTGGCATTACAACTGGAGCAGAACAAAAAGAATTATGAGAGAATACTACTAATATTTAAATGTCAACATATTGAATAACCTAGAAAATTGATAAATTTGTAGAAATATACAACCTACCAAAAATACAAAAAAATTTTTTTTTTTTTTTTTTTTTTGAGACGGAG
>NW_022437058.1:4537791-4703788 GCF_009761245.1 Sapajus apella | reverse complement strand
ATGGGTTTCACCATGTTGACCAGGATGGTCTCGATCTCTTGACCTCGTGATCCACCCGCCTTGGCCTCCCAAAGTGCTGGGATTACAGGCTTGAGCCACCGCGCCCGGCCACAAAAAAAATTAAAACATACAACCTATCAAGACTGAGTCACAAATAAATTTTAAAAATATGAACAGACCTATAACCAATAAGTAGATTGAAGTAATAAAAAAACTCCCAAAAAGAAAAGCGCAGCCCTGGGGAATTATATCAAACATATAAAGAATCAATACCAATCTTCCTCAATTCTTCCAAAGAATTAAAGAAAGGAAACACTCTCAAACTCACTCATATGAGGCCAAAATTACCTTGATTCCACAACCAAAGCCAGAAGAAAAGAAAACTAAAGACCAATATGTCAAGTGAATATTGATGCAAAAAAACTTTTAAAAATTTTAGTGAACAGAATTAAACAGCACATCAAAAGGAGTATACATCATGACCAAGTTGGATTTATATTTGGAATGCAAGGATAATCCAACATACAAAAATCAATCAGGTAATACGTCACATTAATGAAAGACAGAAACCACATCATTATCTCAAATTATGAAGACAAAGCATTCAAAAAACTTCAGCAACATTTCCTTATTGAAAACACTCAGCAAACTAGGAATAAAAGGACAATACTACCACATGATAGAGACCTCACATTAAATGCCCACAACTACCATTGTGTTTACTGGTGGAAGACAAAGCTATTCCTGAAAGTATAGGAGAAAGTCAAGGATGCCCACTCTTGCCACTTCTGTTCAACATAGTACTGGGCCAGAGCAATTAGACAAGAAAAAGATCTGTAAAAGGCATTCCAATTGGAAGGAAGAAGTAAAATTATTTCTGTTTACAGATCATATGATTTTATATGTAGAACACCCTAAAAATTCCACCAAAAAACCTGTAAGAACTAATAAGTGATTTCAGCATTTTGATGCAACATTAACACACAAAAATCCATTGCAGCTCTGTACATTAACAATGACCAATATGGAAAGGAAATTAGGAAGAAAATCTCAAGCCAGGAGTGGCAGCTTACACTTGTAATCCCAACACATTGGGAGGCTGAGGCAGGAGGATCACTTGAGACCAGGATTTTGAGACCAGCCTGCCCAACATCGTGAAATTCTGTCTCTACTTAAAAAAATTAAAAAGAGAATTTTATTTATCATAGCATCAAAAAGAATACAATACTTAGAAGTAAACTTCACCAAGGAGGCAAACAACTTATATGCTAAAAACTACAAAACAATGTTACAAGAAACCAAAGAGTATACAAATAAATGGAAAGACATCTCCATGCATGTGGATTTGAAGATTTAATATTGTTAAAATGTCCATATTACCTAAAACAATTTCCAAATTCAATACAATCCCTATTGCAGCATTATTCCCAATAGCCAAGAGATCCAACCCAAATGTCCAGGGGGGATGAAAGGATAAAATACGGTATATACATACAATGGAAGACTAAGAACCCCTCAGAAAGAAGGAAACCATGTCACATGCTAGAGCACGGATGAATCTTAGGAACATTATGCTACGTCAAATAAACCAGTCACAAAAGGACTTAATAAGCCAATCACTACTTTCCTTCATATGAGGTCTTTAAGGTAGTCAAAATCACAGAAACCTAAAGTAGTGGTTGCCAAGGACTGGGGTGGGAGTAGGGGTAAATTAGTTTTTAATATGTTTGGAATTTCAGTTGTGAAAGATGAAAAATTTCTAAAGATCTAAATTTCACAATGACTAGTTAATGGTTTTTTTTTTTTTTTTTTTTTTTTTTTGGAGACAGAGTCTTCCTCTGTCATGAGGCGCCAGGCTGGAGTGCAGTGGCGCAATCCTGGCTCACTGCAACCCCCACCTCCTGGGTTCAAGCAATTCTGCCTCAGTCTCCTGAGTAGCTGGGACTACAGGCACCTGCCACCATGCTCAGCTAATTTTTGTATTTTTTAGTAGAGACAGGCTTTCACCATGTTGGCCAGGATGGTCTTGATCTCTTGACCTGCCCACCTTGGCCACCCAAAGTTCTGGGATTACAGGCGTGAGCCACCGTGCCTGGCCAGTTAATGGTTTCTTAAACGTGACATCAAAACCACAAGTAACAAAAGAAAAAATAAATAAATAGGACTTTAGTCAAAGTAAAATCTTTTGTGCTTCAAAGAGCATCATCAAGAAAGTAAAGGACCGGGCGTGGTGCCTCACGCATGTGGTCTCCGCACTTTGGGAGGCTGAGGTGGGTGGATCCCAAGGTCAGGAGATCAAGACCATCCTGGCCAACATGGTGAAACCCTGTCTCTACTAAAAAATACAAAAAAATTAGCTGGGCGTGGTGGCATGCCTATAGTCCCAGCTACTCAGAAGGCTGAGGCAGGGGAGTCGCTTGAATCTGGGAGGCAGAGGTTACAGTGAGCCAAGATCACGCCACCACACTCCAGCCTGGTTACAGAGCAAGATTCCGTCTGAAAAAAAAAAGAAAGAAAATTAAAAAAGTAAAAGACAACTCATAGAATAGGAGAATATTTCTGCAAATTGTGTCTTGTAAAGCATTTACAGCTGGAATACATAAAGAATTCTTATAACTCAATGACAAAACACAAACCAATTAAAAATGTTGAGTACACATTACTCCAGAGAAGATACACAAATGGAGAATAGGTACATGAAAGAAGTTCAACATCAGGGAAACAAACGCAAACTATGATGAGATGTAACCTCAGAACCACTAGGATGACCTGATTAAAAAGATTTGATAATAAATATTGGCTGGAATATGGAGAGAAGCTGGGACCTTCACACAGCTAGTGGGTATATAAAATGGTACATCTACACTGGAAACAGTCTGCACCTTCTGAAATAGTTAAACATAGAGTTCCCATATGACCCATCAATTCTGTTCTTAGGTATATAGCCATGAGAAATGGAAACACATCCCCACAAAACCTTGTACACAAATGATCTTCACAATAGCCAAAAAGTAAAAACAACCCAAATGTTCTCAACTGATAAATGGGTAAATTTTAGTATATCCATCAATGGAATATTATTCAGTAATAAAAAGATTTGATGTAATGATACTAAAAACATGGATGAACCTTGGAAATATTCTAAGTAAAGAGAAGACATGTGGAAGACACACATTGTATGTTTCATTCATACAAAAGTCCAGTGTATGTAAAACTATGTTGAAAGTGAATTAGTTACATAGGGCTAGGGAAGATGGAGGTAATGGCTAAAGTATGAGGGGTTTCCTTTTGAGATGATAAAAATCTTCTAAAGTTTATTGTGGTGATGGCTGCAAATTCTATCAATATGCTTAATACGACAGTTTCAAATTCTATGAAAAAACATGAATCACACAATTTCAATGAGTGAAAACATGCTATGTGAATGTCTTATTAAAACTTTTAAAAATTCGCTGAAGCAAATGGTAGAATGTTAGCACGGGCCACATCTAATGGGTGGCTATATTATTCTCTATTTTTATGTGGTTGAAACATTCCTTTTTTTTTTTTTTTTTTTTTTTTTTTTTTTTGAGACAGAGTCTTGGTCTTGTCACCCAAGCTGTAGTGCAGTGGCATGATCTCGGCTCACTGCAGCCTTCGCCTTCAAGGGTTCAAGCAATTCTCCTGCCTCAGCCACCCAAGTAGCTGGGATTACAGGTGCCACCATGCCTGGCTAATTTTTTGTGTTTTTAGTAGAGACAAGGTTTCACCATGTTGGCCAGACTGGTCTCGAACTCCTGACCTCAGGTAATCTGCCTGCCTCAGCCTCCCAAAGTGCTGGGATTACAGGTGTGAGCCATCCTGCCAGGCCTAAAATTTACATTTTTCAAAAAAATAAAGAGCAGTGGGTGTGACTGCAGGAGGTCTTATGAATGGAGCATCTGTAGCACTGCATGTTGGCTCACACAGAAGCTCCCAGTCCTGAGCAATGCAGGGAAAAGCATGAGATGGGGTAGGAGTTGACATGGCCCAGCTGGCTCAGATGACACACGACGGTCCCAGTGGCATGACTTGGTTTGTGTGATGTGTGCTTTGGGGTTTTATTTTGGCACATTATGAAGGAGTGAAGCCTGTTTACAATCGGTTTCTATGTATGCTAATGAAGGGCAAGAGGATGAAGCAATTGACTTTGACTAACCATCCACTGACATTGATTAGGCGTCTTATGATCGTATCTTCACCTGTGAGATTTCTATGTTGTTTGTGTTTAATGTCAGAGAATATCTTTTAATCGCTCATACAGTTTATGCAAATACTGCATACGTGATAAACGTCCCTACAACATGATCTTTGGAATGAACTAAGACAAAGGAGATTCTGAGGAAGGACCATGGCATGAGAGGTGGAATTCATCCCTTGGCGGACTGAGATGAGGATGGAAAATGAACCATGGGTAAATACAGCCTTAGTCTGCATACATTTGCCTAAAATGGGCTCACAGGGCACAGGTGTGGAGACCACGCATGCTCAATGACATCATAACTCAGAATCAGTAACCCAGCGTACCAGCTCCCTCACAGGGATGTGCTAGGATTGGGTCCACTGCTGAGTGTCAGCATCCACTGATGGTCAGCAACTCTGACAGCCCTGGCCGGATATCAGCCGATTGGCCAGGAGGGGACAACCTGGCCCAGATCCCCCAAAGCAAGTGATTCTCACTAATACCACCCAGGGCACCTAGACCTGAAAGACATCATGGGATGCTGAAGTTAGAATCAAAGTGCAGCTAGAAAAGGGCAGCCACCTGGAGCAAGTCCATCCTGGCAGCTGTCAGAAAGCACAGCATGTTCACTACCGGGGGGCCGGCCTTGCCCACATCAGATGGAGGTTCCCAGGAGGCCATGGCGTCTTCAGGGATCTTATCCAGCAGTGAAGGGAGGGGGCTCTAGAGGCAAACATGCCCAGGGCGCCCCAGCTGCACTGGGTCCCAGGGAGTGACCTGGGTGCATGAGCAGGGAGGCCAAGCTCACTGAGAGCCTCAGCAAACCCCCAGCACCTGCTGTGAGTGAGCTGCCTGGCTTCCCTGAGCATGGATGTGATGACGTCACAGGTGTTTGCACATTCCCTTTCACTGTGTCCCATAGCACTCCTGGTTCACGTGTGATATGCTGCACTTTGGGTGGAGTTGTGCTGACCGTCGTAAAGGGCTGAGCCTTTCTTCATTCTTTCCCATGGCTCTGATGCAGTTTTCACATACCAGTTAGTAAGGAAGTTCCTGAGATGATGGACATTGTGCTAGTCACACAGGGCTGCTAAGATGCAGTATAGACTTGGGGGATGGACCAGGCATGTATTAAGCAAAGAAATGTATTTGTCACAGTCTGGGGGCTGGAAGTCCAAGGTTAGGGTCCCAGTGTGCTGAGGTTCTGGTGAGGGCTCTCTTCCTGGCTTGCAGATGGCTGCCTTCTCACTGTGTCCTCGAGTCAGGGAGAGAGAGCTCTGTGGTCTCTGCTCCTTACCAGGGCCCTAATCCCAACATTAGGGCCCCACTCTCATGGTCTCCTCTACCCCTGAAGAACTCCCAAAGGCCCCATCTCCAAATACCATCATGTTGGCAGTTAGGGCTCCAGGAATTGTGGGGGACACACGTTCAGTCTATCAGAGCTCCCCAGTCAGCCCCACTGTCCTCATTTAGGGGCAGATTTTAGGCCTCAGGTGGGACACAGAGGTGGAGGAAGCACAGGTTCTGCCTCCTGGGAATGTTTCAGCCAAAACAAGGACAGGGACATGGGGCAAACAGCCAGTGGGGTAACAAGCAGGAGTCCCAAGGTGTCACTAAGCTGAGGTGTCACTTTCATCCTTAGATGAGGAAGTTGGCCGAGCACCCACACAAGCCAGAATACAGACCACGTTCCCTTCAAACACGGCTCACTTACCATTCCTCAACCCTGCAAAGGGGAGGTGCTACCTCGTCTCCTGAGGATGGCCCTGAAGGTAGAGGAGTCACTGGAGCTGCACACATCACCCACCAGTGACTCCTCACTCCACATTTTCCCTGATGGGCTGATGTGCACTGAGCCGGGGAAGCCCTGCCAAGATAAACTCTTCTTCCCAAAGTCCACAGAGGGCAAGCCTCCAACACTGCTCACAGGAGCAGAAGGGATGGGGCAGAGGGGCATCTGTCCAGCTGACTGGTGTGTTCTGTGGGTGGATGGGGCCAGAGGGGACCCAAACATGGCTCCCTTTGTCACTAGACAGAGGGGCCAGACCACCGTGTACTGGACAGCTGTGCCTCACCAGCCTTTGCTGCTGGGCCAGCCCCCAGCACCATGACCACAGCTCTGCATACAGGGAGTGCTGGGACCAGTGCTCTGGCAGTCACCGTGGTCCTGAGCCAACAAGGGCCCTGGGGAGGAATCGGAACTCAGACGGTGAGGAAGGTGTTGGCCAGGAGGGAACCGCGGCGGGTGCCGGGTCCTGTCTATGCTAGGATCTGAGATTCTGAGAGGTGGGTTAGGGGTAAGGGGGTAGAGGTGGGCCACATGGGGTGAGGGGAGTTCAGTAGAGATGGGGAGGACAGGACAATGTGGGAAAGAGCAGAGGGTCCTCCCCAGCCTCAGTCCCTCTCCTGGTACAGTCCTCATCTCACTCTTAGACTCCGGAAGTCTCCCTTCAGCCAACACCAGGCCCCCGACTCCCATGCACTTCCCAGACAGCCAGTGCCACATCCAGGCAGCCCCTGCTCTGCCCTTGGGATCTGTGCCTGGCAGAAGGGTGGCAGACCCTCGACACCTCTCGGCCTGGGTCCCAGCTCTCCCTGGCGCTGGGACCAGCAGACACACCCACCCTGCACCTGGCAGGCTGGCCATGCTTGTGCCCATTGGTGATGGTGGGTTGGGAGGGAACTGTTTCAGATACCAGTGTAAATCTGTCTGCATCAATTCCACACAAGAGTTCAGTCATCATATGGGAAGGGAGTCATAGCTGTGGGGGGCTCCATGCAGGACCCCGAGGGCCCCTGAGGCCAGCCCCCGTGGCCACAGCAAGGAGCATCTGCTTCCTCCAGCTGGACAAGACTCTGTCCTGCCCAGAAACCGGCAGAGGGACTTCCCCTGCTCCCCACCCACTGTCGTATCCCAAACACACCCATGTGGATGGACACCTCGACATCTCCCCTCAGCCCAGGGCCCGAGCTCTTCCTGATGAGGGTTAAGCAGGAGCGGCCGCCTCTCCCTGTGTCCATGTTGCAGGCATCTGCCTTCTCCTCAGCTCCCACCGGGCAGAACAAGAGCCAGCCAGCTCTCTCCATCCCAGGATTTCCCAGGGATGCTGATAACTGAAGCAGGTGGGGCCTTGTGAGTGGATGGTGGGAGGGACCAGGGCTTCCTGAGCATCCGTCAGTCCCTGAAGCATCTGAAGGGGCAGCCTACACCTGGCGGAACAAGTGGGGCTGGCCCCCGTGGGTCCCCAGTGCCTGGCATCTCCCGGTCCCTCTGCTTTCCCTCACAGACCCCCTCCACTGAGCAGCACAGCCCTGAGGACAGAGGCAGCAACCCGGAGAGCATTTCCAACACAACGATATTTATTCATATTTACATATGAGACCCCCAAGGTGTTGCTCCTCACCTCCTACCCCCAGGCCCTCCCTTCCTGTTCAGCCACCATCTCCCTCCCCTCCCTCCCCCACCCTCCAAAGCTAAGGCCCAACAAGATCAGCGCTGGGGTGAAACTTTTGTCTGCTTTGGGGCATTGGATGTCAGAGCCCCACCCTCAGGGATTGGCACCAGAGAGTCTGCCCTGTCCCCCTACTGGCTACAAGCCCACTTCTTCTTCCTGGAGACCAAAGGGGTCACCCTTTCTCTTTTGGGACTGTGAGGGGCCACCCAGTCCCCAAGCCAGGGATTGCGCCCCAGAGACTCTGAGCCCAGGCCCTAGGTGGGGTGTCTGTTCAGCAGGGGATGGGCCTCTGAAGAGAGCTTGCTTCTTGGACTTGGTGGCAGGAGCAGATGCTGGGCTGAGGCCTCCTCTCTGAGCAGAGGGAGACTGAGGAGCTCCCTGGGGTCCCTGTCCTTCTGGGCTGAGAAGGCCTGAGGCAGGGACAGGGCTCTGGGGCAGCCTCCAGGGCAGCAGCATGTGCTGGGAACCCAAGAGGAAGGCCAGGCTGGGGAGCTCCTCCTCCTCCTCCTCACTTGACCCCTGAGCCAGCCCACGTGACTCCCTGACAGGACACCCTCCAGGGAGACCCAAGGTGTCCTTGGTCCCCAGACCAGGGCAGGTGGGTCTGTGGTCCTGGGGAGGACAGTTTGGCGGGGCAGCCCTCAGCCTGCGGGAATCCAAGCTCTCCAAAAGCATAACAGGGTTTTTGGACCTGGCCATGCCAGTGCATGCTCTGCCTCGTCCCTGAGGGTCCCAGGCAGCCGTCTGGGGTGGGCAGGATTCCACGCTGACCCCTTGCTGGGGGCCAGGGACATCTCTCTCTGCTCCTTGGCCCGCTGCAGACTCAGAAGACATTGAGTCTAACCGGGCGGTGCCATGACTAGGGGCTGCCCTCGCACACCGTTCCTCCTTCAAGGATAGGCGGCGCTTCTCCGCTACCTGCGGGAGGAAAGGGGGCACTGACTGGCGCTGCCCCAAGTGTGAGCAGGGCCCAGGGTGGCAGAGACCAGGGCACTTGGGCAGCAGGCAGGGAAGCCTGAGGCAGCTGGGCTTCCTGTCAAAGAGAGGGTGTGGCTCTGCCGGGCATCCCGCTGGGCCTCACTGCAGTTTGCATCCTGATTCTCCTCCCTGGCTCCTCTCCATCCTGCTCCATCTGAACCTGCACCTCCCCACCTCGGAGTGGCTCCCCAAGAAGCCGAGCATCCCCGCAGGGTGGGGTAGACAATCAGGTGGGGCTTGTGTCCCAGGTCCCTCCTGCCCCCGGGGTACCTGGGTTCTCCTCCCTCCCTGCTCTACCTGGGCAAGGGTGAGTCCTTCCTCCTGCTCCAGCTCCTGGCTTAGGGCCAAGAAATCCATCTGTGGATCTGGGGAAAGCAATTCTTCCAGGAAGCGGGGGTGAATGACGGTCTCCACCTGGAAACAGAAGGAAGACAGCGTGAGGTTCCCGGGCAGGAAGTAACCTAGCCAAGGACACCTAGAGGAGATGCAGAAAGCAGCGAGTGCCCCGTCCCCACCCTTCTGGAGCTGTCTCATATCATGGCGATCACCAGCTCCACACACATCACAGACCTAGTAGCATCCACACACAGACACACAGACCCACATACGACACAGGAAAATAGATACAAGTAACATACACACGCCACATTCATAGCCACACAGACACACAAAAACACACAGTAAAAAATTACAGGCACAAACACACAGCAGAGCTTAATTCCAAGGACCTGCGAGTGCCACCCCCTGGAATTCTGCAGACCCCAGCACTTCGGGCCAGCCCACCTTGGTGACGAAGTCTTTCTGGGAACACAGCTTGTCAACATAGCTCAGGAGGCCTGGGTCTAGAAGCATCCCGTCCCCTTCCTGCTCCACTTCGCCCTCTTCCCATTGTGCCTTGAGCTCCCCCGTGGCCCCATCAGGAGGCCCCAGCAGCTCCTCCATGATGTCCACATACTCCTGCACCACTTCAGGGGGGATCTCCTCGGGGGCCTTGGTCTTCACTGGCTGCCGGGGTGGTGGCAGGTGGGCCTTGGTCTCTGCTGGCCGCTGGGGCCTTGGTGACGGCAGGCAGGCAGGTGGGGCCTTGGGGCCAGCCTTGCTGGGAAGGTACACTGAGGCAGGGAGGGAGGAGGACGGGTATGGTGAGGGCTGCTCCTCCTGCCTGCACCACACAGGGGAGGGCAGGGCTCAGGGACGTGAAGTGGGTCTCAGCTGGGTCAGGACCACCTGAATCACAGTGCCCCAGAGGAGACGCCGCAGGAGGGGCGCATGTGAGACATCATCCTTTGGGATGAAGTTTGGAGCCACAGATATGCCGTGTACTCTACCTGCTCATCCCTGCTTTCTGGGCGGATTGTATGTTGAGTTTCGGACAGGCGAGGGGAGAGTAGCTAGGAAACCTCACCAGGTCAGTACCCTCCTTCATGACCACAGGCCGCCCACGAAGTGGGTGTTGACCTTGTCAGTACCCAACATATGCCCTTGGGAGCTGTCCTGTTGGAGGAGCACATCCCTCTCTTGAAGGGAGGCATGGGGTGTGGGGACAGTGGCCTCCCTTGGCCCCTCTGGCCTTTGTGGTGGCTCCTGTGGGAATGTGGGAAGCCGTACCTGGCAGCTTCACCACCTCAGGGGCTGATGGTCTTCGAGGCTCAAGCCTCGGCAGGGCTGGAGGAGGCAGGCACTGGGGCCCCTTCATCCACTGCAACTTCTGAATCTGCATCTCCTCCTCAGCCTCAAACTCCAGGAACCTGGGGTGAAGAAGGTGCAGGCCGTGCTGAGAGGGTCCAGGCCCCCTGCCCCCAGGACCAGGCAGCAGCCGATGGCAGGAATGGGAAGGAGTGCCTCGGGCAGGTTGTCCAGGCCCTCCCTGGGGCCAGTCCCCCAGTCCCAGAGGGAGCTGCTTCCAGAGTTCTGGGCTCTCCCTCCCTCACCAGGCCCCTGCAGAGCCCATGGCATCAACAGGGCTTCCTGACTCAAATCAGGGCCACGAGGCCCAGGAGGGCACCAGCGGGACCCCTCCTCCAGGCTTCAGCTGGCCAGGGGTGGGGTTTATGGCAGAAGGGGTCAGGGATGTTGCCCAGATGCTGGAGTCCTGAGGTTGTGACTGTGGGTCCCTGTAGGATAACCCAGGATGACGAGGCCTGAGAGACCCCTGGTCAGGAGGAAGCAAAAGCTGGGCCCAAAAGACAGGGCCAGTTTCCCCTGAGGTTGCTGGTCTGTCTTAACAGAGGGGACTGCCCAGGAGCAAAGGCAGGCAGGCCAGAGATGGGTCTCATGGTGTCCTGGACGCAGGTCTCCCCTGACCCAAGGCAGGTTTCTCCAATCCTGGCCAGGCCGGGATGGGTGAAAACCGACTTCTGTCCACTGCTATGAGGAGAGTGCACCCCACTCTGTCTATAGTCGCCAGCGCCCCTTCTCCACATCCTCACAGCTGGTGGTGACCACCTTTGGGCTGGGATGCTGGCTGCTCCCTCCCTGACCCCCAGTGTCAGGCAGGGATTGGCCGCAGGCCAGGCATGGCATGGCTTCCCTCCAGGGCCGGTTAGAGACCCCAGAGCACTCTAGGAGGGAGGAACAGCTCCTTGAGGGAGCCAGGGGCCCAGGAGGGCCTGTTTGTCTACACCCTCCTCATGCTCCACGCTGAGAAGCCACCATGGCCGCCAGGCCTGTGTCACCCTCTCTCACCCTGCCATGGGGGCTCTGCCCCTGCACCCCAGACTCACTTTCCCGCCATCTCGTAGTAGATCATCCGGTCAAAGTTGCTCGTGTGCTGCCATTCCTGCACAGCCCGCCACAGTCCCTCCTCCAGGGTCATGCGGGGCTTCCACCGGGCCAGGGATCGGAGAACTGGGCTGTAAGGTGGTGCAGTCAGTCCCAGTCCACAAGCCCACCCTCCATCCCAAGCCCATCTGGTGCCAACAGCCGGCCCTTGTCCTCCCCACACCTGTCCTGCCATCTGTCCCTGTGCTGTTTTCTCCCATGTGGGCTCCTCAGCTTCCAGGACACGGCCCCAAGATCAAACATCAACACTGGCCAACGGGTGGCCTCTATGACTGCTCCTCGAGTCCTCAATGTTACAGTGTTGACAAGTGAAC
Source organism: Sapajus apella (assembly GCF_009761245.1). NCBI lineage: Eukaryota > Metazoa > Chordata > Mammalia > Primates > Cebidae > Sapajus > Sapajus apella. Next base: position 4,692,059 of record NW_022437058.1, on the reverse strand, counting down.
TCAGTACTTTGGGTGGAATGTGTGTGTCCCCAGCATTCCTGTGCTGAAGCCCTCAGCCCCAGTGTATCCATTCTTGGAGTCAATCAGGATTAGAGCAGGTCATGACGGTGGGTTCCCGTCATGGCATCTGAGCCTTGATAAGGGCAGGACGAGACACCAGGGCTCTCCCTCTCAGCCGAAAGAGGACACAGCCAGAGGCAGCCCTCTCCAGCCAGGACACCAATCTGCTGTCGCCTTGATCTGGGACCTCTATCCTCTGGAACTGGGAGATGTGACTGTGTCCTGATAAAGCACCCAGTCTGTAGGATTTGTTATGGCGGAGTTGAGCTGACTGAGACAGCACGCACACAGAATGTCCGGGGAGCGAGGGTTAACGTGCAGGTTCCAGGGCCACAGGACTGCGCATTTAACCAGCTTCCTGGGGACTCGGGAGCAAGGCAGCCCCTGGGGACTCAGCCTCAGGGTCCTGGAGAGGAGAGCAAACCAGAACCAAGCAGAGCGGCATCCAAGCCCACTGCATGCAGAGCCTGTGAGCCTGGGGCAGCTCCACTCCGAGAATCAGGGTCCCCAGTGCATGGGGACTCAGCTCCAAGGGAGAATGCAACCAGTCCCAGGACGCAGGGGCGGCAAGATTTTTGGGAACAATGATGGGGACTCTTTACACCTACACCCTGGGCAGGGGACTTGCCTAGGGAGTGGCCAGTGTGTTGCCTGGTGGATGCGCTCAAGCTCCCGTGGAGTACGGGTTTGCTCATCAGCGGGGGACACAGGGTCACAGAGGCACCGCAGGATGGAGAGAGGCAGGACTGGGACTGAATCCACAAACTCTCCCAGATGCTGGCATTGCTGCCTCAGTCACCACAGTCCACGCCCCTGGGCTGCTGGGCTCGTGGTGCACTCAGAGCCATCACTGGAGCCTGTGGCTTTGGGGATCACTGTCCTAGATGGCCTAGTCCTGATAATGATAGCAATAGGGACAGTAATCATAACTGCTGTCATGTCATGTAATGTGTCACAGCATGTGCCGGACACTGCTATATGTGTCATAAGTGAGCTCAAGTCACCTCTTCACCATCCTCTGAATGAAGCATCGTCGTCCCTTTTTCTAGAAGGGATCAAGGGCGAAGCTGCAAATACTTGCCCAGCATGGACCCTAGTTCAGGGCCCGAGACCATCTCCTGTGCAGGCTCCACTACCACTGTGCCAGCTGGACCTCGGCAGAGCAGTGGGCATGTGCCAGGTTCCTGCAGCTCCTACCCCCAGCCCATGTGTTGTGCCCCTGGCCTTCGCCACTCAGGTCAAGGGGAGGCACTGGGGCGCACTCAAGTCCTAAACCCAACCCGTGGCTCATGTCGGACCGGGAACCCTCTCTGACCTGGGTGTTCTGTAAACACTGTCATGAAAATGACTGGAAGTAAGGATTGGCTGCACTCACAGGACAGTGAGGAGCAGGTGACATGAGGCCCCTGAGAGTCTGACCTGAGCGGCAGCCAGATTAATGTTGCTGAAAATGTGCCCTTTGATAGTGCAAACCATTGCTTTCAAGAACGCCCTGCAAGCTCTCCTGACCAGCGTGACCTCCCGTCCATCGAGCAGCGTCTTTACAGGTGAGCTGCAGGACGAGCTCCGGTGCCCCGAGGACACTCACATGAAGAAACAGGAAAGCGCTTCCGTGTCCGGACTCTGGGGAAGGTGCCTCCGGGCCAGGGGCTTGTAGTGCTGCCAGAGTCGGAAGTTCTCATACACGCTCTTGGGGTTGCAGGAGTCGTCCGTGGGGGCCTTGGCCTGGGAGGGAGCCTGGCTGCCCTCTCCATGAGCCCCTTGTGACCATGGACCAGCGTTCCCTGGGGCCACGATGGGGGCTGGCTGGGGAGCCGGTGGTGCTGGAGGAGGAAGGCCGTGGGACCAGGCTCCCTTACAGGCCTGAGTGCCCCTAACAACCTGGGCAGCCATAGCGGGCACCACAGGGGCAGCTGCCAGGGGCCGGGGAGGTGGACATGCCACGCCCCTGCAGACGGCACCTGGAGCCTGCCAGACGAGGGGGGCCTGAGTTAGGACCAAGGTCTGTGCCTGAGGGGCCTTCACAGGCCCCACTTCTGTCGTCATCTGGACAAGGATGTTGGAAGCCCCAGCCCAATTCAGGGCACGGCCATCCTGTCCTGCCACCAGAGGGGTCCTGGGGAAGGCAGACAGCACTGGAAGGCTGCCTGGAAGAACCGCTGCAGTCATGAGGGGCGGCCCGTGTGCTGGGCCGGGAGCAGGTGTGGCGAAGGGCAGAGCCGTGAACACTGGCATGGAGGCGCCAGGGTTCTCGGTCACGTCCAGTCCCAGCACTGGGTATGCTGTGGAGACAAAGGAAAGAGGTGAATGAGCTGAGGTCTCCAGGTCTGCAGTAGTCACTGGGAATCAGAGGGGTGTCCTACAGCTGACGGAGTGTGACAGGGAAACTCTGCAGCTTGCAAGTGTCCCTGAGTGTGCATTGGATGCTCTGTTCCTCCACAGGAGGGTCGCCTCACTAGAGAGCCTGGCCACGGCTCCACTAGACTTCCTGACGCCTGTCTGCCAGGAAGCAACAGCCAAGCCTTCGCTGCCTCTGAGGGTCTCCCTCGGGCGTCCCTGGCACACCCTGCCAGCCTTACAGGCATCTCCCAAGCCATGGGTCAGGGATGAATCTCTCGCCGGCTTGGTGTCCCTCAGCATGCTCAGCAGCAGGTGAGGGGCCTCCCCCAGGGCAGTGCTCTGCACTCAGAAGGCCTCCAGGAAGCCAGAAGGTTCCTAATATTATGGCCCCATCTCCTCTTCAGTCTTCCTTTTCCTGAAGCTCTCGTACACCTCTTTCTTTCCTAGCTCAGCACAACAAAAGAAAACCACTGAATAGACCGGGCGTGGTGGTTCACGCCTGTGATGCCAGCACTTTGGGAGGCCTAGGCGGGCAGGTAACCTGAGGTCAGGAGTTCAAGACCAGCTTGGTCAATGTGGGAAGCCATGTCTCTACTAAAATACAAAACTCAGCTCAGTGTCGTGGCGCACACCTGTAATCCCAGCTACTCAGGAGGCTGAGGCAGGAGAATTGCTTGAACCCAGGAGGCAGAGACAGCAGTGAGCCAAGATTGCACCACTGCATTCTGGCCCAGGTGGCAGAGCAAGACTCTGCTAAAAAAAAAAAGAAAAAAAGAAAGAAGGGAGGAAAGAAGGAAGGAAAGTAGAAAAGAAGAAGGAAGGAAATCATTGGAAAGAAATCTCTCCCAAGCCAGCACCCTGTGAACCCTGAAGATAACCCATAAGCGTCACGCCCAGTGTGCAAGTGATTGTCCTGGCACCATGCCCAGCAAGTGCTAAACAAGGGTCGGAGTCAGGCAACACTTTCCTCCGTGCTCGGTGGTCCTGGCTGCCACTCAGGAAGCTCTGTTCCCAGGGAGCAGGTCTGAGAAGCAGTGGTGAAGTTCCCTGAGGTACTGTCATTGCTCAGCCAGCAACAGTGGCACACGATTAGAGCACAGCCAGCCAGCGGTGAGCAGTGGGGCTGTCAGGGGAGGTGTCCGGGGATTTTCACAGCTGCTGGTCATGTTACAGTAGGTCGTGGGACAGCAAGCCCATCTCTGGTCCTTTGCCTTTGAGCTCCCAGTAACTCAATATAGTGACCAACCAAGAACCAGAGGTTCTTGGGCCATGGGCCAGGTGGGGCATAGTTGTCTGGAGCTCATCACTGTTCACTAGGACCTCATGCAGTCCCCAGTCAAGGGGAATAGGGATACAGCACGTGCACCTCATCAGTCAGGACACACACCCTAACTTGAATAATAATAATAAGAGGACCATCTTCCTATTTGTGCGCTACTCTCCTTCCTCTAACTGAAAAGGAAACCATCTTTCCAGACCCTTCCACTGAGAACCCGCAAGAGTCCACACCTGTCCCCTGTTCAGGAGGTAGTGGACATGGAATAGAAGCAAATCCTTCATCTCCACAGTAACACAAAGTGCAGAGGACAGGCCATGAGCTAGTAGACAAGAGGAAGTGGGTCTGAAGACCTGAGCTTCCACAAAACGACGAACAATTCAGAACAACCTGGGAAGCCCAGGCCGTGTTGCCTGAACTTCCCCAACTGCCCCCACCCCTGTTAAATCAGAGCCAACAGCCACCTGAACTGACAGAGAAGCCACCTCTGGGGAGGGAGCTGAGAGGCTGCGGCAGTTACAGTACCCCCAGCCTCGCCCACCCAGAAGCTGTCACTGGATGCTCTGTCACAGCCAACTCACCCAACAGTTTTCTGGCTGAGACCCCTTCTCCCCACTCCTCCCTAACATCTAGAAAAGTCCAGTCCAAATCCCTCTGAACACTATGGAAGGACACCTTCCAGGAGCCTGAAGACACAAAACAGGGCTCAGACTTGCCTGTCATCCTCTCTGGGCCACCGGCACAACTCGATCCCACCACTCCCTACAAACACGGTGACATGACCTGTCCCCCTTTAGAAAGAATCAATACATCCACTCCATCCTTTCCCCTACACGGTGTATTCCCCCAGGCACCTTGGTCCACCTCTAAGGAGCCATCCTCCCTAACCACAGACTCAGGGTGCCATGGCCCTCCCCAGGTGTGATGTCTTTGGGGACATCCAGTGCTCCGTCCCTCCCTCAACATCAGCCCTATCAACTGTCCCCTGGGGCAGTGTGAAATTTGAATTCCCAAGGATTTGAAACATGGCAGAGACTTGGATAATGCCCCTGTCTCTACAGGCTCACCTCCATTTGAAGCCATCCCCTCAGGCTGGGTGCTGATCACCGCTGTCTGATAGTTTCCACATGAGAAAAGCCAAGGGCAGGGCCCAGAGAGTCACCTGCCTCAACAGATTCTCCTGAGTTCAGGTAGATCAGGGAAAATTTGAAAGTAAATAAGTTTAGAACATAGGACCCCAGACATTCTGCAGAGGGGGAGGGGCGCTGCAGCAGGTACTGGTAGGGGTGGGGGACATTCTGTGAAGGGCTCTAGCCAATAGGCAAGAACTGAGGTTCCCTTCCAGCTGGACGGCAGAAACACAGATGATGTGTGTTTTTATCCTGAATGCAGTGCTTGTCATTTAGTACACGTCCAGCACTGTCAGATACTCATACCAATACTATTTCCTTCTACGTCTCCAATAAGCATACTGGCCCATATACAATAGGTGGCTCAAGAAATATTTGTTGAATGAATAAATAAATGAGTGAGCGTAGGAAAGATGAGATCTGTCCTTCCCTTTATTTTCCTTTTGTGGAACCAAAACATCCCTAATAAAAGTGACAGCAGCCACCCAGGGCATATGACAGCACTGGGAAGGACACAAAGCAAAAGGACCAATGAAAAAGACAGGAAGGACAACACCGTGATGTCCTTATGCCTGGTGCTGGCAGCGTGTGTGTCTTCCTGTTTTCCACTCAAGAGGCGCAGAAAAATGACAGCCCTAGAGATCTATCAGGCTGTGACCTATGGGAGTTGGGATGAGAGATGGGACGCTAGGTAAGAGCACATTCACTGAGTCAGCAACATACGTGGTGCTGGGTGTACTGGAGATGCCAAGCACAATGGGCCAGTGGCACAAGCAGAGAAGGTGATGCTTCTAGAATACACCACGTGACCACCATCTAGCTGCATATGGACTTTGTCACTTTCCTCCACTCATAACAAATAGCCTCACTAACAATGAAAGAAAGTAAGCACCCTCATTCCACTGAATGTGTAGACTAGCACAGTCCTTTGAGTAGGCAACTAAGCACTGCCCACCAAAAGATCTGCGGTCTTTAATGTGACAAGCCTAGTACTAGGAATCACTTATAGTCACAAATGCAAAGACTTAACAGGGATGTTCTCAGCAGCACTTTTTTTTTGACAATTAAAGCTGATTTTTAAAAACCTAAAGGCATAGCAATAGGACTTGTGAGACACATTCAGCTGTACCAGTTGAATATGGGGAGGCTCTTAAAGCTGAGGTTTTTCAAAAACTGTCTGGCATTCTTCCTACAAACATATTTGAGAGCCCCCTGCATGGCACTGGGAAAAGCTCACCATATAATGCTAAGTCAGAAAGAATGCAAAGTCTGTATACAGCAAATACACACACACACACACACACACACGGAGCTTATATACAGATCTAAAGTTTCTATACAGCAAATACACACACACACACAGACATGGAGCTTACATACAGGTCTTCATTCAAGATAGGTAGAAACTACAATATCCAGGCATTAGTAGCTAGGTGGATGGAAATTAGGTGGTAACCCTCCTAACAAACTTTTCCAGGCTTTATCAGGGCTGTCTTTGTGGACTGAAGCTAGTATGCCACCCATGCCTGACTCATCACTCCAGTGAACCTCAGTTTCTTTATCTGTCACATGAGGAGGTTGGATTATATTATTATTGCTAAGGCTTCTAAAAATATGCAAGGTGGGCCCTATCTCAGTCACCTTTCACCATTATCAGACCTTCCTGTTGTGGCCCTGTTTAGAAAGGCCTAGTGGGGGTTAACAAGAGACCCTGAGATCAGCAGAGGAGAAAGGGAGAGTTTTACTTTCCATAAAAAACATTCACAGACCTGGGAGGCACAGCCTTCAGTACAAATGAAAGTGTCCTCCTCAAAGAACAAAGGGAGGGTCTGGCTTAAATAAGAACATTTCTAGCCCATAGTCTTAGTGCATTTATGCTAATGAAGGATTAAAACTTCTTCAGTTCTGATTGGTAAAATAATCCAGCCCTGATTGGGAGCGTTTAAAGCCCAAAACCAAAAGTCTTTGTCAGCTGTTCATTTTGGGGGGTGGGGGTGGAATGGGAGACAGAGTGGGGTAGGTTGCGAGGAGTAGTTTATCCTGGCTGTGGTTACTAAAACTTTTCTGGCTCAGAGCTGTAAAGCAGGATGTTTGTCAAGAGCTGCTTGTTGAGAAACCAAGGTGTACTCTTTCTCATCCTGCTATGGCCACCAGGTTCTGCTTTTAAATGTAGAGCTTTGGCTGGGCGCAGTGGCTCATGCCTGTGATGTCAGCACTTTGGAAGGTCGAGCTGGGCAGATCACTTGAGGTCAGGAGTTTGAGACCAGTGTGGCCAACATGGTGAAACCCTATCTCTACTGAAAATGAAAACATTAGCCGAGTGTGGTGGCACACTCCTATAATCCTAACTACTCAGGAGGCTGAGGCACGAGAATCACTTGAACCCGGGAGGCAGAGATTGCAGTCAGCTGAGATCACACCACTGCACTTTCAGTCTGGGTGATAGAGCAAGACTCTGTCTAAAAAAAAAAATTATTTGAGAACACTTAGTAATAAGTACTATTATTAATTTAGTTACTTTAAGTTGCACTGATGCTATCATTACATCACAGGGCACCTAACACATAAAACAAATGAGATGAAGTCAATTATATTTTTTACATTAACAGTTCTACACAAATACATTAATCCCTTGGTAAATTTTAGACCAACTGACAGCTATCTGTAAACACAGCTAAATGTAAATATTCATACTTTATCTTATTTTGTCTCTGTACTTTAAGTAAGGTTTTAAGTTAAAATGTCATTATTTCCTTATCTGAAGATTTAAAGGAAACAGCTTGGTGGTTTGGGAAGAACACTTGGTGTTGGATGCTCACTAAATCTGGCCCTTGCAAAGTTCTGATTAGCTTGAGATTTACAAAGTCAGCTGGGATCTGAAAAGTTACAGTTCCAATTTTGATTATTTGGAACATTTTTGTTCTTTCCTCATCTTGCATGGCCTGCCCTGCAGCTGCTGATGAGTTATAATGCTGTCTTTTTTCTTATGAAGAATCTTCACTGGGGATTCTGACCTTCAGCTTGTCTATTTTTTGTTTTTGTGTTTGTTTATTGAGATGGAGTCTCACTCTGTCGCCCAGGCTGGAGCTCAGTGGTGCGATCTCAGCTCACTGCACCCTCCGCTAATTTTTGTATTTTCAGTAGAGACAAGGTTTCACCATGTTGGCCAGGCTGGTCTCAAACTCCTGACCTCAGGTGACCCACCGGCCTCGGCCTCCCAAAGTGCTTGGATTACAGGCATGAGCCACTGCGCCCGGCCTGGTCTATGAAGCTGTTGTTGGTCCTGCTAGCATTTCTAGATTGAGGGGCTGGAGTGTTATACCTCTTTCCACCACCTGTCTTCAGTTTCTCTGTCACCTGTCCTCTTCCTTGGTGTCGACACCAGGACAATAGGTGTTGCTTTCCGACAGTTTTTTTCCTTTCGTCTCTATACAGAAGTTTTCATGGGCTGATCTGCTGAGTTCGGCCTGGGAACTGAGGCCAACATCGGAGACCCCTCATCACACAAGTTTGAAAGAACTCGTAGTGACTTCAAGCTCAGAACCGTGGACGGCAGAGCCTCCCTTTGGACATAGAATTCTCCATCCCTTTCCAGGGAGGGAAGAAAGCCCACAAGCACTGGTGAGTGAAGTGCTGACCACCCCTGCATCTCCAACCCTGAGATTTAAAAAATCTTTTTTTCTCTCTTATCTTTACAAATATAACATGGTGGCCGGTTATGGTGGCTCACGCCTGTAATCTCAGCACTTTGGGAGGCCAGGGTAGGTGAATCGCCTGAGGTCAGGAGTTTGAGACCAGCCTAGCCAACATAGTGAAACCCTGTCCCTACTAAAAATAAAAATTAGCCGGGCTTGGTGGCAGGCACCTGTAACCCCAGCTACTCAGGAGGCTGAGGCAGGAGAACTGCTTGAGCCCAGGAGGCAGAGGTTGCAGTGAGCCAAGATCGCACCATTGCACTCAAGCCTGGGAGAAGTGTGAGACTTCAATTTCAAAACAAACAAGCAAAGAAACAAACAAAAATAATGTGGCAGAAAATTTATGTGTAGCATCCAGTCACCAGAGATGTCACTTTCCTGTCTTTGTCTATCCATATTATATCTACCTGTTGTCTTTTTGAGCCAAAACCTGTTTTTTTGTTGCATTAGTCGAGATGGGATTTAGTCTAACTTTTGTATTTTTAGTCAAGACGGGGTTTCACCATGTTGGCCAGGATGGTCTTGAACTCCTGACCTCGTGATCCACCTGCCTTGGCCTCCCAAAGTGCTGGGATTACAGGCATGAGTCACCACACCCATTCCCAAGACCTGTTTTGTAAACTGCTTTCCTCAACTCAATATATAGTGAGGTGTTTTCTTTTTTCTTTTTTTTTTTTTTGAGCTGGAGCCTCACTCTGTTGCCCAAGATGGAGTGCAGTGGCACGATCTCAGCTCACTGCAACCTCTACCTCCAGGGATCAAGCAATTCTCCTACCTCAGCTTCCCAAGTAGCTGGGACTGTAGGCACACACCTCCATGCCCAGCTAATATTTGTATCTTTAGTACAGACAGGGTTTCACCATGTTGTCCCAGCTGGTGTCAAACTCCTGACTTTTAGTGATCTGCCTGCCTCGGCCTCCCAAAGTGCTAGGATCATAAGCGTGAGCCCTCCTGCCTGGTCTATAGTGAGCATTTTCTGTCGATCATAAATATTCTCTCGTAAAATGACTTTAAATGTGAGCAATAAATTCTACTAAAAGGCTGGTGTGGTGGGCCACACCTACAATCCCAGGACTTCAGGAGATCAAGGCTCAAGGATGGCTTGAGCCTGGGAGTTCAAGACCAGCCTGGCAACACAGAAAGGCTCCCATCTCCACAAAAAAATTTAAAAATTAGCCAGGGGTGGTGGTGTGAATCTGTAATCCCAGCTACTCAGGAGGCTGAGGCAGGAGGTTCACTTGATCCCAGGAGTTGGAGACTGCACTGAGCCATGATCATGCCACTGCACTGCTTCTGGGCAAAGAGTGAGGCCCTGTCTAAAAACAAAAAGTCTGCTTAACGAATTTCCATGATTTAGAATCAGTCGTGTATTGTTAGTCATTTACCTAGCTCCAATTTTTCTACACAAATAGCCTTGCTAAACATCTCCTGAAAATTAATGTATGCATATATCCTGGATTGGTTTTCATTCAAATGTATTTCTAGACGTGAATTAATGAGACCAAACGTAGGTAAGAAATGGAAAGGCTTGGGTGGGCCCGGGTGTGCTGACAGCAGCACCGTGACAGCACAGTGACAGCACAGTGGCGGAGACCTCAGCAGCGGCTACTCCCTACTTTCTTGATTTACCTGGTTGCTTCCTCCCCCTTCCCCCAGTAATTATTATTCAGAACTTCCCAGAATAAAGCCGGGGCCCTGATTTTACCTACAAACAGTGCCAGAGGTTTCACCTGAAGGAAAGACTGACCCAGCAGAGAAACCCGGCAATGAGGGTGAGGGTGGGAGTTCCAGAGGGGAAGGGGCACGGGTGGGGCCCGGAGCCAGGTTACGGATGCATGCTCCTCCCAGGTAGCACCAGGCCCGGCCCTGCCCCTCCCATGCATGCAAGTGGCAGGAGTCCATGACAGTGACCCTGACAGCAGGTGGCTGGCCTCCTCTATGCCACTGACCATGGAGTGCTGTAGTGTCTGTCTTCCTTCTTTCTTCTCGCCCTCCCTTGCCCCACACCTTTAGCCTTCCTCCCTTTCCCCTTCATCAGGTCCAGGTGAGTGGGTTGAGCCCAGCCTGCGCAAAGGCCTCGGGTGGGGGAGCCGCAGCAGACCGTAGGCATCTGTCTATAGGAGTGCCCAGGTTGCATCTGGGGACCAGCCCTTGGAGGAAAAGGTGTAACTCAGTGCTCTTAACCTGCACACTGTAATGGGGATGGCTGATTTCTTTTGGTGGTGGTTTTCTTTTAGACAGAAGGGGTCCCGGATGTCAAAAAGAAGGGTTTTTTTTTTGTTGTTTTTTGTTTATTTTTTCCCCCTGAGACAGAGTCTTGCTTTGTCACCCATGCTTGAGTGCAGTGGCGTGATCTCAGCTCGCTGCAACTCCGCCTTCTGGGTTCAAGCGATTCTTATGTCTCAGCCTCCTGAGTAGCTGGGACTACAGGTTCACGCCATTATGCCCAGCTAAGTTTTGTATTTTTGTCGAGACAGGGTTTCGCCATCTTGGCCAGGCTGGTCTCAAACTTCTGGCCTCAAGTGATCCGCCCGCCTGAGGCTCCAAAGTGCTGGGATTACAGGCGTGAGTCATTGCGCCAGGCCAGAAAGAAGTTCTTGGTGGGACAAGACATCAAAACCAGCTGGCAGCCAGTTCCCGTATTCTTGCTTTGTTTCACTAGTTGTTCAGGGAGCGAAGAGATGAAGCTTTAAGTGCAAGTATGATGCAGGCCACTCACATGGCATTTCGTGATGTTTTTTTCATTATTCACTTTCCCTAAGTCTGATTCTCCTGTATACGTCTTTCACTGCTGTATAAACCTCTCCAATGCAAGGGACCAGCTCTTACATTTCTAATGTTGTTTCCTAGAGAGATAGATGGATACCTATAGATATACATAATATAACTTGTAACTGTTATTGCCGAGTTTAAAATGAGGAAACTGAGGCCAGTATAAGAAAATTAAATGCCAGTTTATTCAGCTCCCGGCGAGGTTCTGTGGTCCGGGGAAAAGGGGGCCAGAGAAGTCACGCCGAATTCCTAGGGCGTGGGGTTTTTGTGGCTATGGGTAACGAGCAACAGCTGGGTACTCTGATTGGCTCCAGGGGAGCAAGATTGGGACGGGGTGGGCCGCTATTGGTTGGCGGGTTGTTGGGCAGGTTTTTCTAGTACGAGGGCCGGCCAGGGTTGCATTAGCTGGAGCCTTCCAGGGGAGCCATGCGGCAGAGCTAGGTGCCCAGTGCAGAGCCAGGTGCCGAGTGCAGAGCCAGGTACTGAGTGCAGAGGTGGGTGTGTTTGGACTCCTGGCGAGGCAACGGGCCTTACATAAATAATATATGATACATATTTGTGTACACTTAATACATATTTTTTAATATACGACTTGCCAACTTGTGTACTACTGCTTGGGCAAGAGAGGTAGTTTGAAATAAAACAACAGTTGTCCTGCATGGCAGTCGGCTGCCTCTCCTGCTCACTGCCATGTGGGTCATCACAAATGGGAAAGTCCCCTGAGCACTACTGAAAACTGGGGGATATATAGGTCGACACTTTACCAGGATTACTGCGCTTCACCTGGCTGAATGTCACCTCTTAAGTCTCAGCTTAACTTTCACTTCCTCTGGGAAACTAGTTCTGATTTTCCCCCATAAAACCAGAAAATATAAGTCCTCAGGAATCCCACCATTGAATGAACTAGGGAAAACGGATAATTTTTAGTAGAGTTGGGGTTTTGCCATGTTGGCCAGGCTTGTCTCGAACTCCTGACCTCAGGTGATCCACCCGCCTTGGCCTCCCAGAGGATTACAGGTGTGAGACCCGGCGCCTAGCCTGGGAATCCTTTTGAAAAGCAAAAAACAAAACCACAATGACCACAGCCCTACCCTGTGTACATGCTTTAGGAAATATGCTGTTTTCCTGAATTTTCACATTTTCAACAATGAACAGACACAATTTGCTAGTGAACAGGACCCCAATTTATTGTTTCCCTTATTATGATATTTCTCTATTGTTCTTATGATTCTACTTTAAGAAGACATTAATATGGAGTTGTAATTTATTATGTTGGGTACCTAAAAGGGATAGAATCAGGTTGAACAAATGATTTTCTTGGCGTAATTAGTACAAATGTTTTATTTGTTTATGAACTGCACCAATATCTCCTTTAGAGGCAGGCAAAAGGGACTATGCTTTGAAACCTGGAACCCCAACACATTTTATACACCCCAATACCTACGTTGCTTTGTTACAGGCACATGGTACTTTTGTCTCTCAGGACCCCATGCTCTGTGCTGGCACAGCATGACCCAAAGCCCTAAACGCCCATGCTTATGTGCAACGCTGCTCACCAAGGGATGTCTCTTGACCTATGCTCTCAAAACACAAGGCACCTGCATACAATGGTCATGGGAGTTTGTGGGTTGTATGCCACTGATGTCAAAGCAGATCCTGTTCCAATTAGAGGATGGATTTGAGAGCAAGAAGTACTTAGGAAAGAAGAAAACACAGTTGCCTGCCAAATCCTTACACGTGGATAGCATGAAAGCAATTAGCTCTTGCCTAACTGAAATATTGATATGCTGAGCATTCATGTTCTTTTCACATTCCAGCTCTGATTGCCAAGGTACTTAATATTACTCTGGTATTCACCACAGTTGCACATAACACCCGAGAAATATTTTGTAATACTGAACGATGCATGCTATTCTTTCATTTGTATGTATGTAGGGCTAGATGGAACAAGCATCCATACTGTCAGTAGAGCATAAGTTACATGCAAGTTTTAATTATAATAACATGAATGGGCCAGGCGCAGTGGCTTATTCCTGTAATCACAGCACTTTCAGAGGCCGGGGCAGACAGTTCACGAGGTCAGGAGTTTGAGACCAGTCTGGCCAACATGGTGAAACCCTGTCTCTACTAAAAAACTACAAAAATTAGCCAGGTGTGGTGGCACACGCTTGTAATCCTGCTACTTGGGAGGCTGAGGCAGGAGAATTGCTTGAACCCGGGAGGTGTAGATTGCAGCAAGCCAAGATTGCACCACTGCACGCCAGCCTGGGCAACAGAGCAAGACTCCATCCCCGAACCCAACAACAACAAAAATTTAATGTTTTAGATGGGTGCATTTGTCAAGCTAGGAAGATAGAGCATGTTTTATCTGACAGTTTGTTAATCTGATTTGCAACTTAAATACACCTGGAGATAGGATATTTGGGCCGTCTTTTGCATTCTTAGTCTGGGCCCTGCAAGTGTTAGGAGAAGGTCTGAACTACTCTGATGGTTTGATTTTAGTTTAAAAATTTTTTGAAATGGAGTCTCACTCTGTTGCCTAGACTGGAGTGCAATGGCGCAGGCTTGGCTCGCTGCAACCGCTGCCTCCCAGGTTTAAGTGGTTCTCCTGCCTCAGCCTCCCAAGTAACTGAGTTACAGGCATGTACCACCAGACCTGGATAATTTTTGTATTTTTAGTAGAGATGGGATTTCACCATGTTAGCCAGGCTGGTCTCGAACTTCTGGCCTCATGTGATTTGCCCACAGTGTCCCAAAGTACTGGGATTACAGGCGTGAGCCATGCCCAGCCACAGTTTGATTTTAAATACCAATAACCTTGATATTTTTGCAGGCCTATTCATTTATTACGTTTCTCTCTGGGATTTGAAACTTTTTTTTTTTTTAAGAACACCTCAACAAAATAAATTTCCTTTTTATTGTTGGACGACAGTGTTTCACACATACATCAAGCGGGCCAAAAGAAAAAAGAAAAGAAAAAGAAAACCCACTGCAATTTCATAGATAACAAGGGAAAAAAAGAAACCTTTTGTATTTGGCCTTTTTTTTTTTTTTTTCTTGAGATGGAATTTCATTCTTGTTGCCCAGGCTGGAGTACAATGGTGTGATCTCGCCTCACTGCAACCTCTACCTCCTGGGATCAAGTGATTTTCCTGCCTCAGCCACCCTCAGGTGGGATTACAGGCATGCACCACCACACCCAGCTAATTTTTTGTATTTTTAGTAGAGACGGTGTTTCTCCATGTTGGTCAAGGTGATCTCAAACTTGTGTCCTCGTGTGATCTGCCTGCCTCAGCCTCCCAAAGTGCTGAGATTACAGGCATGAGCCACAAGGCCCAGCTGGCCTTTTTAACCATCTCATGCAAACCAACTGCTTATAGTACAGCTAAGTACATACACGGAAAAGTTACTGGAATGCTCAGATAAGATTGTTTTTCTGTTGTTTTTGCTTTTTTTGAACGAGCTCTTTTTTCTCCTTTGAGATTATAATGAACATGGTCACACCACAAGTAAAGTCAGAAGTAGGACAGAGAACACTCCGAAGGCTGGTTTGGTCATTGGAGATCATTAAAAATGGCTGACCCTTACAATATGTACAAAAATATAAAATGTACATAAAAATACAAACAAATTCCTTTTTTTTTTTTTTTTTTTTTTTTTTTTTGAGACGGAGTTTCGCTCTTGTTACCCAGGCTGGAGGGCAATGGCGTGATCTCGGCTCACCGCAACCTCCGCCTCCTGGGTTCAGGCAATTCTCCTGCCTCAGCCTCCTGAGTAGCTGGGATTACAGGCACGCGCCACCATGCCCAGCTAATTTTTTGTATTTTTAGTAGAGACGGGGTTTCACCATGTTGACCAGGATGGTCTCGATCTCTTGACCTCGTGATCCACCCGCCTCGGCCTCCCAAAGTGCTGGGATTACAGGCTTGAGCCACCGCGCCCGGCCCAAACAAATTCCTTTTTAAAGTACTTTTAAGAAAAAGCAGGGCCTTGGAAGTTTTGGCTCTGTTTTCCTCCCCTGCTGCAAATTCTCACAGTTTGGGTTGGGTGGTGGAGCACATGTGTCATCTGCAGGTGGCCCTGCCCATGGTGGGCGGGCAGGCGGGCCTCTCTACTCAAAGGTGGTGACCACGTTTAGATTCTGAGATGGGAAGTGCAAGGGGAATAGGTCACAGCGGCCTTTTTTTTTTTTTTGGTTAAGTTTTCCTTTATTGCTATCTAGTCATCCTCATCGGTCTTCTGCTTGGTATCGACATCGTCATCCTCGGCATCTTCTACTGTCCGCTTGCCCATAGCCGACTCAGCTTCCTCACCTTCATCTCCATCCTCTTCCTCCTCACCATCACCTTCTTCCTCCTCTTCCTCCCCACCTTCCTCCTCCTCTTCATTGTGTCAGTGTTAGCCTTCTGCTCCCCATTTTCCTCATTCCCGTTAGCAGGGGCATCTCTTCCGTTTTCTGCATCTTCCACATCTTCCTTCTCCTTTAACTCGGTGTGATTTCGGAGCTGGTGTCTCTGGTTGCATCTGACATGGTGGGGCACGCTGGTGATCCGATGCAGGGGATTAAAAAGAAAGCGAGAGTTCAGGGACTCTGGTGATAAAGCTGCCAGAGTCCTCAGCGGAAGAGTCGAGGCACGCAGTGGAGGTGGCTGCGGTGAGCAAGGAGCTGGGCGAGGAACAATGCAAAGATGGCTTCAGAGCAGCCAGTCTGGATCTCAAACTGTTAAGGCCTAAAATCATTAGCGCTGCTTTCTCCCTCTAAGCCATATGTGGCTTTTCACTCTATTTTGAACTGAATGCTTTCACTGTTTTGAGTTTAGCAAGCTTTTTGGTCTTAAAAATATTCAACAGTGCAGTTAAGAGGCCAAATGATTTTATGCATGAGACATTGTAAGATGAGGAATTTTCGCATAGAAAGGTGACCAGATTGGAGGAAATTAGTCCGTATAAACATTCCTCTGGATTTATACGGTACAGATTTTACTCTCAGGCTTTCTTAAAGTTTCTAACAGAGCTGCTAAGGAGAAGGAAGAGTGTAACATCTGTTGCAAAATTCCAGTTACATGTAGGACAGATAGGAATCTGGGAGAGAGGTGACTTGCCCAAATGACACACTGATTTGGGATCTATAAGGTGGAACCATTAATTCTTATGCATAAGGCTTGATTCAGAATTGCTTTTTATTTTGATGGAAGTTCTGTAGAAAGAAATGAATATGTGGAAAAATTTAGCTACTTGTAAATGCTTGGAAAATGAGGAAAGAGAATAGTTTAAAACCTTACCACCCCTGTTCTCCTCCTCCTCCTCCTCCTCATCAGAATCACAGTCAGTCAAAGGTAGCACTTTATTAATGTTAACAAAGTTAGTATGAAAACACAAGGTATGGGGAGTTGCCACACTCAGTGTATACAATTTCCAAGTCACACCTCTCTGCTTCACATTTATTTCTCTGTTTCACTTTAATATGGTTATAAGACCACCAGGTTGGATTGCCTGTTGCACCAAAGGAGATGAATAATTGTAGGGCAACTGAACGAAAAGATGAGAGGAAACCTCAAATCTGCCTCCCTGGGAGGTTTGGGGATGGGGATTCTAAGGGGTCTGAACAGGTGATGGGCTAAGGTATGAGGACTGCTGATTGGTCGAGAAGTGGGGGGTGAAGTCATTGGACCAGGAGATGCTGAGTCAGTTTCCTGGTATGGACCTTCAGACCTGTTGGCATCAGGGATTCTGCTGGAATTCAGGATCCGTAAAACACCTTAAGCAATTCTTGGGTAAAAAGGTCCAGTGTCGGTTTCTATCAATGGGAGCAATGGGGGAGCAGGTGGTCAGTGTGCTGCGAGCCCCTCGGTTAGTTAGCAGCTGCAGGGAAGTGAGTCAGGGCACACCAGTGCACCCTGGTTGATGCCTGACTACAATTCTGCCTAAAGCCTGGCTTGTAGTTCTCATTAACCCTGTGAGAGGTTTTTTTTCTCTTGGGCTTTTGCCCCATTCTAAGCAACACTTCTATGGATATTTTTGACTACATATTTTTTGTAGCACATACTGGCAAATATTCTGTGTGCTCAAATTAATTTTTTCCAAGACTGTTTCTTATTTTAATATCCCAGAGCTTCTCTTGTATTTTAAGCTGCAGTGGGTAAAGGAAGTTATATCTTCATTCCTTTGTCGGAAATTAATTGAGTGCCCGGCAGTCAAATGGTGTAATTCCAGCACTTTGGGAGGCTCAAGCAGGATAGTTTCGGCCCAGGAGTTAAAGACCAGCCCGGACAGGAGGATCACTTGAGCCCAGGAGTTGGAGGCTGCAGTGAGCCGTGATGACACCACTGCACTCCACATGCGCAACCCAGCAGTACCCTGTCTCACAAAAAATGTCTTGAGTGCTTACTCCGTGGGAGTCAGCCACTGGGTGGGGCCCTGGAAAACAGAGGAATATAATATGGCCCCATCTTTCTCAGCATAAAACTTATCAGACTGTGTCCATTGTGTTTATTTAACAATATATTTACAATACTAGTGGTTCTTTTTTTTTTTTTTAAAGGCATACAAATTTATTAATGTACAGGGCTGGGGGCCACAGAATGATTACTCCAACCCCTCGGTGTGGTACAGAAGCTTATATATCCTTTCTCAGAGGCAAAAGAGGAGATGGGTAACGTATACAATTATTTGAGGAACAGTGAATGATTATAAGCAAGAAGGAATGAACCAGGGAGACAGAAATTAACTTGTAAATGATTCTCTTTGAAATCTGAATGAGACCAAGAAGCCAGCTTTATCTTGTGGAAAAGTCCATTCAGGTGTGGTTGCATTCCTCAGTCGTCTTTTCTGCAGTAGATAATGAGGTAACAGAAAGCATTTGTGCTTTTTTTTTTGGTAAGAAGTTTTCTTGATCAGATCAGGAAATTCCAGAAAAGGTCCCTCCTTGGCAAGTTTACTTACGGCCTTGGTGCCCTCCGACACGGCTTGCTTGGCCAGTTCCCCAGCCAGCAGCAGGAGCACGGCCGTCTGGATCTCCTTGGAGGTGATGGTCAAGCGCTTGTTGCAATGCACCAGGCGGGAAGCCTCGCCCACGATGCGCTCAAAGATGTCGTTGACGGAGGAGTTCATGATGCCCATGGCCTTCTAGGAGATGCTGGTGTCGGGGTGCACCTGCTTGAGCACCTTGTACACGTACATGGAGTAGCTCTCCTTGCGGCTGCGCTTGCGCTTCTTGCCGTCCTTCTTCTGTGCCTTGGTCACCACCTTCTTGGAGCCCTTCTTTGGGGCGGGAGCGGACTTCGCTGTCTCAGGCATGTCGAAAGCGAACCAAGGTACAAAACGATCAGCAGCTAGTTCCAGGAAACGGGAAATAATCACTAGTGGTTCTTTTTATAGCTATGCATCTTACCTCAACCTTTCCCCCAAATAAAAAATAAGCAATGTTCAATTTATTTATTTATTTTTTGAGACAGAGTCTGGCTCTGCCGCCACACTGGAGTGCAGTGGCGCAATCTTGGCTCACTGCAACCTCCACTCCCAGGTACAAGCGATTCTCCTGCCTCAGCCTCCTGAGTAGCTGACATTGCCACCATGTCCGGCTAATTTTTTGTGTTTTAGTAGAGACGGGATTTCACCATGGTGGCCAGAATTGTCTTGATCTCCTGACTTCATGATCTGCCCGCCTCGGACTCCCAGTGTGTTGGGATTATAGGCATGAGCCATAGTTCCTGGCCAGTAATGTTCAGTTTTAAGACACTATCAGGTCCGGGTGCAGTGGCTCATGCCTCTAATCCCCGCACTTTGGGAGGCTGTGGCAGGCAGATCACCTGAGGTCAGGAGTTTGAGACCAGCCTGGCCAGTATAGTGAAACGCCATTTCTACCAAAAAAACAAAAATCAGCCAGGCATGGTGGCAGGCTCCTGTAATCTCAGCTAGTGGAGAGGTTGAGACAGGAGAATCGCTTCAATCTGGGAGGTGGTGGTTGCTGGTAGCTGAGATCATGCCATTGCACTCGAGCCTGGGTGACAAGATTGAAACTCTATTTCAAAAACAAACAAACAAAAAAACGCACTAGGCAGTGTGGTATTGGAGAAGATTTAGACATGTAGATCAATGGAACAGAATGGAACCCAGACTTAGATCCTCACAAAAATACGGCCAATTGATTGTTTTAAATTGTGGTAAAATACACGTAACATAAATTTATCATTGCCACCATTTTTAGGTACACAGTTCAGTGTGGTTAAATATATTTATATGTTGTGCAACTAATTTGCAGAACTTTCTCATCTTGCAAAACAAACTCCATTTCCGTTAAACAACCACTCCCCCTTTCTCCTTTCCCCAGCTCCTGGCAGCCCCCATTCTACTTTCTCTTTCTATAAGCTTGACTATTTTAGGTACCTCATATAAGTAATCATGTAGTCTTTATGACCGGCTTATTTCACTTAATGTAATGTCCTCAAGGTTCATCCATGTTGTAGCATATGTCAGAATTTCTTTTTAACACTGAATAATATTCTCTTGGATGTGTATACTGCATTTTGTTTATCCATTCTTTCATGGATGGACACTTGGGTTCCTTCTACCTTTTGGGTATTGTGAATAATGCTGCTATGAACATGTGTATTCAAATATCTGTTCAACTCCCTGCTTTCAATTCTTTTTGGTATTATTGTACTGTGAAATATATATTTGGTCTTTGTTCCAATTTCCTGGCATACAACTCCTAAGATCCTGGGAATCTCCAAAGTGATGTCTTTTTTTATGTTAATAAGTTGATAGATGGCTGGCAGCTCCTAGGTAGCTCCAGGAAAGGGGCCGGTCACCAGAAGTGATTAGAAGGTTGGGACTTTTGGCCATAGCCCCATCCTTTAGGGAGGAAAAGGGGGCTAAAGGTTAAGTTAATCACCAGTGGTCAATTGTTTAATCAATTATGCCGACCTCAGAAAGCTTCTCTAAAAACTGCAAAGGACAGGGTGTGGGCAGTTTCTAAATAGTGGACTCATGAAAGTTCCAGAGGGTGGCATGCCCGGCAGGTTATGAAACCCCCACGCCCCTTTTCGTCTTTTACCCTAGGCATCTCTTCATCAATATCTGTTGTAATATTATTTACCATAAACTGGTAAATGTAAGTTAAGTGTCTTCCTGAGTTCTGTGAGTCTTTCTAGCAAATTAATCGGACTAGAGGTGGGGTTCCCTCGTTTATAGCCAGTCAGTCAGAAGTGCAGGTAAAGCACCTTGCTGAGGCTTGCAGTTGGCATAGGATGTGGGGGGCAGTCTTGCGGACTGAGCCCTCGACCTGTGGGATCTGATGCTATCTGCAGGTAGATAGTGTCAGAATAGAATTGAATTAGAGGACACCCAGTTGGTGTCCATGCTGCAGAGTTGGTTACTTACTTGGTGTGTGGGGAGAATGCCACACATAGCCTGTGTCTGAAGTACTCTGTGCTGGGAGAGTATAGTAGGATACATCAAGTTTGGTTATTAGTAGTAGTTTCTATTATTTAGTATATATTATTATTAATGTATACCCAGAAGTAGAATTGCTAGATCATAGTGTAATTCCATCGTTAATTTTTTGAGGAGCCACCATACTGTTCACCTTAGTGGCTACACCATTTACATTCTCATGACCATGTGCTCAAGAGTTTCAGTTTCTCCATATTCTCACCAATGTTACTAGAAAGGAGTCCTGACCCAGACCCCAAGGGAGAGTTCTTGGACTCCTCCCAGGAAAGAATTTGAGCAAGTCCATAAAGTGAAAGCAAGTTTATTAAGAAAGTAAAGGAATAAAGAGTGGCTACTCCACAGGCAGAGCAGTGGCATGGGCTGCTTGACTAAGGGTATAGAGTTATTTCTTGATAATATGCTAAACAAGGGGTGGAATATTGATAAGTTTTCTGGGCAAGGGGTGGGCAAGTCCCAGAACTGAGGGTTCCTCCCCTTTTTAGAGGATACAGGGTAACTTCTTGACATTGCCACGGCATTTGTAAATGGTCACGGTGCTGGTGGAAGCATCTCTTAGGATGCTAATGCATTATAGTTAGTGTATAATGAGCAGTGAGGACCACCAGAGGTCACTGTCATCGCCATCTTGGTTTTGCTGGGCTTTGGCCGGCTAAACTGCAACCTGTTTTATCAGCAAGCTCTTTGTGACCTGCATCGTGTGCCAACCTCCTATGTTACCCTGTGACTTAGAATGCCTAACCTCCTGGGAATGCAGCCTAGCAGGTCTCAGCCTTATTTTACCCAGCTCCGTTCAAGATGGAGTTGCTCTGGCTCAAATGCCTGTGACACCAACACTCATTATTTTCTGTTTTTTGTTTTGTTTTACAGTAGTCACTCTGATGGATATGAGGTGATGACCAGTTGATTTTTGATGAAGGTGAAAAAGTAATTCAAAGGAGAAAGGACAGTGTTTCCAAAACCAGTGTTGGAACTATTAGTCATCCTGAAAAAAAAAATGAACCTTGACCTAAATCTCACCTTAAACACAGACTAACTAAAATTGATTATATATGTAAATGTAAAAATTCAAAACCCCTGCTCTGCAAAATACACTGTTAAGAGAATAAAAATACACACCACAGACTTGGAAAAATGTTGAGAAATCACTTATCTGACAAAGACTAGTATTCAGTGTATATAAAGACCTCTCAAAACTCAACAGAACAAAAACAGAGTTTAGTAAAAAATGGGTAAAAGAGTTGAGCAGATACTTCATCAAAGAAGTTATATGGATGGAAAATAAGCACAAGAAAATATTTTCAACCTAATTAGCCATCAGGAAGCGCAAATTAAAACCATAGTAAGGCTGGGGGCAGTGGCTCATGCCTGTAATTCGAGCACTTTGGGAAGCCAAGGCTGGAGGATTGCTTGAGCTCAGGAGTTCCAGACCAGCCTGGACAACATAGTGAGATCCTGTCTCTACGAAAAATAAAAACATGTCTGGGTATGGTGGCACACTCCTGTAGCCTCAGCTACTCGGGAGGCTGAAGCCAGAGGGTTACTTGAGCCCTGGAGATTGAAGTTGCAGTGAGCTATGATAGTACCACTGCACCCCTGCCTGGGCGACAGAGTGAGACCTTGCCTCCAACAAATCAAAACAAAAAACCATTGTGAGACACCATAACAGTAGCTACAATAGAAAAACTGACATGTCCAAGTGATGTCAAGAATGTAGAGTAACCGGAACTTGCACACCTTGCTGGTGGGAATGCAGAATGATGCAGTCACTCTGGAAGAACGTTTGGCAGCCTTTTATGAAGTTAAACATGTGCTTACTGTATCACCCACCAGTCCCAGTCCTAGGTATTTACCTTAGCAAATGAAAAGTTGTGGTCACATGAAAACTTGTATAGCTGTGTTTCATAAAACTTTCTTTGTAATACCCCCAAGTGGGAAACAACTGAAAACTCCTTCCCCTGGTAAATGGGTAAGCAATCTTTGGTACACCTATAGTGAATGGAATATTACCCAGCAAAAAAAAAGGATCCAGCAACTTGTTTGGATCTCAGAGGTAACATTCTGAGTGAAAGAAGCCTGTCTCAAAGGCTTACATATTGCATTATTTTATTTATATGACAACCTCAAAAAGATGCAACTATAATGTTAGAGAACAGATCAGTGGTTCCCAGGAGTTAGTCGGAGAATGTGGCCTTAATGGAGGAGCACGAGGGAGCTTCTTATGGTGATGGAGCTGTTTTGTATGTGAATTGAAGCAGTGGCTGTATCAATTTATATTTTTTAAAACTTCTGGAACTGGCCAGGCATGGTGACTCACGCCTGTAATCCCAGGAGTTTAGGAGGCCAAGGCTGGAGGATCACTTGAGCCAAGGAGTTTAAGACCAGCCTGGGGCCGGGCGCGGTGCCTCAAGCCTGTAATCCCAGCACTTTGGGAGGCCGAGGCGGGTGGATCACGAGGTCAAGAGATCGAGACCATCCTGGTCAACATGGTGAAACCCCGTCTCTACTAAAAATACAAAAAATGAGCTGGGCATGGTGATGCGTGCCTGTAATCCCAGCTATTCAGGAGGCTGAGGCAGGAGAATTGCCTGAACCCAGGAGGCGGAGGTTGCGGTGAGCCGAGATCACGCCATTGCACTCCAGCCTGGGTAACAAGAGCGAAACTCCGTCTAAAAAAAAAAAAAAAAAAAAAGACCAGCCTGGGCAACAGGACAAAACGCCATCTCTACAAAAAATTTAAAAATGAGCCTGGTGTGATGGTGCATGCTTGTAGTCCCAGCTACTTGGGAGGCTGAGGTGGGAGGATCGCTGGAGCCTGGGAGGTGGAGGCTGCAGTGAACTGTGATCATGCCAATGTACTCCAGCCTGGGTGGCAGTGAGACTCTGTCTCAAAAAAAAAAATTAAACTGATAGAAGTGTACACAAGAATAGTCGATTTTACTGCAGGCTAACTTAAAAATAATATTAAAAATAATATTAAAATAAAATAATGTTTACATGAATACAATAAAATGTTAACGTAAATTACATAGTTATGTGAAAAGTAACTTCACAAAAGAATTTCCAAAAGAAAAAAGTTATAATGAGAAGAAGGGCATTGTTTTACAATTTTGCAATTTTTTTTTCTGCCTTAATAGAAGACATTAGATTCAGTTGTATATATACAATTCTATATATCTTACAGGCTCAGGAAAGTTCTACTGTACACTCATGAGACCATGAAAGTAAATTAGACAAGTCGTTCCCAGTATTATTATTTTTTAAATACACTCAATGTGTGCAAGTATTATTATTATTTTTTGAGATGGAGTTTCACTCTTGTCCAGACTGGAGTGCAGTAGCACGATCTCAGGTCACTGCAACCTCTGCCTCCTGGGTTCAAGCAATTTTCCTGCCTCAGCCTCCCAAGTAGCTGGGATTACAGGCACATGCCACCACACCCAGCTAATTTTTGTATTTTTAGTAGAGACAGGGTTTCATCATGTGGCAGGCTGGTCTCAAACTCCTGACCTCTGGTGATCCACCTGCCTCGGCCTCCCAAAGTGGTGGGATTACACAGGCATGAGCCATTGCAATTGGCTGCCATTTCTTTTTTAAAGTGAGTAATGGGATTCCTTTTAAGGAGTGGCCCATCATGGCTTGAAAAGACACTTGTATATCCCATTTCAGCTCATATTGCACTGTTATGTGAGCAGTACTATTCTTGGAAACCATTTACAGTCTATAAGTCAGAAAGTTACTTCCTCAGAAACTTACTGAAATCTATAAGCAGCTTCTTTGAGGATGGCCTTTTGTAATCTGCGTATGACCCCAAAATTCTGAAACTGACTAGGACTGATTGCAGCATCAGGAAGGAGGAATTTCCTGCCTCTGCGAGGGTTGGGCAATGCGGAGGTTGGGGCAGGTGCCACCACCCTGGGGCTCAGACTCAGTGGGTTTGCCTGGGACCCAGCTCTGTGAGCTTAACCAATATCTCGGGGTAAAGGCTATTACAGAGGACAATCTGATCTGGTCTAAACTATATTTTGGCCTGGTGCACTGGCTCACGCCTGAAATCCCAGCACTTTGGGAGGTAAAGGCCAAAGGATTGCGTGAGCCCAGGAGTTTGAGACCAGCCTGGGCAACATGGCAAAACCTCGTCACTACTAAAAATAAAGAATTAGCCAGATGTGGTGGCACATACCTATAGTCCCAGCTACTCAGGAGGCTGAGGTAGGAGGATCACATCAGCCCAGGAGGTTGAAGTTACAGTGAACCAAGATGGTGCTACTGCACCCCAGCCTGCGAGACAGAGGAAAACCCTGTCTCAAACAGAAAACAACAAAATCCCATTATAATTGGAGTTGGCTGTGTTTCCCCAGTAGGCAGGCTCATTATTGAGAGTTGGAGGCTTACCATCCAGCTAACACTGTGGATGGTTAGACCGCTTTATCCTGCCAGCCTGTTGGAAGCAGTCAAGGCAACTAGGCCTTTGCTGGAAAAAGGAGAGCAGGCAGGAATACCAGATGCAGTCCCTCAGTCTTGGAGTTCTCAGCCTCCATAACTGTAAGAAGTAAATTACGGCCAGGCGCGGTGGCTCAAGCCTGTAATCCCAGCACTTTGGGAGGCCGAGGCGGGTGGATCACGAGGTCAAGAGATCAAGACCATCCTGGTCAACATGGTGAAACCCCGTCTCTACTAAAAATACAAAAAAATTAGCTGGGCATGGTGGTGCGTGCCTGTAATCCCAGCTACTCAGGAGGCTGAGGCAGGAGAATTGCCTGAACCCAGGAGGCGGAGGTTGCGGTGAGCCGAGATCGCGCCATTGAACTCCAGCCTGGGTAACAAGAGCAAAACTCCGTCCCCCCCCCAAAAAAAAAGAAGTAAATTACTTTTATTTATAAATTACCAAGTTTCAGGTATTCTGATATAGGTAACAGAAAATGAAGCAATATAGTACCTGTGGTCCAAGATCTTTAAAGGGGGAACCTAGGTCCAATATCTGGAAGAAATGTTACAACCAAACAGCAGAAAGATTAAAATATGGGTAAAGGACTTAGAGATTTCTCTGAAGCTATATAAACAGTCAATAAGCACATGAAAAGATATTCAGCATCATTACTTATTAGGGAAACGCAAATCAAAACCACAGTGAGGTACTACATCATACCTGCAAAGATAAATATAACAGTTTTATTTTTATTTTGAGTCAGAGTTTCCCTCTTGTTGCCCAGGCTGGAGTGCAGTGCCATGATCTTAGTTCACTGCAACCTCTACCTCCTTGGCTAAAGTGATTCTCCTGCCTCAGCCTCCCGAGTAGCTGGGATTACAGGCATGGGCCACCATGCCTGGCTAGTTTTTTGTATTTAGTAGAGATAGGGTTTCACCATGTTGGTCAGGCTGGTCTTGAACTCCTGACCTCAGGTGATCCACACACCTTGGCCTCTCAAAGTGCTGGAATTACAGGCGCGAGCCACCACACCTGGCTTATAATAACTTTTTTAGACCTGGCACGGTGGCTCATGCCTACAATCCCAGGCTTTTGGTAGGCTGAAGATGGTGGATCACGAGGTCAAGAGATCGAGACCATCCTGGCCAACATGGTGAAACCCTGTATCTACTAATAATACAAAAATTAGCTGGGTGTGGTGGAGCACACCTGTAGTCCCAGCTACTTGGGAGGCTGAGGCAGGAGAATTGCTTGAACCTGGAGTGCGGAGGTTGCAGTGAGCCATGATGGCGCCACTGTACTCCAGCCTGGCAACATAGCGAGACTGTGTCTCAAAAACATAAATTAATATATATTTTAATGGAAGTCAAGTGTTGGTGAGGATGCGGAGAAATTGGAACCTTACACTGCTCGTGAAAATGTAAAATGGAAAACAGTTTGGCAGATCCTCCTAAAGTTAAACAAGAATTATTGTGTGATCCAGCAATGCTGCGCCCAGGTATATACCTCAAAGAGTTGAAAACAGTATTCAAACAAAAACATGTACATAAACGTTCACAGCAGCACAATTCAAAATAGTCAAAAGGCAGAAATAATCCAAACGTCCATCAAACGATGTGTGGTTAAACAAATGTGATAGATACATTCAGTAGAATCTCTGCTTTAAAAAGAAGGAAATTTTGACACATGGATGAGCCTTGAAGACATTATACTAAGTTAAATAACTCAGTCACGAAAGGAAAAACACCATGTGATTCCACTTATATGAGGTACCTAGAATACTTACAATTGGGAAGACAGAAAGTAGAATGGCGGTTGCCAGGGATTTGGGGGACAGGAGTGGAGAGTCTATAATGGACTTGGAGTTTCAGTTTGGGAAGGCAAAAGAGTTCTGGAGATGGACAATGGGGATGGCTGTACCAAAAGTTTACAGAACTGTCCACTTAAACATGATTAAAATGGGCCGGGTGCGGTGCCTCATGCCAGTAATCCCGGCACTTTTGGAGGCCCAGGTGGGTGGATCACCTGAGGTCAGGAGTTTGAGACCAGCCTGGTCAACATGGTAAAACCCCATCTTTACTAAAAATACAAAAATTATATGGGCATGGTAGTGCATGCCTGTAATCCCAGCTACTCAGGAGGCTGAGGCACAAGAATTACTTGAGCCCGGGAGGCAGAGGTTGCAGTGAGCTGAAACTGTGTCCCTGAACTTCAGCCTGGGCGACAGAGAGAGACTCTCTTAAAAAAAAAAAAAAAAAAAAAAGAAAATTGTTTAAATGATAGATTTTTGCTATATATATTTTACCACAACTTTTGAAAAGAAATGAGGTGTTGATACTTCATTAGCAATGTGGATGAACCCAGAAAACATTATGACAAGTGAAAGAAGGCAGAAACCGAAGGTCATATGTTGTATGATTTCAATTATATGAAACATCCTGGATAGATAAATTCATAGAAGCAGATTGGTGGGTGCCAGGGGCTGGGGAAGGAGGGAACAGTGGGTGACTGATGGGTACAGGGGCTGGTGTGATGAAAATATTTTAGACCTAGAGGTGATGTTTGCCACAGCCTTATGAATATACTAAATGTGGGTTTTAAATTGACTAATTTTATACTATGTGAATTTCACCTCAATTTTTTGCAACAGAGACTCCTTCAGGGTGAGCCAAGGCCTGGGCTGGAAACCAGCATGCAGATAAAGAAAAGGAAAGAAAGAGACCTTCAGTGCATGCAGTTGTCAGCTGGCTGCTGGGACCTGAGGAGAGTCACTTGTGGAGGCACCTGGTCTTTGTCCCTGATGTCCCATACAAGGCAGGCATTAATCCTGTGATCCTTATTTGAAGCTCAGGTTCGATTTGCTCTTAAGTACCTAGTGTTACCCCCAAGCTTGTAATAATATTTTCTTTGTTGTTACAGCCAATATCTCAGAAGTAAGATGCTTGGGAAACCAAGACAAGGAACTGTGTGTTGCAAACAGCATCACCCTGGAGAAGAGGTGGCAGGAGGTGACCTGCAGAAAATGGAGCAATAGCCTAGAGCAAGAAACACAGAACAAAAGAAAACTGAGGCTTTAAGCAGCCTCCTGGAAGCACCAACGGATCAAGCACATATTCAGGGGCCTTCTAACAGACTAGACTTCCAGTATCCGCAGATGGGGCTAGACATGTTATGTAGACATTCAAGACTAGACAACTCAGGGGCATGTGATTTATACCAAGAAATGCATGCACAGCAGACGTGTGCCTGTGGAGTGGAATTCTGGAAAAGCTCACAACCCAGAACATAATGCAGACTCCTCCAAACACAGCACCCTCCAATCCTGAGAAGAGTGCTGATTCTCCATCTGAGCACCCATTCTCCTGCAGCTTCAGGAGAGAGTTCACCTAAGGGTCAGACCAGCGTCTCCAAACCAAGCTCCCCACGTCTGCCTGTTGGTGGCACTGGTGGGAGAAGCAGAGATGGTTTGAAAAGAGCCACAACAGGAGTCACCTGGACAGGGTGGAGCTTGGTGGAAACTGACATTTGTGTCATTGGAGGCAAATGTGGAATTTGGCATCCTCCCCGGCATCAGGCACAAAAACTCTCCAGTGCCCATGACTTTTGACAGTGACTTCAAAGCACATCTTGGAGACCCAGTTGGCCCAGGCTCCACACAGGCAGGAGCTCAGCCTCACTCACAGCAGGATTCCTAGTGCCAAGAATACCATGCGTGCATAGCAGATGATCAGAATAATTGTATGTGGCTGAATCAGTGAGCGGTAAGAGAGGGGACTTGATCCTGGCTGCAGACTAAGAGACCTCATTATAACCTAACACATGAGGCCCAGCACGGTGGCTTAGACCTGTAATCCCAGTACTTTGGGAGGCTGAGGCTGGAAGATTGCTTGAGCCCAGGAGTTCAAGACCAGCCTGGGCAATATAGTGAAACCCTGTCTCTGAAAAAAAGAAATTACCTGGGCATATAGTCCTAGCTACTTGGAAGGCTGAGGCAGGAGGATTGCTGGAGCCCAAGAGTTTGAGGTTACAGTGAGCTATGATTGTGCCACTGCACTCCAGCAATAGAGCGAGACCCTGTCTCTCTACAAAAACCATATATACATATAGTGTATGTGTGTGTATGATATCAGAAGAAAATAACCTGTTCATTGTGGGGGAGAAAAGAGCCTGACTTTGGAGGTCACATTAGGCTCTGATCCCTCTGGCTCTGTGATAAGGGGCAGGACATGTTACCAAGCTCAGCCTCAGCATCTCTACCTGTGAAATGGGCTTGATTCAGTATCTACCACACAGGACTACTGTAGTATTAAGTGAATTAATGTTTGTGAAATATTTAGCATCATGACCGACACATGGTTCTCAGAAACAACTATTGCTGTTAAGGGCCGTGCACTTTGGTTTTCACACAGCTAACAATTTTTACTGTAGCTTTGTGTCTTTGAAAGATTTTTGAGCTCTGAGAATGCCTTTTAAAACCTCAGCACTTCTGGAAGAGATCACACTTTGAGCTTCAACAGCTGGCATTTTTGTCAATTCGTTAATAGTATGCTGAAGGCAAGTCCCTGGAGAGAGTGTCCACAGGCATGAGCCTCAGGGATTACAGCGAGAGGTCTGTGTGGGTAGCAACTGAGGATGTCAACAGAGAAAGCACAGAGTACCAAAGACAAAGTTGCCCAGGACAGTTCTGTGTTCGCTACCTGGTGGCAGCCTGGACACCCAAAGACGGAGTTGAAAACACCTCTAATGCAAGAGGCGGATGCCCCGGAGACTGGCTGATTCTGTGGCTGATTCCTCAGCCCTGCCATGGTGCAGCTTTGTGACATCTTGGAGAGCCTACATGCAAGCACAAAAGTCTCAGGATAAAGAAATGTGGATATTCCACACATTTGAAAAAGAGCTGGAGGGGTAAAAAAGACAAGCTGTCCCAGGAGGCCCGGGACTGCCCTGGTTTTAGCACTAAATGTCCCACATCCTAATAACCCTTAGTCCCAGGCAAATCAGGCCAGTTGGTTGTCTAATTCGAGGTTATCAAAGGAGGTAGGTTTTAACATCCTTTTCCCTTTCCTGTTATATTGAGACATGGGGTGCTATTGAATAAACTTGATTCAATTTCTTAAAAAAGCCAGAAATTGTGCTAATAGGTTTTGCTCATGTTTGGTATTTGAATTGGACTATATACAGTCTGCATGTTTACCTTATTTTCCATTATATAATGGCACAAAATATCACAATCATTTTTAAAAATCGTGTCTTTAGTACTGGATTACTAGGTGTTGAAATGCTTTATAATATGAAAACATTTGTATAAATAATTGCATCCTCCACATGACATTTAGGAAAGTTTAGTTTGGCTGGGCACAGTGGCTCACTCCTGTAATCCCAGCACTTTGGGAAGCCAAGGCAGGTGGATCACCTAAGGTTAGGAGTTTGAGACCGGCCTGGCCAACATGGTGAAACCACATCAACAAAGCAAAACTCCGTCGAGAGAGAGAGAGAGAGAGAGACAGAGAGGAGACAATTTTAATTAGCATTATCTTTTTTTGGCAAAATATTTAAAATAAGAATAAACAAAATAAAGTTTATGTACTAAGAGAACAGTGGAATACTTCCATAGTTTCTTGAACAACTGTAGTAAAGCAGAGCATCCGAAGCGTCCCCAGCCTGTAACAGTCTACAACATGAACACGAAGCTGTAGCCTCACAGCTCTGCGCACCTCCTCACCATCCACATCTGCTCATGCTGGTGTTTAATCCCTACCCAAGTGTCACCCTGGACTTGTCCTCGAGGCCATGCCCAGTGGACTCAAGTGCAAGTCCACCTGTATTCTTGGGCCTCTCCTTCATGATGGTGCCTTTCACTATGATGTTCCCATGCCCTTTGAGCCCAAGGGCAAGGCCGGCCAAGCTGCCCCACCTTCCAGATGGGAAGTATGCTCCTCCACACTCTGGGTCAAAATAGGTCACCAGGGCCCTGGTCCTCTGAAAGCCTACTGAATACAAGTCAGTAACATGAGGCTGTTTTGTTCATTACCCATATAATTCAACAAACCCAATTTGTGAGATAGTATTGACTTGTGGCCAGAAACTCCAGGGTCATTCTGCCCTAGCTTGAATCCTTGCACCACTTACTGCTGTGTGGTCATAGATGCCATAACTAACCTCTCTGATTCTGTTTCCCCGAATTTAAAATGCAGACAATGCCCATGGGTTTGTCCTAATGATACAATGTCTGTGTATTAAAGGGTTTACTATTGGCCCCTCATGTCTCAATAAATGTGCTACCATTCTTTCTCTGTGTTGACACTGGAGGTACAATTGCAAATAAGACACATTTGTCTTCAGGATGCTTGCAGTCTAGTGGGCCAGTTGGATTTATTTCAGTTCTTGTCTTATTTATTTATTTCTTAAAAAAAGAAAGAGAGAAAGAAAGAAAGAAAAAAGAATAATAAAAAAAAATGAAGGAGAGGAAGAAAGAGGAAGAGGAAGAGGGAGAGAGAACGGAAGTGTTGCTTTATTGCCCGGGGTAGAATGCAGTCTAAAAATGAGTATTGAAAATCTCTTTTATTCTTAATAATGGAAACAGGAAAAAAAATAAAAAATGAGGGAAGAAAATAACAAACAAGCAGCCAACCAATATTTCATTTAAACCTGTGAGTAGGTGTGATGTGGTACTGATAAGAGTGTGTATTTTGTGTATTTAAAGTGGAGAGTTCTATAAATGTTAATTTAAGTTTACTTGTTCCGGATCTGAGTTCAAGTCCTGGATATCCTTGTTAATTTTCTGTCTCGTTGATCTGTCTAATATTAATGTTGAAGTCTCCCATTATTGTTGTGTGGGAGTCTAAGTCTCTTTGTAAGTCATTAAGAGCTTGTCTTATGTATCTGGATGCTCCTATATTAGGTGCATATATATTTATGATCATCAAGTCCTGTTGTTACTTTGATCCTTTTACCATTATGTAATGTCCTTCTTTGTTTCTTTTAGTCTTTGTTACTATTAAAGTCTATTTTGTCAGAGATGAAAGTTACAACTCCTGTTTTGTTTTTTTGGTTTTTTTTTTCTCTATTTGATTGGTGAGTCTTCCTCCAACCTTTTGTTTAGAATCTTTGTGTGTCCTTGTTTATGAGATGGATCTGGACACAGCATGCTGATGGGTTTTGACTTTTTATTCAACTTTCGCGTCTGTGTCTTTGATTGGGGCGTTTAATCCATTTAAATGTAGGATTAATATTGACATTTGTGAGTTTAATATTGTCATTTAATGCTAGCTGGCTATTTTGCCCATCAGTTGATATAGATTCTTCATTATAAAGATACTCTTTATCTTTTGGTAAGTTTTTGGGATGACTGATACTGGTTGTTCCTTTCTGTGTATAGTGCTTCTTTCAGAAGCTCTTGTAAAGCAGGCCTGGTGGTAATGAAATCTCTGAGTGCTTGCTTGTTCACGAAAAATTTTATTTTCCTTCATTTATGAAACTTAGTTTGGCTGGATATGAGATTCTGGGTTGAAAATTCTTTTCTTTGAGGATATTGAATATTAATCCCCACTCTCTTCTGGCTTGTAGGGTCCCTGCTGAGAGATCTGCTGTGAGTCTGATAGGTTTCCCTTTATGGGTAACCTGACCTTTCTCTCTAGCTGCCCTTAAAATTTTCTCCATTATTTCAACCCTGGTGAATCTAACGATTATGTGCCTTGAGGTTGGTCTTCTTGAGGAATATCTTTGTGGTGTTCTCTGTATTGCCTGGAGTTGAGTATTGTCCTGCCTTACTAGATTAGGAAAGTTTTCCTGAATAATATCTTGAAAAATATTTTCCAGCTTGGATTCATTCTCTTCATGACATTCAGGTACACCTATCGAACATAAATTAGGTCTTTTCACATAGTCCCATATTTCCTGTACACTTTGCTCATTCCTTTTTACTTTTTCTTCTCCAATCTTGCCTTCTAGTTTCATTTCATTAAATTGGTCTTCGACCTCTGATATCCTTTCTTCTGCTTGATCAATTCGAGTGTTAAAACCTGTGCATACTTCTTGAAGTTCTCGTCTTGTATTCTTCAGTTCCATTAATTCACTTATATTCCTCTCTAAATTGTCCATTCTCATTAGGATTTCGTCAAACCTTTTTTCAATGTTCTTAGTTTCCTTACATTGGGCTAGAACACGTTCCTTTAACTCACAGAAGTTTCTTATTATCCAATTTCTGAAGCCCAATTCTGTTATTGGAACGCACTCATTCTCCATCAAGCCTTGTTCCCTTGTTGATGAGGAACTGTGATCCCCTGTGGAGGGAGAAGCATTCTGATTTTGAGTATTCTCAGCCTTTTTACACTGTTTTCCTCCCGTCATTTAAAATTTATCCACCTGTTATCGTAATTACCGACTTTCAAATTAGGTCTCTGAGTGGACATCCAACTTGTTGATTCCCAGCGCCGGAATCCAAGCAACCTACTGCGCCAGCCAAAACAGCGGTGCCAAGACTCCTGGTGCTTTTCTGCCCAGGAATCTCCGGTCTGGCTTCCCTCCTGGGTCCCCCTTTCAATCAGCTGAATGGGTGACTCTGCCTTCCCGGAGCTCCAAACATCGACCAAAAGGGGAACCAGTCCTGATTACTCTGCACCAAGAACCGCCGGGCCGGCCACAAGAGTCACGCTGGCAACCGGTGGGGCTACTCCGCTGGGAATCTCCTGGTCCGTGAGCAAAAAAAATTCTTCCGAAAATGTGGTGTCCTCTCCTTCTCTGCGCTATTTCAGTTCAACTATTGCTTAACAAATGAACGATAGGATGTATTGTCAAAAAGATGAACGTCCAGAAAGAATCCATCTGGTACAGAAATAATTGTGATAAGTACAACAAAAAAAAAATGTGGCTGGGCACGGTGGCTCAAACCTGTAATCCCAGCACTTTGGGAGGCTGAGGCAGTCAGATGACGAGGTCAGGAGTTCGAGACCAGCCTGATCAATATGGTGAAACCCCATCCCTACTAATAATGCAAAAATTAGCTGGGCATGGTGGCACATGCCTGTAGTCTCAGTTACTCAGGAAGCTGAGGCACAAGAATCTGCTGAACCTGGGAGG
Source organism: Sapajus apella (assembly GCF_009761245.1). Lineage (NCBI taxonomy): Eukaryota > Metazoa > Chordata > Mammalia > Primates > Cebidae > Sapajus > Sapajus apella. The sequence continues at coordinate 4,657,829 of NW_022437058.1, read as the reverse complement.
CGGAGGTTGCAGTGAGCCGAGGCAACAGGGAGAGACTCCAACTTAAAAAAATGAGTATAGCATCAGGGTAGACAACGATGGTGCTAGGCAAAATTATTCAAAACTTGGAAACAGAATAAAGATATTCCACTTATATCAATGTCATGCTATAGGATGATTGTCTGACAAACCCACCCAAGGGTCTTCTGACTCTCTAGGAAAAAGAGTTTTGACTATTTATTTTTGACGTTATTACTGATTAGGCTCAGATATTTTACAGCCGTGTAAAGTTAGAAATTATCTCCTAAGAAACTGATGACTTGTTTTCTTTTCCATGGTGGAAAAATGAGATAACCCCAACTGCTATAGTTTAATTGCCCATAAGACATTAACTAGGGCTGCATCTAATGTAGCAATATTAATTCATACTTCCATTTTGTTCACATTGACTGTAATAATTCTAATTTTTCAAATTCCCTTTTGAACTCACTTTATGGGTTCCCTTATTACTGAGATAAATAAAATGTGGGCATGTGCACACTATCTTTTCGGGTAAGATTATGGGTTTTTTTAATTTGTTTTGAGAGGGAGTCTCGCTCTGTCACCCAGGCTGGAGTGAAATGGCGTGATATCTCGGCTCACTGCAATCTCTGCCTCCCAGGTTCAAGCGATTCTCCTGCCTCAGCCTCCTGAGTAGCTGGGATTACAGGCACCTGCCACCACGCCCAACTAATTTTTGTATTTTAGTAGAGACAAGGTTTCTCCATGGTGGCCAGTCTTGAACTCCTGAACTCAAGTGATCTGCCCGCCTCAGCCTCCCAAAGTGCTGGGATTACAGGTGTAAGCTACCACGCCTGGCAAGATTATGTTTTTTAACATTCAGAGAACTATATGTTTACAGAAATCTAAACAAAGTGGATAGAAGGTGCCAGGAAAGGTTATGCAATACAGAAGGGGAAACTTGGGGAAGACCTGGTGGAGACCATACCTGAGCTGAGTCTTAACAGGAATTAGATAAATAGCTGGAAGAGAAGGAGAAACAGGCTATTTCAGACAGAAGGAGGCTCACAGGTGATGGGAGCCTCACAGGTGATGGGAGCCTCACAGGTGATGGGAGCCTCACAGGTGATGGGAGCCTCACAGGTGATGGGAGCACAATGACATGGGCATAGAAGAATGCCAGGAGATGAGGCTGAGAGGTGGGCAGAGGCCAGAGCCTGAGGCATTCATGTCAAAGCCTTTTCCTTCATGAAAATAGGATATCTTTAGTCGGGGAGACAGAGCGAGACTCTGTCTCAAAAAAGAAAAAAAAGGCTGAGCATGGTGGTTCACACCTGTAATCCTAGCACTTTGGAAGGCAGAGGTGGGCAGATCACGAGGTCAGGAGTTTGAGACCAGCCTGGCCAACATGGTGAAACCCCATCTCTACTAAAAATACAAAAACTATCTGGTCATGGTGGTGCATGCCTGTAATCCCAGCTACTTGGGAGGCTGAGGCAGGAGAATCACTTGAACCTGGGAGGCGGAGATTGCAGTGAGCCAAGACTGTGCCATTGCACTCTAGCTTGGGCAGCAAAGTGATACTCTGTCTTAAAAAAGAAAAAAAAATTTTTTTAAAAGAAAACAGAATATCTTGAAGAATTTTTAGCTAGCAAGTGATGTAGTAAGATAGATCTGTGTTTTAAAAAGACCAATTTTTTTTTTTCCAAACTTTTAGGTTCAAGGGTACATGCGCAGGTTTGTTATATAGGTAACCTAGTGTCATGGGGATTGTTGTACGGATTATTTTGTCACCCAGGTACTAAACCTAGTACACAATCGTTATTCTTTTTATAATCCTCCCTTCCTCCCACCCTCCACTCTCAAATTGGCCTCACTGTCTGTTGTTCCCCTCTTTGTGTCCTTGATTTGGCATCAATTAGCTCTCACCTATAAGTGGGAATATGTGGTATTTGGCTTTCTGTTCCTGTGCTAGTTTGATAAGGATAATAGCCTTCAGTTCCATGAATGGTCCAGCAAAACACGTGATCTCATTCTTTTTTATGGCTGCATACTATTCCATGGCATATATGTACCACATTTTCTTTATCCATTGTCATTGATAGGCATTTAGGTTGATTCCTGGGCAGTTAGGTTGGACATTTAGCATGGGCATTTAGGTTGATTGTATGTCTTTGCTATTGTGAATAGTGCTGCAGTGAACGTTCACATGCATGTGCCTTTATGATAGAATGATTTATATTCTTCTGGGTAATATACCCAATGATGGGACTACTAGGTTGAATGATAGTTCTGTTTTTAGTTCTTCGAGGAATTGTCACAGTGCTTTCCACAATAGTTGGACTAATTTACACTCCTGCCAACAGTGTTAAAGCATTCCCCTCTCTCTGCAACCTTGTCAGAATCTGTTATTTTTTGACTTTTTAATAACGGCCATCCTGACTGGTGTGAGATGGTATCACATTGTGGATTTGATTTGCATTTCTCTAATGATAAGTGATATTGAGCTTTATTTCATATGCTTGTTGGCCGCATGTATGTTTTCTTTTGAAAAGTGTCTTTTCATGTCCTTTGCCTACTTTTTAATGGGGTTGGTTTTTTTTCTTGTTGCTTTGTTTAAGTTCCTCACATTAACAGAGCCTGGACATTAGACTTTTATCAGATGCATAGTTTGCAAAATTTTCTCTCATTCTGCAGGTTGTCCGTTTACTCTGTTGAGAGTTTCTTACCTATATAGAAGCTCTCACATTTAATTAGATCCCGTTTGTCAATTTTTGCTTTTGTTACAATTGCTTTTGGCAAGAAAGACTAATTTTGTGTGAAGAGTACATGCATAAGTGGAAGTGAACCCAAAGATATACAGCAAACTACTGAGAAAAAATGGGAGGGGTATGAACTAAGGCAGCAAGCAGGTACAGAACAATCTGACATATAAAATAAATAGGGCACAATGTAGGAGTGGTGAAAGAGATAGGAGGTGGGAAAGGGCATAAGCAAGATTTGATTATTGACTATGCAAGGGTGGCAAGGAAAAAGAGGAGTTGACCTACATCAGCAATTCCTGCGTAGGGCACAGAGATTGTATCACTTCTGTTGTGGAGACTACAGGGAGAGCAGGTAGCATGCCACATATACTAGCAGGTGAAACAGAAATAGGGCAAGGAAAAAGTACAACTTTTTATATGGTTCACACACATTGTAGAATAAATAAACTCTTTGCCTGGGTCACTCAAAATTCCACTTTTTTTTTTTTTTTTTTTAAGATGGAGTTTCGCTCTTGTTGCCCAGGCTGGAGTGCAAGAGCATGATCTCAGCTCACCACAACCTCTGCCTCCTGGGTTCAAGTGATTCTCCTGCCTCAGCCTCCTGAGTAGCTGGGATTACAGGCATGGCCAGCACACCCAGCTAATTTTGTACGAGGTTTCTCGATGTTCGTTAGGCTGGTCTCAAACTCTGGACCTCAGGTGATCCACCCACCATGGCCTCCCAAAGTGCTGGGATTACAGGCATGAGCCACCACGCCTGGCATGGTTTTTTTTGTTTGTTTGTTTTGTTTTGTTGTTTGAGAAGAAGTCTTGCCCTGTCCCCAGGCTGGAGTGTAGTGGCCCGATCCCGACTCACTGCAACCTCTGCCTCACAGCTTCAAGTGATTCTCCTGAGTCAGCCTCCCTAACAGCTGGTACTACAGGCACATGCCACCATGCCCAGCTAATTTTTGTATTTTTAGTAGACATGGGGTTTCACCATGTTGGACAGGCTGTTCTTGAACTCCTGACCTCGTGATCCACTCGCCTCAGCCTCCCAAAGTGCTGGGATTATAGGCGTGAGCCACTGGACCCAGCATTTTTTTTTTTTTTTTAAGATGGAGTTTTGCTCTGTCATGCAGGCTAGAGTGCAGTGGTGCAATGTCGGCTCACTGCAACCTCCGCTCTCTGGGTTCAAGCGATTATCCTGCCTCAGACTCCTGAGTAGCTGGGATTACAGATGTGCACCACCATGCCTGGCTAATTTTTGTATTATTTTTTAGTAGAGACAGGGTTTTCCCTTGTTGGTCAGGCTGGTCTCAAACTCCTAACCTCAGAAGATCAAGACCATCCTGGCTAACACGGTGAAACCCTGTCTCTACTAAAAATATAAAAAATTAGCCAGGCGTGGTGGCATGTGCCTGTAGTCCCAGCTACTTGGGAGGCTGAGGCTGGAGAATGACTTGAACCTGGGAGGTGGCGGTTGCAGTGAGCCGAGATCGCGCCACTGCAGTCCAGCCTGGTGACAGAGTGAGACTCTGTCTCAAAAAAATAAAAAGAACTTTATCTTAAACTAAAATCTGTTGCCAGGTGCAGTTGCTTACCCCTGTAATCCCAGCACTTTGGAAGGCGAAGGCAGATGGATCACTTGAGTTCAGGAGTTTGAGACCATCCTGGCCAAGGTGATGAAACCCTGTCTCTACTAAAAATACAAAAATTATCTGGTGGTATGCACTTGTAATGCCAGCTACTTGGGAGGCTGAGGCAGGAGAATCACTTGAGCCTGGTAAGCGGAGGTTGCAGTGAGTTGAAATCACATTACTATACCCCAGTCTGGGTGAGAGAGCGATACTCCATCTCAGGAAAAAAGAAAAAAAGAAAAATCTGTGAAAATAAGTTTATCTTAACACACTAGATCATAATTGCAATTACAAAGTAGTGCTTGGAACAAACAAAATTAAGTGAAATGTGTTTGAGACATTTAGCCAATTATTGTAAGATAGTTTGATGTCCTTTCACCTAGGGAACAGATGGGTGGAGAAACAGAGCAACAAAGATACCATGCTGAGGTGTTGCTTTACACACCTTAGCTTGGATCTGGGCCTTGTAGGTGCCAGCTCTGGATTTCCTTCCCAGCAGGCAACTGCTAGCATGAGGAGACTCACAGACATTATTGAACAATGCAATTGCATCATAATTTGAAAAGATTCAAGTTATATATAGAAAGTGATGACTTTAGGCCGGGCGTGATGGCTCATGCCTGAAATCCCAGGACTTTGGGAGGCCAAGGTGGGTGGATCACAAGGTCAGGAGTTCCAGACCAGCCTGGCCAACATGGTGAAACCCTGTCTCTACTAAATATAAAAAAATTAGCTGGGCATGGTGGCAAGCGCCTGTAATCCTGGCTACTCAGGAGGCTGAGGGAGGAGAATTGCTTGAACCTAGGAGGCAGAGGTTGCAGTGAGCCAAGATTGTGACACCGTACTCCAGCCTGGGTGACAGAACAAGACTTTGTCTCCAAAAAAAAAAAAAAAAAAAAAAAAAAAAGTGATGAATTCAATACAATTTACCCCTTTCTGTTGATTACAAAGTGACCACACAAGGGAATATTTAGGGTCTTGTAGTGGTAGATGCATAACTCTATCCATTTCTCTTGAACTCCTGGCCTCAAGTAATCCTCCCACCTTGGCCTCCCAACGTGCTGGGAGTACCAGCCTGAGCCACTGCACCTGGCCTATCCGTTTGTCAAAACCCACAAAACAATACACTGCAAAGAGTTGGCTTTACTGTGTGCAAATTAAAGAGGGACCTTAGGATAGAATGCCCTGTGTGACAAATGAACTAAATTATGTTACAGGCCAGGTGCAGTGGCTCAAGCCTGTAATCCCAGCACTTTGGGAGGCCGAGGGGGGCAATGACAAGGTCAGCAGTTCAAGGGCAGCCTGACCAACCTGGTGAAACCCCATCTCTGCTAAAAATACAAAAGTTAGCCGGTGATAGTGGCATGTGCTTATAATCCCATCTACTCAGGAAGCTGAGGCAGGAGAATTGCTTGAACCCGGGAGATGGAGGTTGCAATGAGCCAAGATCGCATCATTGCACTCCAGCCTGGGCAACAGAGTGAGACTCCATCTAAAAATATATATATATTACAAAGGTATGGTATAACCTCATCAAAGTGCGTGAGGAAAAAAGAAAATTGATTTGAGTAACTTTGGAAAACCGTTTTGACTGGCTACTATAAGAATAAAAACAAAAAGAACCATGCGTAAACACTACAGTTGGAAAATTTGCTTCCACAGTTAGAAATTCTGAAACTACGTATATTGTTACACACACACACACACACACACACACACACACACACACAGAGAGCACAGCACCCAGATCCATATAATTGCTGGGAGAATTAGGTGCTGTCAATAGACTACTTAGGAATGACAACTGGAACCTTGTGCGTGGTGTCTCATGGACTCTGCTGCCTCTTACCTTTGCTGATTTTCACTGTATCCTTTCATTGTAATAAACTGCAACTATGAGTATAATAGCTTTCAGGAGTTCTTCTAGTGAATCATTAAACCAGAGGATAAGCTTGGGGATTAAAGACTCTCAATTATTAAATACCTGATTTTAGCATTAAATTTACCCCAATCTTAAAATCCAGCTGTAAGACCACATGATTAATTTATTTAAAGGGAAAAAAATCTCAACAAAAATGTTAAATAGAAATCAAGCCTAGGCACAGTGGCTCACACCTATAATCCCAGTACTTTGGGAGGCTAAAGTAGGAAGATCATTTGAGCCCAGGAGTTGGATACCAGCTTGGGCAACACAGACGCTGTCTCTATCAAAAATAAAAAAGTTAGCCAGACATGGTGTTATGCACCTGTGATCCCAGCTACCCAGGAGGCTGAGGTGAGAGGATCACTTGAGTCCAGAAGGTCAAGGCTGCAGTGAGCTGTGATCGCACCACTGCACTCCAGCTTGGGAGAAAGGGCGAGACTCTATCTCAAAAGAAAAAAAAAGGTCAAGTGTTGGACAGATGTCTGAAGGAGCAAACTGCCATGCTCTAGAGAGATCCATGAAACAAGGACCTGAATGTGGCTTGTAGGAACTGAGAATAGTAGCTGGCTGACAGCTATTAAGAATATGGGGCCCTGACTCATAGGAAATGAAATCTAGCAATACCTTCAGGGAGCTTGGAAGTGAATCTTTAGTCAAATCTCTAGATGAGTATGCAGTCAGCAGACACCTTGAGTTCACAAAGCTGTGAGCAGAGGATGCAATAAAACATGAAAGACTCCTGACCCATGAACACCGAATATATTTTCATTAATTTAAGTCACTAAGTTTGTGGTAATTTGCCTTGTGACAATAGGAAACAAAAATACGTAATTCATTTTAAACATTTTTTTGTAAATTGGAAAATTGTTTTACTGATAAAAAGTACCATTACATATTTATAGCAAAATATCAGAAATCTATATCTATATCTCTATATTTTTTGAGACAGAGTCACCAGGGCTGGAACACAGTGGTACGATCTCAGCTCACTGCAGCCTCTGCCTCCCAGGTTCACGCGATTTTCGTGCCTCATCTTCCCAACAAGCTGTGACCACAGGTGTACACCACCATGCTTGGCTAATTTTCGTATTTTTAGTAGAGATGGGGTTTCACCACATTGGCTAGGTTGGTCTCAAACTCCTGACCTCAAGTGATCCACCCACCTTGGTCTCCCGAAGTGCTGGTATTACAGGCATGAGCCACAGCCCCAGGCCAAAAAAATTTTTTTTGAGACAGAGTCCCTCTCTGTCACCCAAGATGGAGTGTAGTGGTGTGATATGGGCTTGTAACCGTCTGGTGGGTTCACCTGACCTGCTGCCTAGACAGAACTGATTTTATCAAGACAGGGGAATTGCAATAGAGTAAGGGTAATTCATGCAGAGTCAGCTGTGCAGGAGACCAGAATTTTATTATTACTCAAATTAGTGAGTAATTTGCTCAATCCCTGAGCATTTGGCCAGCAGTTTTTAAGGACAACTTGGTGGGTGGGTGGAAGCCAGTGAGCTAGGAGTGCTGATTGGTCAGAGATGAAATTATAGGGAATCAGAGCTGTTTTCTTGCACTGAATCAGTTCCTGGGTAGGGGCCACAAAATCAGAGGAGCCAGTTTATTGATCTGGGTGGTGCCAGCTAATCCATCAAGTGCCGAGTCTGCAAAACATCTCAAGCACTGATTGTAGAAGCAGTTCAGGGAAGGTGAGAATCATGTAGCCTCCAGCTGCCTGACTCCTAAACCATAATTTCTAATTGTGTGGCTAATGTTAGTCCTACAAAGGCAATCTAGTCCCCAGGCAAGAAGGAGGTCTGCTTTGGGAAAGGGCTATTATAAACTAAGTTTCTCCCAAAGTTAGTTCAGCCTATGCCCGGGAATGAACAAGGACAGCTTGGCAGTTAGAAGCAAGATAGAGTTGATTAAGTTAGCTCTCTTTCACTGTCTTAGTAATGATTTTGGCAAGGCAGTTTCAAGCTCACTGCAGCGTGTATCTCTCTGGCTCAAGGAATCTCCCACCTCAGCCCTCTGAATAGCTGGTACCATAGGTTTGTGCCACCACGCCAGGCTAATTTTCTTTATTTTTTTGTAGAGACAGGAATCTCACTGTGTTGCCAAAACCAGTCTCTAACTCCTGATCTCAAGGGATCCACCTGCCTCGGCCTCCCAAAGTGATGGGATTAGTCACCATGTTCAGGCCCCCACCCCTTTTTTTTTTTTTGGAGATGAGGTCTCCCTCTGTTTCCCAGGCTGGAGTGCAGTGGTGTGATCTCTGACCACTGCCAGCTGTGCCTCCCAGGTTCAAGCGATTCTCCTGCTTCAGCCTCCCAAGTAGCTAGTAACAGGTGTATACCACACCCAGATAATTTTTGTATTTTTAGTAGAGACAGTGTTTCACCATGTTGGCCAGGCTGGTCTTGAACTCCCGATCTCAGGTGATACACCCACCTTGGCCTCCCAAAGTGTTGGCAATACAGGCATGAGCCACCTTGCCCAGCCTGAAAAACATTCTTTAATGAAGTAACTTTAATTAAAATAATTAATCCTGTTAATAGAAATAATTTTATTCTTTTTTCTACTATTAATGTCTGTAAAAAGATAAAGTATATTATTGTTTTCTAGTCTGTTTTGTTGTTGTTGTAGAGATGAAGTCTCACTCTGTCGCCCAGGCTGGAGTGCAGTGAAGCTATCTTGGCTCACGGGAACCCCTGGCTCCCAGGTTCAAGATATTTTCCTGCCTCAGCCTCCCGAGTAGCTGGGATTATAGGTGTGGACCACCACGACTGATAATTTTTTAGTTGTTTTTTTAAGTAGAGACAGGGTTTCACCACGTTGGCCAGGCTGGTCTCGAACTCCTGGCCTCAGGTGATCCACCTCACTTGGTCTCCCAAAGTGTTGAGATTACAGGCATGAGCCACTGCGCCCGGCCTCTAGACTTTTTAAATCAGTATTAGATGCACATCTTTCAAAATAAACACAAAAAGCCAGGCTTTTCCAACTGTGTCCTACACATTCTGCAAGATATTAATCATGTTTCAAGAATAAAAAGTGCTGTAAGTACATTTGGGAAACATTGTTATTATATTCTTTTCTTCTTGGAGAATCATAGAAAAACTTGAGAGATTGGTGGGTTGGCGCAAACCAGACTAGAATTGAACTGCAGTCACTACAAAACCCCCACGCCTTTGCCCCTCACCACTTGACCGACTGAGCCCACATTCCCCGGAAAAAGAATTCGGACGTAGGGGCTCTCGGAGATGACGTATTTCCCGGGCGCCAAAAAGTCCTGACGCCACAGCTCCAGTCCTGAGGTGGAGGCGGGGCTTGATGTGGGCGTGGCATCGCAGGAGGCTGCTCAGGCCCAGGACTCGCTCTTGAGGCGGGAGCTGAGACGCGGGGCGGGGCCTCCTGCCCACCGCCGGCCTGTGGGGAGGCGGGGCGGGGCACAGTCTCTTGACCAACCAGCCCACCCCTGACGCCACCGGCAACTGCGAGAGACGGGGTCCGTGCGGTCTGCGAGGCTGTCGGTCCCTGGAGCTGCGGTCCTCAGCTAGCCTGATCCGCAGCTTCAGCCTCCACCGCCTCCACAGCCCTCGGCGCCGCCGCTGGCGCCGCCGCCCGACCCACAGGCCGCCGCGGGCCACAGAGCCCATGAGGGCGCGGGCACCGCCGCCGCCTCTGCGGCGTCGCCGTCGTCCCAGAGCGCCCCGAGCTGGCGCCGGCATGGCCGCGGCATGAGCGTGGAGCCGCCGCCGGAACCGGAGAAGAAGGCGGCGTCGGAGCCCGAAGCGGGAGCCATGTCGGAGAAGCGCGCGGGCGCGCAGGCCGCTGGCAGCAGCTGGGTGAGTGGAGGCCCGGGGAGGCTGGGTGGGGTCGCACCTGGGGCCCGCGAGCCCAGGGCTCCGGGCGGGGGCTTCGGGCTCTGGGAAAGCCGGTCATTTTCTGGAGGAGCCGAATTCATCACGAGTACAGGTTTTCCTAGTGACTGTTCATCCTAGACAAAACTTTACGGGGTTTGGTTATTGTTTCAAAAGGCGCCAGACACAGGACAGAGAATATAAGAAGTAATTTGGTTGTTTCAGAGTTCTCCATCCCTGTAACAGTTGATAACAGTTTTCCTGGCACAGTTTCTGCCCAGGTCTACTTGGACAACGGTAGGGAGCGTTTTGAATCAGACCATCGGCCGGGAAGTTGGCGGCAGATTCCGGGCAGCGCCCGCGGCTCCTTCCGTGTCCTTCGGGCGTCGGAGGGGCGGTCGCAGCGATGAGGAGCAGAGTTTCAGGGACGTTGCTGGGGAGCGGCTGAGGAGCAAGTTAGGCTGGCCTCTTTCTCCAGCTTTACTTTTACTTGAGATCGAGATTGCTTCTGACAGTAGTACAGAAGCAACTGAGCCCTGACTTAATTGGCCTGGTTTTGGCAGAACAGGCCTTGGCAGTGTCAGTGGTTTCATATGGTGGAATATTAAGCCTAGAGGATCTGTGGTTGGTTGAAAGCCTAAGTTTAAAAAGGATTTTTTTTTTTTTTTTTTTTTTTTTTTTGGTCTTAGGACAGTGACTAGAAACGCAATGGGAAAGTTTTTCCAAAGAAAAATAGAAATTTTATGAAAATTAAATACATGCTCTCGGCTTTAGATTTTTAGCTTACATATCTAATTTTGTTTTTAGTTGAAGAATGCTAAGTGGTTACATGAACGTATTTGGGGATGTAAATCTCTATTAGTAGGTTGGGAGGGCAGGTAAAGCAGAAGGAATAGTAAATAGAACGGAGCCGGCAAAGCTGGTTTCTAGTCCTGGTTTTGCCTGAACAATGCGCACTCTGGATAGGGTATTGAAACCTTCAATGCCTAATCTGTAAAATGAGGACTCCCAGCCCAAGTGACTATTTTTGAAAAGCATTTCAAAGTTAAGATCTCTGTAATATGAGAAGCTTATCTTGTCGGGGTAGAGAAATTTTGCAGGATTGCTTTCTCACATTTTGATTTGCGTTAAGTAGACTTGTCCTCTTCCTGTTTCCTACACAAAACTAAAGTACCAGTTCCTCCTTCTGTCTTCCATAAATTGATGGACAGTAATTACTAACCGGTGGCCCAGCTAGTAACCTGCGAGGTAGCTTCCTTCATCTCTTCCCATACATACAACAACCAGAAAGTCTACCTAAGGTAACTAGATATAGATTTTAGGCTTTTATTCTCTCCTATGCATTCTTAAGCTCATTTCTTAGCATTTTTGACCCAGACTTTGACTGTCTTTTTCAAGACCCTTGCTCACCCCAGCACCAGTCCACCTTCCACATGGCTGAGTAGTGTGTTCTAGCATGTATAGATGATCATTACTGTTGTCCTTAATTTTTTTCATTGGCTCCTTATGGCTTACAGAATAAAAAGTAAATTGGCAGGTTGAAGCATTATTAGCATAGTGATTAGATGAGCATGCTTGGAATTCCAGTTTCCACCTTTAGGTAAGTTAATGTAACGCCTCCTGATTAATAATAATATTTACCCCATAGGGTTGTGAGGGTTGCTGCAACTTGGTAACTAGTAAGCCCTTAATACATATTAATGTTATTATTTTTCAATATTCTTTGCATATATGATTGATCGAAATCTATAGGTGATCTTCTGACTGTGATTAAAGGAGTAGTTGTCTCCCATTTCCTAGTGTAGACAGGAACTACACCCCAAATTAAATTTGCTAAATTTGTGTGCTTAAGAGCAGAAACTTTTGAGGGTTGTTTACTCAAGGAAACCTAGACTCAGTTTATTCCCCAATTCTTTCTCCATTGGGTCCTGATGGTAGCCTACTTTTGGGCGCAGGTAGGTTTCTTCCTGGTCTTTCCTCTTTGAGAACAAATGGAGTTAATGTTAATAAACTGTGATGAATACTGAGTTTTCTTGGTGTTTGCTGAAGTGAGAAGACTAGCATGAGCAGGTAGCAGTGTTTTTCTGAGTGTGTAGACATTGGGAGAACAGTGAATGCTTTTAATCACATATGTTTGTGTCATATGCTTTTACTCCCAAATTATGCATTTTTTCTGTTTGCAGTTTCTAATGTCACCTCCAGGTGCTGTGTCCTATAGTCCCCTATGACTTGATTTTATTTTAATTTGTTGGAATTTCCTTACAGCTTGGTTCCAGTGACACTTATGATTTCAGGTTCTTAGATACTGCTAGTAATCACAGGCAAGTCTGTCCCTCTGACAACTTTTTGTTGTTGTTGTTTTCTGTTTTTTGTTTTTGAGATAGGGTCTTGCTCTGTCATCCAGCCTGGGATGCAGTGACCGATCATGGGTCACTGCCACCTTAAATTCTTGGGCTCAAGCAGTTCTCTCAACCTCAGCCTCCTGAGTAGCTGGAACTACAGATGTGTGCCACCATGCCTCGCTTTTTTTGTTTGTTTGTTTTTAATTTTTTTTATATAGAGATGGAGTCTTGCTTTGTTTCTCAGGCTGGTCTCAAACTTCTGGGCTCAAGTGATCTTCCTGTCTCAGCCTCCCAGAGTGTTGGGATTACAGGTTTGAGCCACTGTTCCTGGCCTGACAACTTTTTTCCACCTTGTTTGGCAAAGACGTATATTGACTAGAAAAAAGATACTGGCAAAGAGATGTAATAATATGAAAAATAAGGAAGAATCCAGTATTTACTCCAAGAGGTCATTTTATTCTAGAAAAGGGAGGTATGTGTTAGCTGTTGGCATTGCTGTAAAGGAATACCTGAAGCTGGGGAATTTATCGAGAAAAGAGATTCTTAGGCTGGGCGTGGTGGCTCACACCTGTAATCCTAGCACTTTGGGAGGCTGAGGCAGCAGGATTGCCAGAGCCCAGGAGTTTGAGACCAGCCTGGGAAACATAGTGACACCATGTCTTTAAAAAAAATAAAATAAGTTGCCAAACTAATTATTTTAAAAGTAATTATACAGTTTTACATTGCAACAAGCACTGTTTGATAATTCAAGTTCATCCATGTCCTTACCAACACCTGGCCAATTTTAGCCCTTCTAATCGGTCTTTAGTGATGTCTCATTGTTCTTTTAATTTGTGCTTCTCTATGGCTAGTGGTATTCAGTATTTTTTTTTTTTTTTTTTTTTTTTAAAGCATGGTCTCACTTTGGTTGCCCAGGCTGGAGTGCAGTGGGACCATCTTGTCTCACTGATTGAGTACCTGGGATTACAGCCCAGACCTCCTGGGCACAGGTAATTCTCCCACCTCAGCCTCTCGAGTAGCCTGGGACTACAGGCTTATGCCACCATGCCCAGCTAATCTTTTAAATTTTTTGTAGAGATGGGGTCTTGCTGTGTTGCCCAGACTAGTCTCAAGCTCCAAGATTCAAGTAGTCCTCCCGCCTCAACCTCCCAAAGTGCTGGGATTACAGCTGTGAGCCACCATGCCCATCCTCCCTAAGCTTATATGCCATCTGTATATCCCTTTTGGCAAAATATCTGTTCTTGTCTTTCGGCTATTTTTGTTGTTGTTGTTGTTGTTATTGGTTGGTTGTTTTCTTGTATTTGAGTTTTGACTGTTCTTTATACATTTGGGATGCAAGTCCCTTGTCAAATGGTTTGCAAATCCATTCTCTCTAGTCTGTGGTTCATCTTTTCATTCTCTCAGCAGTGTATTGAAGAACAGGAGTTTTAAATTTTGATGAAATTTATCAGTTTCTTTTATAGATCAGGATTTTGGTTTCATATTTAAGAAATTGTTGCCTAATCCCAAATCATAGGAACTTCTTTCTATATTTTTGGAAGTTTTACAGTTTTAGGTTTTACAATTGGGTTTCTGTTCCATTTTGGTTAAATTTTTTAGATGGTGTAAGATATGGACGGAAATTATTTGCTTATGGATAATCAGTTGTTCATTTGCTGAAAATATGAAAATACCTTTTTCTTCACTGAGTTGCTTTTGTATGACAAAATCAGTTGTCCATATATCAATCAGTCTCTGAACTCTATTCTGTTTCTTCGATGTATTTGTCTTTACGTAAGTACCATGCAGTCTTGATTACTGGAGGTTTATAAGACTTCAAAACTAGCAGAGTTAGTCTCCTAATCTTGTTATTTTTGAAAGTTGTTTTAGTGATTCTGGGTCTTTGCATTTTAGAATTAGCCTGGTAGTTTTCACAAAAAAGCTTTTTGGGACTTTCATTGGTATTCCATTGCCCCGAAGATCTGTTTGGGAAAAATTGATCAAGTCTTCTGATGCATGAATGTAGTATCTCTCCATTTATTTTAGATCTGCAATTTCTTTTCAGCTGAGTTTTGTAGTTTTCAGTTGACACGTCTTTCCCATCTTTTGTCAGATGATTCCATTTCATATTTCTTGACGTTATTGTAAATGGTATCACTACATAAATAAATTTTTTTAATTTAAATTCAAAATTGTTTGTTGCCAGTATATAGAAAAACGTTGATTTTTTTAAAAAAATTGTTTAATTGTGGTAACATACACATAGCAAAAAAGTTACCATTATAACCATTCTTAGTGTAGACTTTAGTAGTGTTAATATATTTACGTTGTTGTGCAGTTGATTTCCAGAACTTTTTTTTCCAAACAAATTCTATACCCGTGAAACAACTTTCCATTTTTTGCCACCCCCCCATTCCCTGACAACCACCGCCCCCTTTCTGTTCCTGTGAGTTTGACTATGTTAGACACCTCATATACATGGAATCATATGGTATTTTATCTTTTTGTAGTTGACTTATTTCACCTAGCATAATGTCCTCAAGGTTTGCCCAGGCTGGAGTGCAGTGGCATGATCATGGCTCACTGGAGCCTCAACCTCTCCAGGCTCAGGTGATCCTCCCACCTCAGCCTCCCAAGTAGCTGGGACTATAGGCATACCAAGCACGCCCAGCTAATTTTTGTATTTTTTGTGGAGTCATGGTTTTGCCATATTATCCAGGGTGATCTCAAACTTCTGGGCTCAAGTGATCCACTCGTGTTGGCCTCCCAAAGTGCTGGGATTATAGGCATAAGCCAGCCTCTTTGCCCATTTTTAAAGTGGGTTATTTGCTTTTTGTGTTTATTGTTAAGTTGTAAAAGTTCTTTATGCATATATTCTGGATATTAACTCCCTGCTGTGGTGTCAGTGTCTCACGTTGCAACTTAATCGCCATTGTAATAGTATTAAGAGGTGGGACTGCCAGGGTTATTCAAAGATAATAGTAAAAATAAAAATGGGAACTTTAAGAAATGATTAGGCTATGAGAACCCTGCCCTTAATTAATGGATTAATGCAGTGAGTTTTGTTATCCTGGGCATAGATTCCTTGTAAAATAATGAGTTTGTCTCCCTTTTGTCTCTTTTTTGTCTTTCTGCCTTCTCCCATGGGATAACACAACTAGAAGGCACTGGCCAGATGCCGTTTTCTCTGTCTTGAACTTCTCATCCCCCAGAACAGTGAGCCAATAAATTTCTTTTCATTATAAATTACTCAGTCTGTGGTATTCTATTGTAGCAGCACAAAATGGACTGAGACACTCCATTATCAGATAGATGATTTGCAAATTTTCTCCCATTCTGTAGGTTACCATTTATTTATTTTTTTTAATTTTTTTTTTTCACGGATGGTGACGGGGGCACCCAAGGGGGACCCGAGCTGTGGCCGCTGCCACCCTCCCTTTTAATTCCACTGATTGTGTCCTTTGATGCACAGAAGTTTTAAATTCTCATAAAGTCCAGTGTGTCTATTTTTACTTTGTTGCTTGGGTTTTTAATGTCGTATCCTAGAAATCACTGCCAAATTCATACCATGAAGCTTTTGCCCTATGTTTTCTTTTAAGAGTTTTATAGTTTTAAGTTTAATGATGGGTCTTTGGTTCATTTTAAAAGTTTGTAGTTTGAGGAAGCCCAACTTCTCTCTCTCTTTTCTTGTAGTTTTAGTGTCATATGCAAGAATCTATTACTAAATCCAAGATTTATCTCTGTTTTATGTTTTTTAGCTCTTATATGTAAGCCATTAATCCCTTTGAGTTAATTTTCATATATGGTGTGAAGTAGGGTTCCAGCTTTATTCTTTTCATGTGAAAAATTAGTTGCTGCAACACCATTTGTTCAAGAGACCATTCTTTTCTGGCACTCTTAAGTTGGCCATACATGGCTTATTCCTGAAATTTTCTTTTCTATTCAATTGGTATATGTCTATCCTTATGCCAGTACCACACTGTTTTGATCACTGTAGCTTTGCAGTTTTGAAATCAGGAAGTGTGCATTTTCCAATTTTGTGATTTTTCAAGATTGTTTTGGCTGTTTGGTGTCCTTTGCAATTCCACGAGAATTTGAAGTGATCCTTAATTCTTTTTTTCTTTTGAGATGGAGCTCACTCTGTCACCCAGGCTGCAGTGTAGTGGCGGGATCTCAGCTCACTGCAGCCTCCGCTGTCTCGCTCTGTCACCAGGCTGGAGTGTAGTGGTACAGTCTCAGCTGACTGCAACCTCCACCTCCTGGGTTTAGGTGATTCTGCTGCCTCAGCCTCTCGAGTAGCTGGGACTACAGGCGTGTGCCACCATGCCCAGCTAATCTTTGTATTTGTAATAGAGATGGGGTTTCACCATGTTGGCCAGGATGGTCTTGATCTCCTGACTCGTAATCCACCCGCCTCGGCCTCCCAAAGTGCTGGGATTACAGGCGTGAGGCACTGCACCCGGCCCCAACTAATTTTTGTATTTTTAGTAGCGGTGGGGTTTTGCCGTGTTGGCCAGGCTGGTCTTGAACTCCCGACCTCAGGAGTCAAGATTCCCCCGCCTCGGCCTCCCAAAGTGCTGGGATTACAGGCGCGAGCCACTGCACCCAGCTGATCCTTAATTCTTCATGAGGACCTCCCTTTTATTCTTTGCTTATTTTTTTTTAGAAGGTCTTGGTCTGTTGCCCAGGCTGTAGTGCAGTGGTATGATCGCAGCTCACTGTAATCTCAAACTCCTGGGCTTTTCTGTTTCTGCAGAAAAATCATTGAGAGTTTGATAGGGATTGCATTGAATCTATAAAAGACATCGAATAGTATTGATAGCTTAGTGATAGTAAGTCTTCCTTCCTGTGGACATAAATGTCTCTTTATTTAGGTGAAATTTGTTTTTGGTAATGATTTGTAGTTTTCAGTGTATAAGTCTTTCACTTCCTTGGTTAAGTTTATTTTTAGGTATTTTTTTCTTTTAGATGCTATTGAAAATGAAATTACTCAATTTCATGTATGTATAGAACATATCATTATGTTTTTGTATCATTTTTCTGCATTGTCTGATCTGCAGTTAGCTTATTAGGCACATTTGAAGCAGTACTCATTGTAGGACTAATTATTCTCCACTATTCAGGCACGGTTTTCCTGATTTGTACTCAGCACCATGCGAGTGAAATAAGTTTTTTAAGCATGGATGGTGGAAACCTGTATAGGCTTAGAGTGACATCTGGCCAGATGTGCATACTGTTGGGATGTTTTTCCCCTGGTTTTCGATAATTACCTCACATTCATGTGCTTATCAGTACCCTGCTGAATTCTTGAAGTGGGTCTTCTGCAGATCTCTGGACTCCTTATCTCTTCTCTCTCCATTTCTCTGTTCTGCCTTGGTCTCCATTGGCTCTCACTTTCATGTCAGTTCAGGAAGTTGTCCTCCAGGTTTTGCCTGGATTCTTCCTACCAGTGGAGAAGCCTGGAATCTGTATCACGCAGTAAACTTGGATAATAGTACAACTGAGCCTCTCTCTCCTGATTTTCAGGGATCTCTGTCCTTCATCGCCTGGCATCCAGTGTGTCTTGCTTGTCTAAAGCAGGGGGGTAATTTTTATTGCTGTATTTTGGCCTGAAGGAGAAATGCCTCTCTTTATTTGTTAATATGTCCTACTTGGGACATAGAACTTTTAGTAGTCTTTTCAAATAAACCAACTTTTGGCATTTACAAAAACCCTATTTTTAAATTTTTTGTTTCTTTAATGTCTATTGTTTAGCTGTTTTTTTCCATTCTGTTAAAGATTGATTTTGTAGCTCTTTATTGAGATGGATGAAAAACTCGGCTTTTCAGACTCTTTTTCTACTATCCACTTACATTAATTTTAAGTGAATAATTATCTTCTCTCTTGCTTAAAAGTTTCTTCCTCTTATAAAATCAGTATTTCAATATGAATGTTACTATTTTGCCCCAGTGGTTTTCTACCTTTTCTTTTTTTTCCCACATTGGCCCTGGGCCATCCTCTCAATATTTTTATGGAGAACACTATCATGTCTACTGTGACATTCATTAAGGTGGGAGGGAAGGGGCACTTCCTAGGAAAGGCACTATGTATGTTGTAAAAAAAAGTTTTCTCCCTCACTGTCTTCATTTTCCTATGCTTCCTACACCCCTTTCTGCACTTTCTTCTTTTGAAATCTGTTCTAGAAATCATATTAATATTATTTATATACAGTATTAGACCTTTTCAGTGAGGCAGAGTAACTAAGCATCTAAAAACCTAGATGTTTTCCTGCCTTTTAAATTTAATCTTCTTAAATTAAGCAAGTGTATCTTATTTCACTCACCCGGTCTTTCTAGAAATTTTTTTAGAATTCATGAATATTATTATAATGTTCTAAGGAATGTGATATGCTTTTATTGACTATGACTAATTAATTCTCATGATAGCTTTGAAGTAGGTGATAGAGCAGTGCATGATTTAATGGTGAGAAACATGAGTGCATGGAGTTAAATTGATTTGCTGAAAGTGACCAGGCTGACTGAACAATAGAGCTGGGACTTTCCTCAGCTCTGTTCTCAAACCTAATTTTTATTTGATGACAGCTCAATTCCTTCTGTTGCCTATATAGTCAGTTTTGTTTTTTGCATTCAACAGCAGAGGAAGGAAAAAGACTCCTGAGTTATCTGAGCATTGTTTTTTGTTGTCATTTGTGTGCTGTCACAGAGTTAGGCATTGTCATGTAGTTACTCCATGCCTAAATAGCTCTACTGCTCTACATTGTCTATTGTTAAATTAGGTCAAGCCACGAGGAGATCTGAAGAAAACCTGAAAATTCTGTGGGTAATCTGCTTCTTGATAATTACTATACATCCGACTAATTGTTCCTATTTGAAAATAGCAAAAGATTTTGAATTTTACATGATAGTAGTACTTTGTGCATAGATCTTAAAAGTACTTAAATAAGTGAAAGTATCTTCTCTTTTGTACATACTGTAGAAGAGCATCTCTTAGTACTGTGATGCAGTAGAAGTACAGAAACTTCATTTAAGATCTGTAGCATGGTAATAAGTTCCCTGAAGAAAAATAGTGGCTTTATATTTTAAATTCTTAGCTTCTGACATGTGAGTATCATGGGTCATGAAAAAAGAGTCATAAGATGGTATGTAGTGAAATGTGGAGATTATTTTTAGCATTAGGTATCTTGAATACTGCTTTAGAGAAATATTCAGTTCTTAAATTACCATTCTTTTGTAATATACTCCTTGGGCGGATAACTTATGGAGGCCAGACAGTTAATATACACTGAAAAAAAGCCCCTACCCTTGACCTGGCAGTCATTCTTCAAGGAACTTACTGTAAGGCACTATTGGGACAAGACCACGAGGTATATTTGTAAGATATGTATGTATTTATTGTATATATATATTCATGAAAGATTGTAATTTGAAAAGGACTTAGTGAAACAATTGTGGCACATCCATGATATGGAGTACTAAGCTGCCATTAAAAGTGATGAAATGACTATGCCTATTGATATGAATATGGTGAATATGTTCTTATGTAAATTGGCTACACAACTGTTTTATCACATTAAAAGTACATTTATATATTTGCATGGAAAAATGTTTGGAAGCGTTTATACCAAACTTAAAAACACTAGTGATCATTGCTGGTATTGAGATTTTTGTTGATTTTATTTTTATTTTTATTTTTATTTTTTATTTTTTTTTTATTTTTTTTTTGCTATTAATCATGCCACATGATTTTTAATTACGCATAAAGATCTATCATATCACCCAGGGACCATTTCACCCACTGCTCTGTTTGGCTGCCAGTCTTTTGTCTCTCTCTTCAGCAATGGTGAGGCGGATACCCTTTCCTCGGGGAAGAGAAATCCATGGTTTGTTGCCCTTGCCAATAACAAAAATATTGGAAAGTCGAGTGGCAAAGCTGTTGCCATTGGCATCTTTCACATGAACCACATCGAAAGATCCAGGGTGCCTCTCTCTGTTGGTAATCACACCAGTTCTTCCCAGGTTAGCACCCCCAGTCACCATACACAGGTTACCAGTGTCAAACTTGATGAAATCAGTAATCTTGCCAGTTTCCAAATCAATCTGAATGGTATCATTCACCTTGATGAGGGGATCAGGGTAGCGGATGGTGCGAGCATCATGAGTCACCAGATGAGGGATTCCTTTTGTGCCCACAAAGATTTTTCGTACTTTGCACAATTTGTACTTGGCCTCCTCAGGTGTAATAACGATGTACAGCAAAGCGACCCTTGGTGTCATAGATCAGACGGAAATTCTCTCCCGTCTTGTCAATGCTGATGACATCCATGAAACCAGCAGGGTAGGTTATATCAGTTCGGACTTTGCCATCGATCTTAATGAACCGCTGCATGCAAATCTTCTTTACTTCATCTCCTGTCAGGGCATACTTAAGTCTGTTCCTTAGGAAAATGATGAGGGGGAGACACTCTCTCAACTTGTGAGGACCGGTGGATGGACGAGGAGCAAACACACCGGTCAATTTATCCAGCATCCAATGCTTTGGAGCTGCCACCCGCTTCAGATGCTTCTTGGGACCACGAGCCATGGCTGCGTTAGGCAAGGAAAGAGCTTTATTTTTATTTTTATTTTATTTTATTTTTTTTTTTGAGACGGAGTTTCACTCTTGTTACCCAGGCTGGAGTGCAATGGCGCGATCTTGGCTCACCGCAACCTCCGCCTCCTGGGTTCAGGCAATTCTCCTGCCTCAGCCTCCCGAGTAGCTGGGATTACAGGCACGCACCACCATGCCCAGCTAATTTTTTGTATTTTTAGTAGAGACGGGGTTTCACCATGTTGACCAGGATGGTCTCGATCTCTTGACCTCGTGATCCACCCGCCTCGGCCTCCCAAAGTGCTGGGATTACAGGCTTGAGCCACCGCGCCCGGCTGCCTGTTTCTTTATTTTCACTTATACATTTTCTACTAACCATGTATGAGTTACAAAGCCAAAAGTAAAAAATTAAAAGATCAATGGAAAGGATACATGAATACTGGAAGTCATACACACCATTGCCTCACAGACTTCTGGTTCGAAGCGTTTGGGTTGCCTCAAGTTCCTTCCTGTTTTCTGACCTATCTTTCCTCCTTCCTCATTGCCTGTCTAAGGATCTCCCTTTTGTGTGAGTTGATCCTGCTCACAGATACATATGCACTAGAGGCTGTAAGGGGCCGTAGACACCAGTCCTAGTTTTCTCAGTTTATGTATGAAAGCACTAAAGGCCAGAAAATTGGTTAAAGACAGGAAGCTGTTAATAGCAGCAGAACCAGGAATAGAACTCAAATTTCCTTACTTCTACTTGAGAATTTTTTCCCTATTATGTGAGCTCTTCATAAGTATGGTGATCAGACATCTCAGTTTGCCTTTTGTCTACACTTAGTTTTTTTTTGTTTTTTTTTTTTTTTGAGACAGAGTCTTACTCTGTCGCTCAGGCTGGAGTGCGGTGGTGGAATCTTGGCTCACTGCAACCTCCACCTCCCGCATTCAAGTAATTCTCTTGCCTCAGTCTCCCGAGTAGCTGAGACTACAAGTGTATGCCACCATGACCAGCTAATTTTTGTAATTTTTTTTTCAGTAGAGACAAGACTTCCCCATGTTGGCCAGGCTGGTCTCAAACTCCTGACCTCAAGCAATCTGCCCGCCTCGGCCTCCTAAATTACTGGTATCACAAGTGTGAGCCACTGCGCCCAGCCTATGCTTAATTCTTAATAAGGACCCCCTTTTATTCCTTACTTATTTGAGACAAGATCTTGCCCTGTTACCGAGGCTGGAGTGCAGTGGTATGATAATGGCTCTCTTTAGCCTCAAACTCCTGGGCTCAAGTGATGCTCTCACCTCACCCTCTGGAGTAGCTAGGACTATAGGTGTGCACCACTATGCCTGGCTAATTTATTAATTTTTTTCTAGAGACAGGTGTCTCACTGTGTTGCCCAGGCTAGTCTTGAACTCTTGGCCTTAGGCAGTACTACCACCTCAGCCTCCCAAAGTGCTGGGATTACAGGCATGAACCACCATGCCTGACATCTCTTTTTCTCTTAAAAGTGTCTCATTTGTGTGATAAATGTTTACCAGGTTAAGGGAAACAGGCATAATGGAAAGTGTCTTACAGACTAACCCTGTAACTGGGATCCATTGATAGAAATTGGAATAGTTAGAAGGAAAGGCAGGTTGTAGAGTAAGATGCTTTTCATATGTTGAATTGAAGGTGTTTGCCAGGACATCTAAGTCATTATTTTCTAATCAGTAAAAGTAGCTGAGACATGTTGAGAGAGATATGTTTGTGAGCTTTCTTTGTTTGGAGATGGTAGTTGAAGCTGCATTAAGACATTCCATTCATTTTTAATCTTTTGGGGGAGGATTAGTGAGCTCAGTTTATGAAGATTGAGAAAATGTGTTACCTGGTATGATATGCATGCCTGAGGACACGTGTTGATCCCATATATGGGTGTGCACATATGACTGCTTTGATTTTTGTCTAGTGTAGACATGCTTGAACATTTATGTTTTGAAATATGTAATAATACTGGGCGCTGTTGCTCACGCCTATAACCCCAGCACTTTGAGAGCCTGAGGCTGGCAGATCACAAGGTCAGGAGTTTGAGACCAGTCTGACCAACATGGTGAAACCCCCTCTCTACTAAAAAAAAATAGCTGAGTGTGGTGGCGTGCACCTGTAGTCCCAGCGGAGGCTGAGGCAGGAGAACTGCTGGAACCTGGGAGGCAGAGGTTGCAGTGAGCCGAGATCATGCCACTGCACTCCAACCTGGGTGACAGAGTGAGACTCCGTCTCAAAAAAAAAAAAAAAAAAAAAAAGTGTAGTACTTTGTTACATTATTTTTTTTTTTCTTCTCCTTTATGTCACAGATCATGAAGCAATGTTTTTTTATAGTGGCTGGAAAGCATTGAGTGGTACTGATACATGCAAGGCTGGTTGATGAAGAGACCAGTCTCTAGGAATTAGGAGCACCTCAATTCAAATGCTGCCTGTGTAACTATGCATAGCTTATCACTTTTTTCTTCCCAAGTTTAGACAAGTTTGATCCTGGGAACAGTGAGAAACTATGCTCATGATTGTTCTTCAGGAGGATTTATCTGATGCAGTGCCTGAGTGTGGAGAGATATGAGTTAAGTGATTGATAAGGAGGCAAAACCTTAGGAGAAAGGAGCTTCTGGACCAGGGTCTTGACCTAGTAGATAAAGATTGGCTGGGTGTGGGGGCTCACACCTGTAATCCCAGTACTTTGGGAGGCAGATACAGGAAGATTGCTTGAGCCCCAGCTTAGGCAACATAAACTCTTGTCTCTACCAAAAACAAAACAAAATAAAAATAAACAAAAAAAAAAAACCAAAGCTGAGCTTTGGTGGTGTGTGTCTGTAGTCCTAGCTGTTCGGGAGGTAGAAGGATCACGCGAGCCTGGGAGGATGAGGCTGCAGTGAGCTGTGATTAGGCCACTGCTCTCCAGCCTGTGCAACAGAGTGAGACCCTGTTTGAAAAAGAGGAAAAAGAAAAGCGATTAATGTGAGAGGTGTTAAGGAACTAATAGAGGAGCTAGAAGCATATTGAATTTTGGGGAATGAGAAAAAGTAATAAGGTGAAAAATGAGTACAGTACTATCACTAGAGAAGTCAGGAGGAGAAATTGATTACTATGATTAAGTTTTATTTTGCTGACTTTAAGAGTGCTAACTGACCCTGGATGTGAGCTCTAAAAAATACTTTGGCTGGACACAGCAGATCACCTGAGATCAGGTGTTTGAGACCAGCCTGGCCAACATGGTGAAACTCCATGTCTACTAAATATACAAAAAAAATTAGCCAGGCATGCTGGCGGGCACCTGTAGTCCCAGCTACTCGGGAGGCTGAGGCAGGAGAGTTCCTTGAACCTGGGTGGTGGAGGTTGCAGAGAGCCAAGATCATGCCACTGCACTCCAGTCTGGGCAACAGAGCGAGACTCCGTTTCAAAAAAAAAAAACTAGAGACAACTCCCTAAATTGCCCAGGCTGGTTTTGAACCCCTGGGCTCCAGTGATCCTCCTGCTTTGGTTTCTCAACGTGTTGGGATTATAGGCATGAGCCATTGCTCCTCCCCCCCCCCTTTTCTTTTTTCCATGCATGTATTTTTGAGGCTGGATGTTGAGGAAATCAGAGACAGGAATCAGGGAGAGATGTTGGGGGTAGAGACACTGGTTATTTGCATCAAAGTTGTAGTGTCAACTGAGCGGATAAGATTGAAAGAGCAGGAGATTGAGGGGTGAGAGAACGGTACTCTAAAGAAACTCTTGGGAATGCTGACATTTCTGATATTTTGCTCTCCTGATACTCACTGGCAATCCTTGTTGTTGATACTTGTTCTTGATCCTTCCCAGTGGTGGGCTATTTTCAGCATTCAGGCTATACATGCCTTGAACATTCTCTTAACTGTAGCTCCACCCCACCTCCTCAAGACTCCTTAGACTGCCTTAGGGGAAGATTATAGCTATTGCTAAATGGGTGATATCTGTCTCAAGATCTTCAATTGAACTGTAAGATTGCAGTATAGCAGGAGTATTTCCTTTGTATTTAAAAGCAATTTTAAGTTAAGATTTCACAGTGATCAGCTTTGGTATTTCCTCCCATCTTACTAGATTTTGCTTTATAGGAAAGGTCATATTTTGTGTCTGGGACTAATAACATGAACTAATAAAATAACATTAAAATTAGTTCATGAAAAGCCAGTGATTAATTCTCTTACTGAAGTGGTTATGTTGTCTGTCTGTTAGCCGCTGAGCTCTTCCTTGGCCATCCATGTGGAATTAGAAAGCAGGCTGAGCCAAGGAGGAGGAACAGCCATGATACTGCATGTCCAGGGAAATGACACTCTATCTCCTTTTGCTTCCATGTTGCTTCCAAGTTGCTGATATATACTGTGTATTGTGATCTTTGAGTTGGCAATCATGTGTGGGAACAAGTTCCAACCTTATCTTTTTTTGGTGGTTACTGGATGACCTGATTGATTGAGAAAAGCCATGTGCCCTAGTTCATCTGAACTTTTCAGGTCATATTGAGAAAGTAGGTGGAGGGGTTGGTGTAGAGTACACTTTTGCCCAAGTACACAGTAGCAGGCTAGAACTCCTTAGTGTGGAGAACAGGGTTAGTGGTCAAGTGAAGGTCTGCAGTTTGCTTTGCCTGAGGAACTAGCTGCATCTGACGCCTGTCACTTACTCAGGTTGCTGCAATGCAGGCTGCCTGCCATATGTTTGTGCTGATTCTGTTTGTGGAAAAATTTGGACTGCATAATTAAAGTAATGTAATACAGTGATTAGTAGCACGTTCTCTGGATGTGTGTGACTATCTTGGTGGAATACCAGCTCATGCACTTACTATGTGAGTTGGGAAAGTTACTTAAATTCACTGCATCTGAGTTTTGTCATCTATGAAATTGGGATAATAATAGTTCCTATCTCAAAAGGTTGTAGTGAGGATAAAATGAAGGTATGAGTATATAATGTGCTTTGATTAGGGCCTGGCATAATATCTGTTGCTGCTACTATTGCTGCTGTTACAGGATAATTATAATTTTTGCCCAGATATTGCTTAAGGATCTTTGTAATATACTCAATAACCTTTGTCCTTTTCCTTCAGAGTGTGTATTTCCATTTATAATTTTACAGTCCATGTAATGAGAGTGAGGATCGAATCCTGTTGCTCACCATTGTCCCCAACACCTAGCTGGTATAGTTGAGATCAACAAATGTGTGTTAGTTGAATGAATCGTTTGGAGTTGAGTATTCTCAGTCTTAAAGAATGTTGGATGTATACACCTACTGTGTACCCACAAAAATGAAAAATAAAGCATCTTAGTAGAGATAGGAATATTTACAAAAACAGTTCTTGGCATCTTAGTTTGCATTTATTTGGGTGGTAGTAAATTTTTGAAAAGTTGTGAAAAGCAGTTATTTTGTAAATCTTTTTTTTATTTTTTTATTTTTTTTTTGAGATGAAGTCTCGCTCTATCCCCGGGCTGGAGTGCAATGGCACAATCTTGGCTCACTGCAACCTCTCCACCTCTGGGGTTCAAGCAATTCTCCTGCCTCAGCCTCCCAAGTAGCTAGGACTACAGGCATCTGCCACCACACCTGGCTAATTTTTGTATTTTTAGTAGAGATGGGGTTTCATCATGTTGGCCAGGATGGTCTCGATCTCTTGACCTCGTGATCCACCTGCTTTAACCTCCCCAAATGCTGGGGTTACAGGTGTGGGCCACCTCACCCGGCCCTATTTTGTAAATATTTAATGAATGCAGCTTAGTCTATCCAATGAGATACGCATGTCGTTTATTCAACTGTTTAACATACTGCTGAGAAAATTTTTATAAATTTTGTAGAAAAGTCATTTTATCTGTAGGGATAACCAGTAAAATTCTTTTTTTCTGCTTGTATTCCAATAGTATTATTATTAGGTAGCGGGGAGAAATTGCAGAGTCTTCAGGTATAGTCATTTGTTTGGTTTTTAAAATGGTTCATCTTAGTTATCCTTATGTTTATATAAAAACTTTCAGTTAAAACTTTTTGTTTGTTTGTGTTTTCATTCAAGATGGGGTCTCACTCTGTCACCCAGGTTGGAGTGTGGCAGCAGGATTTCACTCACTGCAATCTCCACCTCCCAGGCTCAAGCAATCCTCTCACCTCAGCCTCCTGAGTAGCTGGAACCACAGGCACTTGTCACCAGGCCCAGCTAATTTTTGTGTATTTAGTAGAGATGGGGTTTCACTAGATTGCCCAGGCCGGTCTTGAACTCCTAAGCTCAAGCAATCTGCCTCCCTTTGCCTCCCATAGTGCTGGGATTACAGGTGTGAGCCACTGCCCAGATAAAGAATTTTTTGGATGGAACATTTACTAGCCAGCTAGATATAAATGATATAGGAAAAAGTAGCAAATGTGTGACTTACTAAGATATTGGCAGCTGATGATGAAACATGTTTTATATATGTCTTCACTAGTAATCCAGAAATAACTGAGTCTCGTGGTAGTACTTTTTTTATTTTTTATTTTTATTTTTTGAGACAGAGTCTTGCTGTGTCACCCAGGCTGGAGTACAGTGGTGCTTTCTCAGCTCACTGCAACCTCTGCCTCCTAGGTTCAAGTGATTTTCCTGCCTCAGCCTCCCCAGTAGCTGGGACTACAGGCGTGTGCCACCACACTCGGCTAATTTTTATACTTTTAGTAGAGATGGAGTTTCACCATGTTGGCCAGGCTAGTCTTGAACTCCTGACCTCAAGTGATCCGCCCACCTTGGCCCCTGCTTAGGAAAGTCATGGGATGTTAGCAGCTTCTCAGATAATACGTTATGTGGGTATATTTGTGATATGCCCATGTAATTGGTATTTGTGAACTCCCCATTGTATTCTATTTATTCAAAGTGGGGTTGGTGCCAGGTGCAGTGGCCCATACCTGTAATCCTACCGCTTTGGAAGGCCGAGGCATATGGATTGCCTGAGCTCAGGAGTTTGAGTCCAGCCTAGGCAACATGCTGAAACCCCATCTCTACTAAAATATAAAAATTAGCCAGGTGTGGTGGTGTGTGCCTTTAGTTTCAGCTGCTGGGAAAGCTGAGGCATGAAAACTGCTTGAACCCGGGAGGCGGAGGTTGCAGTGAGGCAGGACCACACCATTGCACTCTAGCCAGAGTAACAGAGGGAGACTGTCTTCAAAAAAATAAATAAATAAAATAAAAACAAAGTGGGGTTGGTAAACTTTTTTTGTAAGGGACCTGATAATAAATGTTACAGGGTTTTTTGTTCATATATTAATCAGCTATGCCAGTATAGCACAAAAGCAGCCATAGACAATATGTAAATAAATGAGCATTGCTAAATATCAGTGAAACTTTATAAAAATAGGCAGTGGACTAGATTTGGACTGTGGGCTATAGTTAGCTAACCCCTCCTCTTATATTTAATAGTACTACTTTTTCCTCTGTCCCTTTCTTTTTCTCCTTCAGGATATTTTTATATTCTCGTCCATTTACTTTTTAAAATAAGACTTTTTTTAAGGAATAGCTTTATATCCACAGAAAAATTGCAGATAGCATAGAGTTTTTCTATGCTCCATACCCATATTCCCCATTACTGACATCTTATATTGGTATGGTACATTTGTCAAATTAACGAACCTATGTCCATACATTATTATTAGCTAAAACCAGCCGGGCTCAGTGGCTCACACCTGTAATCCCAGCACTTTGGGAGGCTGAGGCCAGAGGATCACTTGAAGCCAGTAGTTCAAGAGCAGCTTGGGTGTAGCTCTTAAAACAAACAAAAATGACCAGGCATGGTGGTGTGTGCCTGTAGTCCCAGCTACAGAAAAAAACCAAACAAACAAAAAAACAAATCCACCACCAAAAAAAAAAAAGAAAAAAAAAAAAACCCTAAAGTCCATACATACTTTATTGAGATTTCTTGTATTTTATCAAATGCTCATCTTCTGTTCCAGTATTTCATGCAGGCTACTACATTACATTTAGTTGTTGTGTCTTCTTGGGCTTCTCTGCACTGTGACAGTTTCCTGGGTTCTTCTTGTTTCTGATGTCCTGGACAGTCTTAAGGAGAACTCATCAGGTGTTTTGTATAATGTCTCTCACTTGAGATTAATCTTGATGTTTTTCTCATGATTAGAATGGAATTATGGGTGTTTGAGAAGAAGCCCATAGAGGTGAAGTACCATTTTCTTTATGTCGTGTCAACACTATGTTACTGTTGATAACCTTGATCACCTGCTGAGGTGCTGTTTATCAGAGTTCTCCACTGTAAAGTTGCTCTTCTACCCCCGTTTCTATGCTGTACGCTTTGGAAGGAAGTCACTTTGTGCAGTCCATACTTTCCGAATGAGTAGTTATACTCCACCTTCTTGGGGGCAAAGTATCTGCATAAATTACTGGAATTCTTCTGCATGGGAGATCTGGCTATTTTTTCCCATTTGTTTATTTAATCATTTTATCAATATGAACTCATAGATACTTATTTTGTACTTTGGATTATCCCCAAATCCAATATTGCTTTATTTTCTTGTTCAGATTGTTCTAGCTTTGGCCATTGGGAGTGCTTTGATGTATATACTCCCTTTTTTTTTTTTTTTTTTTTTAACCCTTATATTTCCAGACCAAACTGAGGGTCGGGCTGCTGTTTTTCATGGCCCAATAATGAGATGCGGATGAACTGGGGAGGAAGAGAGTTTTTATTTTTGCAGTGGGTTACAGGGAGAATGAATGCCTGGAAGTTATTGCCCGACCAACTCTATATTACAAAGTTTTCTAGAGCTTATATACCTTCTAAGTTATATGTCTACCTGTAAGTGTTCATTCATCTAAAGACATAAGTGATTAACTTCTTTTAGTTCATAACTAAGGTCTGAGTCTTGAAGACCTTCCTATGGAGCCTTAGTAAACTTACTTAATATAAATGGGTCCAAGTGCTGGGGTGATTACCCTTATGTTGTCTCCTGCTAAAACACGGAGGTTTGAGGAGTGCCTTCCCTACCCTAATAAACTTGTTTGAGGAGGCCTGATGAGTTTCTTCAAGACCCACAGTAAAACCTCTTTAATCCTAAGTGGGTCCTATTAAGAATTCCTGCATTATTTTGTCATGCTTTAAGGCCCAGCAAAGGCCTAGCAAAACTCTTGATGGACTTTTGTTACGTTCCAGCCTTAGCATAAGGGCACTGGCTCTTTTTTTGTTTTTGTTTTTTCTTTGAGACAGAGTCTTGCTCTGTCTCCCAGGCTGAAGTGCAATGGCGCAATCTCGGCTCACTGCAACCTCTCTGCCTCCTGAGTCCAAGCGATTCTCCTGCCTCAGCCTCCAGAGTAGCTGGAATTACAGGTGCCTGCCACCATGCCAGGCTAATTTTTTGGTATTTTTAGTAGAGACAGGGTTTCACTATTTTGGCCAGGCTGGTCTCGAACTCCTGACCTCAGGTGATCCTCCCACCTCGGCCTCCCAGAGTACTAGGATTACAGGTATGAGCCATTGTACCTGGCCAGCTCTTTCAGCTTTTAATATTTAACCTAACTACTCAGTGTGTACAGAAAACAGCTGTTTTGGAGGCCTGAATTAGTGAGACCTGGCCTGCCACTCTTATATTCTGGGATTACAAGATACTCCATGCTCCTCTTACATATTTCCAAAATTAGCTGTTTCTCCAAGGAGCCCCATTTTTTTTTTTTTTTTTAATTTGAGAATGGCATTTGAAACCAAGATATCACACTAGACGTGCTTACTGCTGTTGAGTTTCTAGGGTGTCGTTTCTTATAGGCTCTTTCAGCTAATCTTTTTGTATTTTTAGTAGAGACGTGACTTCTCCATGTTGATCAGGCTGGTCTCAAACTCCTGACCTCAGGTGATCCTCCGCCTCAGCCTCCCAAAGTGCTGGGATTACAGGCATGGGCCACTGCACCCAGCCGGAGAAAAAGCCTTTTTATTTGGGTGTTATCCACTGAAGAGAATGGGAGATCAGTTTTGAGGTCATTCTTCTCTACCAACTAAAATGGGGGAATTTATGTATGAAAACAGGAATGTAACTATGTGTAAGGAAAACAGCAATTAGGGAAGGGATAAGGAAGCAGTCCTGACCAATGAGGTTGGAAAGAGGTGTATAAGATCTCATTGTCAGAATGATGATTTGGTGAATTTCAGTCCCTTACTTGATGGTCCATTTCCTGAAGAATGAACTCGCTGGAGATAAATAATAAGTTTTAGGTTTTAAAACTGGAAGGGTCAGTTTCTGTGTTTATTCAAATACCTGTTAATATAATTTCTGTGGGGGAAATTGGGCCAGTTTCATTTATGCATAGCTTTTTTGCCTTCAGTCTTAATAGACTCTGCTATTTCCCAAAGTTACTTGGATCACTACTTTTCCCCTTACCGCTTTAGTGAGGTCATTTCATGTGTTTTCACTACAATTAGATCGTTTTGCTATATTCTGCATTCCATCCTAGGACTCCTCAACTCTGAAATGTTTTCTAGAAATTAGCATGTACTGAAGATCACTCTTGTTTTCTGAAGTTCTGCTGGTTTTGAAAAATGTATGGTGTCATTTACCTACCATTAAAATATCATACAGAACAGTTTTATTGCCTGAAAGTCTCCTGTGCTTCATCCATTTAACCCTACCCTCCCAACTCCAGCTACTGATCTGGTACTATCTATAGTTTTGCTTTTTCCAGAATGTCCATTAAATGGTATCTTACACTTTGTAGCCTTTCAGACTTGCTTCTTTTAAATTAGCAATATGCATTTCAGATCCATCCTTCTAACAATCTCATTGTTTTAATTTGCATTTTAAAATGATAGTAACACACAATGAACATCTTTTCATACGCATATTTGCCATCTGTATATCATTTTGAGTAGACTGTTGTGATCCTGTCACCTCTCCCTCCTTTTCTTATTTACAGTCAGGGGATTTATTACCTCATTTAACAAGAAATCTGATGGAAAGAAATCTGATGGTCCTGGACTTTTGCATCAAGGACCAGGTTCTTTCCATCTTCGGTGTGTTGATTTGTTTGGCTCTCATAGTCTCAAGATGGCTGCCATAGTTCTGTTACAGGAAAGGGGTCCTGATCCAGACCTCAATTCCTGGATGGACCTTGAGCAAGAAAGAATTCAGGGAGTCCATAGAGTAAAGTGAAAGCAAGTTTTATTAGGAAAGTAGAGGAATAAAAGAATGGCTACTCCGTAGACCGAGCAGTCCCTAGGGCTGCTGGTTGCCCATTTTTATGGTTATTTCTTCATTATATGCTAAACAAAGGGTGGATTATTCATGCCTCCCCTTTTTAGACCTTATAGGGTAAGTTCCTGACATTGCCATGGCATTTGTAAACTGTCATGATGCTGATGGGAGTATAGCAGTGAGGATGACCAGAGGTCACCCTGTCTTATTTTTGGTAGGTTTTAGCTGGCTTCTTTACTGCAAAGACCTGTTCTGTCAGCAAGGTCTTTATGACCTGTATCTTGTGCCCACCTCCTGTCTTCATCCTGTGACCTAGAATTCCTTAACCGTCTGGGAGTACAGCCCAGTAGGTTTCAGCCTCATTTACCCAGCTCCTATTTAAGATGGAGTTGCTCTGGTTCACATGCCTCTGACAGTTGTAGGCTTCACATACAGTAAAGTATGTCCAGAGGCAGAAGAAGAATCTCTGCTCTTTTTTTTCTCTATTGCATTTGAAAGATTGAGGTATATTTATGTACCATAGAGTTGATCATTTAAAAGTGTACAATTCCAGGGTTTTTTTTTGTATATTCACAATGTTGTAGAACTATCACTACTTCCAGAACATTTTCACCTTCCCAAAAAGAGTCCCTATATTCATTGTCACTATCTGTCTTGCTGTTTTCTCAGATCATTGCCCCCCCCCCACCCTTTTTTTAAATGATAGTACTTGGCCTGAACATTTGCTCATTTTTAAATTGGGTTGTTGTCATATTAGTGACTTGTAAGAGCTCTTTCTATGTTCTTGATTCAAGTTCCTTATCAGATAAGGTTTTTGCAAGTATTTTCTTCCAATATGTGGCTTATCTTTTCATTCTCTTAACAGTGCCTTTGCAGAGTAGAGGATTTTAATTTTAGTGAAGTCCAGTATATCAACCATTTCTTGCATGTGCCGTGACTTTAGTCTTGTATCTACAGACTCATCTTGAAACCACGTGACCAAGGTCACTTATATTTTCTCCTGATAATCCTCTAGAAGCTAATAGTTTTCCATTTTATTTTTAGATCCATGATATGTTTTGAGTTACTTATTTTAGTGTATATACATAACATGGTTTTTAAAGTTTCAGTTCAGTAGCATTAAGTACATTTTCATTGTTGTGTACTCATTATAACTGTCCGTCTCTAGAACTTTGTCATCATCCCAAACTGAACTCTGCCCATTAAGCAATAACTCCGTAGCCCCTGGTAGTCACTATTCTACTTTCTGTTTATGAAGTTAATTACTCTAGGTACCTCATATAAGTGAAATTATGCAGTAATTTGATTTTTTGTGACTTTCTTTCTTTCTTTTTTTTTTTTTTTTTTTGAGATGGAGTTTCGCCCTTGTTGCCCAGGCTGGAGTGCGATGGCACCATCTCAGCTTATTGCAACCTCTGCTTCCTGCCTTCTGGTTCAAGCGATTCTCCTGCCTCAGCCACCTGAGAAGCTGGGATTACAGGTGCCTGCCACCATGCCTGGCTAATTTTTTTGTATTTTAGTAGAGACTGAGTTTCACTATGTTGGTGGCCAGGCTTGTCTCAAACTCCTGACCTCAGGTGATCCACCCATCTCAGCCTCCCAAAGTGCTGAGATTACAGGTGTGAGCCACCGTGCCCAGCCGTGACTGGCTTGTTTCACTTACCGCAATGTCTTTAAGGTTTATCCATATTGTGAGAGTCAGTTTCCTTCTTTTTCAAGGTCGAATGGTATTCCATTGTATACATGTACCATATTTTGTTTAAACATTCATAAGTTGATGAACACTTGGGTTGCTTCTACTGTTTGGCAATTGTGAAGAATGCCGCTGTGAGTTTGGGTATATAAAAATCTGTTCAAGTCCCTGCTGTTGTTTCTTTTGACTATATACCCAGAGGTGGAATTGCTGGGTCATGGAGTAATTCTATTTTTAATTTTTTGAGCACCTGCCAAACTGTTTTCCATAGGGGCTGCACCATTTTGCCTTCTTACCAAGAATGTGTAACTTCTAATTTTTTCACGTCCTTGCCATTACTCACTTTCTCATTTAAGAAAACAATCACAGCTGCTGTAGTCTGAATGTGTCTCCCAAAATTC
This sequence comes from Sapajus apella, assembly GCF_009761245.1. Classification (NCBI taxonomy): domain Eukaryota; kingdom Metazoa; phylum Chordata; class Mammalia; order Primates; family Cebidae; genus Sapajus; species Sapajus apella. The sequence goes on along the minus strand of NW_022437058.1, from coordinate 4,623,547 downwards.
ATGTGTTGGGAACTTAATTCCCAATGCAGCAGTATTGGGAGGTGGACCTTTGGAGAGGGGTTTATGTCACGAGGGCTACACCATTAGCAGTGGATTAATGCGGCTATAAAAAGGGCTTATGGGAGAGGGCTCACCCTCTTTTGCCCTTCCATCTTATGCCTTGTGAGGATACTGTAAGAATGTCCACCCGTGATGCTAACACGTTGGTTTGGACTTCCCAGCCTCCAAAACTATGAAGAAATAAGCTTCTGTTAACTACCCAGTCTCAAGTATCCTGTTATAGCCACACAAAACAGTTTAAGACAGTAGCCATCCTAATGGGTATGCGATGATATCTCATTATGGTTTTAATTTGTATTTTCCTAATGATTCATGATGTGTATCTTTTCTTTCCCCCCTCCCCCTTTCCCTCCCTCCCTCCCTTCCTCCCTTCCTTCCTTTTTCCCAATGATTCATGATGTATATCTTTTCTCCTCTCTGCTTCTTTCCTTCCTTCCTTCCTCCCTTCCTGACTTCCTGACTTCCTTCCTTTTTCTTTTTTTCTTTGACAGAGTTTTGCTCTGTCTCTCAGGCTGGAGTACAGTGGTGCAATCTTGGCTCACTGCAGCCTCCGCCTCCCAGGTTCAAGCAGTTCTCCTGCTTCAGCCTCCGGAGTAGCTGAGAACACAGGCATGCCCCACCATGCCTGGCTAATGTTTGCATTTTTGCTAGAGACAGAGTTTGATCATGTTGGCCAGACTGGTCTCGAATTCCTGATCTCAAGTGATTTGCCTGCCTCGGCCTCTCAAAGTGCTGGGATTACATACACGAGCCACCGTGCCCAGCTGATGTGTTATCTTTTAATGTGCTTCTTGGCCATTTGTGTATCTCTTTTACAGAGGTCTATTCAGTTTCCTTGCTCATTTTTAATTGGGTTGTTATTTCGTCTGTGAGTTGTAAAAGTTTATTATATATTCTAGATATTAATCTCTTATCAGATATGTGATTTGCATATATTTTCTGCCATTCTGTAGGTTGCCTTTTCACTCTGTTGATAGTGTCCTTTGATATACTAAGGTTTTTCATTTTAATGGTTTGATTTATGTATTTTTTCCTTTGTTGTCTGGTATTTTGGTGCCATATCCAAGAATTCAGTGCCACATCCAATACCATGAAGGTTTTCCTCCATATTTTCTTCTAAGAGTTTCATAGTTTTTGCTTTTATGTTTAGATTTTTGGTCCATTTTGAGTTAATTTTTATATATGGTTTAGGGTAGGGATCCAACTTCGTTCTTTTTAATGTGGATGTCCAGTTTTTCCATCACCATTTGCTGAAAGACTGTCCTTTCTTCCTTACTCATTAAATGGTCTTGGTACCCTTGTTGCATATTATTTGTGATACATATGTGAGTATTTACTTCTGGGCTTTTTACTTCTAGGCTATTTATTTATTTGAGATGGAGTTTCACTCTTGTTGCCCAGGCTGGAGTGCAATGGCACCATCTTGGCTCACCACAACATCTGCCTCCTGGGTTCAAGTGATTCTCCTGCCTCAGCCTTCTGAGGAGCTGGGATTACAGGCATGTGCCACTGTGCCCGGTTAATTAATTAATTTATTTATTTTTGGGTAGAGACAGGGTTTCTCCATGTTGGTCAGGCTGATCTCAAACTCCTGACCTCAGGTGATCCTACCTGCCTCGGCCTCCCAAAAGTGCTGGGATTACAGGTGTGGGCCACTGTGCCTGGCCTTTATTTTCTAAAAAGACTGGGCTTTGCCATGTTTACCCGGCTGGACTTGAACTCCTGGGCTCAAGTGATTCTCCTGTCACAGCTTCCTCAGTAGGTAAAAATACAGCCACACACCACCATACCTGCTTGGGCTTTTTATTCCATTGGTTTATATGTCTGTTTTTATGCCAGAACCACACTGTTTTTATTACCTTATGTTTATAGTAAGTTCTGAATTCAGAAAGTGTGATGTCTTTAACTTTTTTTCATTTTCAATATTGTTTTGGTTACTTGGAGTCCCTTAAGATTCTATTTAAATTTTAGGATAGAGTTTTCTACTTTTGCAAAAAGCATCATTGGGATTTTGATGTGGCTGGCATTGAATCTGCAGATCAGTTTTGGTAACAATAATATCTTAACTATATTAAGTCTTTAAATCCATGAACTTGGGATGTCTTTATGTTTATTTATACCTTCTTTAGTTTCTTTCAGCAGTGTCTTATAGTTTTAAGCATACAAATTGTTCACCATCTTGGTTAAATTTATTTCTAAGCTCAAGCTGTCTTTCCTGCCTTGGCCTCTCCAAACACTAGGAGGTGTGTGAACCACTGCACTCAGCCTAACTTGAATTTTGGCTTTCTTTTCTTTTCTCTTTTCTTTTTTCTTTTCTCTTTCTTTTTCATTCCTTCTCTTCTCTTCTTTCTCTTCTCTTTCCCTCCCTCCCTCCCTCCCTCCCTCCTTCCTTCCTTTTGGAGGGGGCGGAGGGAGATAGGTTTTATTTCAGGTACTGGAGAGCTGTGGGCCCTACTCCTCCCCTAGAATGCTGCCAGGGTTGGGGGATGAGCCCTGGCAGGGGTCAGTGCTTAGAACAGGAAAGGGATGATGGGCATGCACAGGGGCAGGTAGTCCCAGAACTCCTTCAGTTAGCTGCGGGTGCCTGCCCTTGGTCCAGAGGTCATCTGGCTGAAGCCCACCAGGGAGAACAGGGCCACTGGGAGACACTCATTATGGTGAAGCCAATCCAGGACTCCACCTCATAGGTGTAGTTGGAACAGAACACCAGCAGGAAGAGCAACGTGGTGGGGTTCTTGGTGGGGTGTGGATCTTCCAGGTCTTGGACTCGCAAGCCACAGGTCCCACTGGGCCATGTGGATTGAGAAGTTGCCGAGCTTGCAAATCACAAAGATGGCAAGCACTAGTTTCACCTGCTGAGCTCCATAGATAGGGGGCATAGAGAGGGTGGTTGATGTAATAGGCCATCCACGCCGCAAAGCCCCAGTAGCAGGTGCAGTTCTTGAAGGTGTTGCACAAAGGCATCTTGCCATGGGAGAAGCGGTGCACGAAGAGCTCTCCAGCAGGCACTTGACGTAGTGGAATGAGTGACAGATGCAAGCGAGGTGCACCACAGTGTGCCAACTGGATGCGAAGTCATATCTGTGGCCATAGATGAAGGTCACTCGGAAGTAGACGAGCAGGTAGATGAAAAAGGGCTCCGCGTACTGTGTTAGGAAGACCGTCACCCAACAGATCAGCCTCTACTTCTGGCCCCAGGTCCCAGAAGTAGAGTGTGGCTGTGGTGCCTGTGGGCAGCTTCTGCAGAACATTCTCATCCTTCAGGGACTTGCCCTTGGGGTCCAGGCAGAGGGACTGTGTGGGTCTTGGTGAAGGGATTCTTGATCTCCATGATGGTGGCGTGGGGCTCCATCTTGTCCAGGAAACACAGTTTCTCCCTGTCATTGCATTCAGAATCTCCACCTCATAGCGTTTCATGGCTCCCTCCCATGGTGGCTACCATTTGCGGCTGCTGCGCTTACCTGCATGTGACACAGGACAGGGCCTCTAACCATTGATTGGTTTTTATGGGTAAACTGTTCTTACATTCTTGGAATAAATTTTCTTGGTTATGGTGTGTAACCATACTAAACTATTTAATAAACTGTTGAATTTGGTTTGCTAATATTTTGTTGAGGGTTTTTGCATCAATGTGCATAAGGAAAATTGGTCTGTAATTTTCTTTCCTTTTTTTTTTTTTTTTTGAAATGGAGTCTCACTCTGTTGCCCAGGCTGGAATGCAGTGGCACCAGCAACCTCGGCCCTCTGGGTGCAAGCTATTCTCCTGCCTCAGCCTCCTGAGTAGCTGCAATTACAGTTGAGCACGACCGCACCCGGCTAATTTTTGTATTTTTAGTAGATACCAGGGTTTCACCATGTTGGTCAGGCTGATCTCGAACTCCTAACCCAGTGATCCACTCACCACCCACCCCCCAGCCTCCCAAAGTGCTGGGATTACAGGCCTGAGCCACCACGACCGGCCATGTAGTTTTCTTGTAGTGTCTTCGTCTGGCTTTTTTCTTTTAGTCTTAAGGTTATTACCTGAATTGTCTGGCTTTTTTTACAGAGTATGGTAGTACTCCCTGATCTGTGGTTTTGCTTTCTGTGGTTTCACTTCCTGTGATTTCAGTTACCAGAGGTCAGCTGTGGTTTGAAAATCCTAAATGGAAAATTCCAGAAATAAACATTCAGAAAGTTTTAAGCTGCACACCATTCTGGGTAGTATGATGAAATGTTGTGCCATCTTGCTTCATCCCTTCATCTATCATTTACACTGTATATGCTGCCCATCTGTTAGTCACTTAACCATCAGTTATTGGATGGATTGTAGTATCACAGTGCTTGTGTTTAGGTAGCCCTTATTTTATTTAATAATGACCAAAAGCACAAGAGGACTATGCCTAATTAAAAATTAAACTCAATTATAGGTGTATGTAGGAAAAAGCATTATATATAGACAGTCCCAAATTTGATGGTTGGACTTAGAGTTTTCAACTTTACCTTGATACAAAAACAATAATGTATTCACTATGCACCCCTACTTATGATAGGACTGTCTGGATAAGCCCATCTTAGGTTGAACATATCAAAAGTCTAAAGTGACTTTCAACTTAATGGTCAGTTTATTAAAACATAACCCCTTTGTAAGTTGAGGAACATCTGTATAGGGTTTGGTACTATTCGAGGCATCCACTGGGGGTCTTGGAATGTTTCCCCCTCGTATAAGGGGGCACCTACTATAATGCTGGCTTCAGAGAGTGAGTTAGAAGGTGTTCTTTCCTCTTCATATCTTGGGAAGAGATTTGATTGTTTAAGTGTTTGCTGGAATTCTGACAGATTTTTGATTACTAATTCAATCTCCTTACTAGTTATAGGTCTATTTATGTTTTCTGTTTATTCATGATTCATGCTTAGTAGGTTATGTATTTCTAGGAGTTTGTCCATTTCATTTCATTTATCCAGTTTGTTGGCTAATTGTCTCTAGAACTCCCTTAGACTCCTTTCTATTTCTATAAGGTTGACAATGATTATCTTCTTTCATTTCTGGTATTAGTAATTCAGGTCTTCTGTTTTCTTAGTTTGTCCATTAGTTTGATATTTTCATTAAATTAATTTTTGATTTTGTCGATTTTCTTTTCCCTTTCCTTTTTCCTTTCCTTTTTTTTTTTTTTTTTTTTTTTTTAAGGCAAGGATTCTCCCTTCTCCCATACCCCAGTAAAGTGGTATGATCATGGCTTACTGCAGCCTCAACTTCTTGGACTGAGGTGATTCTCCCACTGCAGCCTCCGAATAGGTGGGACTCCAGGTGTGTGTGCCACCATGCCTGGCTAAACTTTTTTTTTTTTTTTTTTTTTGTATTTTTAGTAGAGATGGGGTTTCACCATGTTGCCCAAGCTGTCTTTAAGTCCCGGGCTCAAGGATCCATCCGCCTCTACCTCCAAAAGGCTAGGATTACAGATGTGAGCCACTGTACCCGACCTGATTTTGTTGATGTTTCTGTATTGCTTTTCTATTCTATATCACATTTGTATTGCTTTGATCTTACTTTCTTTACTTGCTTTGAGTTTAGTTTGCTTTTTTCTAGTTTCTTACAGTGGAAAGTTAAATTATTGATTTAAGATCTTTTGTAACCACATATCTACAACTTTTGTGAAGCACTGCTTTGAGCTGCATTCAACTGGTGTGTTGCATTTTCATTTTTGTTCAAATGAAAGTTTTGTTATTGTCTTGTGATTTCTTTTATCTGTTATTTCTGTTATTTAGGTGTGTGTTTTAATATTCACATATTTACGAATTTTCCAAATTTTCTTATGTTAATGATGTCTAATTTTATTCTGTGTTGTCAAAAACATAATTTGTATAAATTAACTACTTTTGAGTTTATTCAGATTTGTTGTACAGTCTTCTCATGTACACATGAGAATTTATGTCTTGTTGGGAAGAGTGTTCAATAAATGTCTGTTAGGTTTAGTTAGTGTACAGCGTTACTGAAATGTTCTGTTTCTTGCTGATCTTCTAATTGTTCTGTTATTGAAAATTGGTATTGAAGTCTCCAGCTATTGTTGATTTGTCTATTTGTGCCTTTTATTTTTAGAGAGTATTGATGCCAGTGGGTGGGGATGATGACTTTTTTTTATTTTAGTGAGGCTGGAGTCTGACTTTATGGCCTAGGCTAGAGTGCAGTGGCGCAATCATAGCTCATTGCAGCCTTAAACTCCTGAGCTCCAGCGATCCTCCTGCCCCAGCCTCCTCAGGAGGTAATACTGCAGACACATGCCACATGCCTGGTTAATGTTGAAATTTTTTGTGGAGATGGGGTCTCACTATATTGTCTATACTGGTCTTGAACTCCTAGCCGCAAGTAAACCTGTGGCATGAGCTACTGCACTGGGCCTATTTTTTTTTTTCCCTAAGAGATGGGGGTTTTGCTATGTTGCCAGGCTGGACTTGAACTTGTAGGCTCAGGTGATCCTTCCAAGTAGCTGGGACTACAGGTGCAAACCACCACTCCTGGCTGAGAATGATAATTTGATGTTGCATTGTATACCTATTTTAAATATTGATTCTAAAGAGGTTCTATAAATCAGTATGAAAGATTAAAGTCACCAATAAAAAATTGACAAAAGATGAATAGGCAATTCATAGAAAAAGAAATGTAAATTCCTAATCATAGGAAAGAAGCTCAGCTTCATTGGGGATAAGGGAAATACAAAATAAAATTAGATAACCATTTAAAATATCAAATTAGAAAAAATTTTTAAATTCCTTTTTTTGTTGTTTTTTTTTGAGATGCAGTCTCGCTCTGTTGCCCAGGCTGGAGTGCAATGGCATTATCTCCGCTCGCTACAGCCTCCGCCTCCTAAGTTCCAGCAATTCTTCTGCCTCAGCATCCCAAGTAGCTAGGATAACAGTGCCCACCATCACACCAGGCTAATTTTTGCATTTTTAGTAGAGACGGAGTTTTGGCATGTTGGCCAAGCTGGTCTCAAACTCTTGACCTCAGGTGATCTGCCTGCCTTGGCCTCCCACAGTGCTGGGATTACTGGCACAAGCCACTGTGCCTGGCAAAAGTTTGAAAGTTATTATGCAGTCTTAAGATATGGGGGGACAGATGTTCCCCAAAATTGTTGATGAAACTAAGTTTTTTTTTTAAGCAATCTTTTTAAAGCTTTTTTTTGTGGCTATCTTTACATATTATTATGAATACTTCCCCATATTCATCACTGTATTGCAACAAGACCAATCTTGTTTACCTGCATTTTCTGTAAACTGGTTTGTGTCTTGCCTGCATTGAATCCAGGTTTTTTGTTGTGCCAAAAAATATTTCTTAAGTGGTGGGAGTTTTTGTTGTATTATATTATGTGGCAAAGGATCTCTGATTGTGATGTTATGGTTGATCAGATTTCAGGTGTTAACAGTCTGATGATTACCTTGTGCCTCATCAGCTTTTACCTAGTGATTTTAGTGGCCATTAATGGTCATGACCTGGACCGTTAGTGGCAGGATTCTAAGTTAATTATTCCTTTCTTCATTCATTAGCCGAAATTCTTAAAGAGATGAACTTTCCCTAAGCAGGTATTTGGTTACTTTGAGATATAAAAAGGCAGAATAAATGCTTCCTTTTATTTCTCTCATTTACCAGTTTTCAGAGTAATGACTTGGTTTCCTGGATTCTTCCAGAAGTGGATGAACTTAAAATTTTGAACATATATGAATGTGTTTTAATCCATGGCACATATTGCTCTTTTTCTTCAGTCTTTGCCCAGAGGGAATTCCTTCATTCTGGCTCCTGAATTCTTTTGATATGACTGTAGTCTTGAGTATCACTTTGCTTTTGGCAAGATATGATGCTCCAGGATCATGTACATTTTTTGCCCCAGACCTGGAATCAGCTCTTTGTCCATAGAGTCCCATTTTCTTTTAGTGGAAAATATTTCAGAACCACAGTCTCGGCCTTAAGGGGTGCCCACTCCTATTGGGTGGCTCATTTTTTCCAGGTCTTTTTGATGGACAGAACTTGGAAATCCTAATTAGTTTTCTTCCAGGTAATACATAGTATACTTTAAATTGATATTTTAAATTCAAATTTAGGATTTCAGAGTTTTTACTTCTTTGATTCTGTATCTTTTTCTGTTACCCTGGAAATCTTGGTTCCCAGTAACAATAACATAGTAACTTATTTGCTATATCATATTACTTATATATGAAAGTTTCAGAAACTATTACCAGTGCTGTTACTTCCATCATGATCACTTAAAACAGTTGAAGATTTTCTTTTTGTCCTAGAATATAGCCTCTAAGAATTTACATTCAAATCCTGTGTTCTAAAGTAACTAAGCCACAATTTGGTACATAGTTAGGTTGATTTTTTTCATTTGATTTTGTTTTGTTATAGAACTAGCTAAAACATTTATGTAGTTCCAAAGTCAAATACGCAGAACCAGGTATAATCAGAGAAATCTAGCTTGCATCTCTGATACCTCCACTCTCTATGTTTCTTCCTCCTGTATGGAACTACTTTTCATTAGATTTTTTTTTCCTTCCATCTTCTGTTTTATTTAAAAATATAAGCCACATATATGTGTGTGCATAGGTATTCATATTCTTTGGCCCTCTCTTAGATAAATAGTACTATACATTGCACAGTATTCTGTATCTTGCTGTGTTTTTTTTTTTTAAACACTTTACTACTTAACAGTAGTAAAATATTAAAATTACATTTGTACATTATTCTAAAGCACTATGTACAAATATAATTTTAATATTTTACTACCGTGTAACATAACAGTATGTAGATTCACTGTAGTTTATCTTGTCCCTACTCTACTGAATGAACAGAGTTAATTTTTTTTTTAAAGAAAAAAAAAAAAAAGAATGAAGGAGAGGAAGAAAGATAAAGAGAAAGAGGGAGAGAGAACAGGGGTGTTGCTTTATTACCCGAACTAGAATGCAGTCTAAAAATGGGTATGCCTATAATTGTCCTTAATAATAGAGACATGAAAAAAAAATGAGGGAAGAAAATAACAAACAAGCAGCCAACCAATATTTCATTGAAACCTGTGAATAGATGTGATGTGGTACTGATAAGAGTGTATATTTTGTGTATTTAAAGTGGAGAGTTCTATAAATGTTAATTAAGTTTACTTGTTCCGGATCTGAGTTCAAATCCTGGATATCGTTGTTAATTTTCTGTCTCATTGATCTGTCTAATATTGATGTTGAAATCTCCCACTATTATTGTGTGGGAGTCTAAGTTTCCTTATAAGTCTTATATATCTGGGTATTCCTGTATTGGGTGTGTATATATTTAGGATTTTTTAGCTCTTCTTGTTGCATTGATCCTTTTATCATTACGTAATATCCTTCTTTGCTTCTTTTGATCTTTGTTGCTTTAAAGCAACTCCTGCTTTTTATTTATTTATTTATTTTTGCTCTCCATTTGGTTGGTAAATCTTTCTCCATCCCTTTGTTTTGAGTCTTTGTGTATCCTTGCATGTGAGATGGGTCTGAATGTAGCATACCGATGGGTTTTGGCTTTTTTTTTTTTGCCTGTCTGTGTCTTTGGATTGGGGGATTTAGTCGATTTAAATTTAGAATTAATAATAATATATGTGAGTTTAATACTGCCATTTAATGTTAGCTGGCTATTTTGCCTGTTGCTTGATGTAAATTCTTGATTACGTTGATGCTCTTTACTTTTTGATATTTTTTAGAAAGGCTGATACTGGTTGTTCCTTTCTATGTGTAGTGGTTCTTTCAGAAGCTCTTGTAAAGCAGGCCTGGTGGTGATGAAATCTCTGAGTGCTTGCTTGTTCACAAAAGATTTTATTTTTCCTTTGCTTATGAAGCTTAGTTTGGCTGGATGTAAAATTCTGGGTTGAAAGTTCTTTTCTTTAAGGATGTTGCATATTGGCCCCCACTCTCTTCTGTCTTGTAGGGTTTCTGCTGAGAGATCTGCTGTGAGTCTGATAGGCTTCCCTTTATGGGTAACCTGACCTTTCTCTCTGGCTGCCCTCAGTATTTTCTCCTTCATTTCAACCCTGGTGAATCTGGCGATTATGTGCCTTGAGGTTGGTCTTCTTGAGGAATATCTTTGTGGTGTTCTCTGTATTACCTGGAGTTGAATATTGTCCTGCCTTGCTAGGTTGGGAAAGTTTTCCTGAATAATATCCTGAAGCATATTTTCCAGCTTGGATTGATTCTCTTGGTCACATTCAGGTACACCTATCAAGCGTAGATTAGGTCTTTTCACATAGTCCCATATTTCTTGGAGACTTTGCTCGTTCCTTTTTATCCTTTTTTCTCTAATCTTGTCTTCTCGTTTTGTTTCATTAAGTTGGTCTTCGACTTCTGATATCTTTTCTTCTGCTTGATCGATTCGGCTGTTAAAACTTGTGCATACTTCGCGAAGTTCTCGTGTTGTGTTTTTCAGCTCCATTAATTCATTTATATTCCTCTCTAAATTGTGTATTCTTGTTAACATGTCGTCAAACCTTTTTTCAAAGTTCTTAGTTCTTTGCTTTGGGTTAGAACAAGTTCTTTTAATTCACAGAAGTTTCTTATCCACTTTTTGAAGCCGGCTTCTGTTAATGGAACAGTCTTTCTCCATCAGGCCTTGTTCAGTTGCTGATGAGGAACTGTGATCCCCTGTAGAGGGAGAGGCATTCTGATTTTGGGTATTCTCAGCCTTTTTAGGCTGTTTTCTTCCCTTCTTTATAGATTTATCCATCTGTGGTCTTTGTAATTACCGTCTTTATAATTGGGTTTCTGAGTGGATGTCCAACTTGTTGATTCCCAGCGCTAAAATCTGAACAACCCACTGCGCCGGCCAAAACAGCGGCGTTAAGATTGATAGTGCTTTTCTGACTGCACCAAGAACCGCTGCACCAAGGCAGCGGCAAAACCGCCTCGCCGGCCACAAGAGTCTCTCACTGGCAACCCGTGGGGCTCCTCCACTGGGAATCTCCTGGTGCGTGAGCAACAAAAAGTCATCTGAAAGTGTGGCATCCTCTCGTTCTCTGCGCTTTCATTGGGAGCTACAATCCCGAGCTGCTAGTGATCAGCCATCTTGGATCTCTCTCTCTTTTTTTTTTTTTTTTTTTTTGAGACAGAGTCTTGCTCTGTCGCTCAGGCTGGAGTGCAGTGGTGCAATCTCAGCTTACTGCAGTCTCTGCCTCCTGGGTTCAAGGGATTCTCCAGACTCAGCCTCCCTAGCAGCTGGATTACAGGTACCTGCCACCACACCCAGCTAATTTTTGTATTTTTAGTAGAGACAGGGTTTCACCATGACGCCTAGGCTTGTCATGAACTCCTGACCTCAAGTGTTCCGCCTGCTTCAGCCTCCCAAAGTGCTGTGATTACAGGCACGAGTCACTGCCCCCAGCCCAGAGTTAATTTTTGCTGGTACTTTAGCTTTGCGCATATGGCACCTCATAGTTTTGCCATTTTGTCTTTGGGACAAATCTCTAAAGTAGGATTGTTGCTTCACAAGTATGTAATTTGTATAGATGTTGCTGCATTGTCTTCCATAGTGGTACACCATTTTTTGTTCCTATTTATGGTGTTGAAGTGTTTCTTTTCAGTTGCATTGACAGAAGCTTATTGTCAAATGTTTGAATTTTTAATGTCTGATACTGAGAAATTGTATTTGAATTTAGTTTAGTTTTGTATTTTTCTTACTACAAGTGAGGCTACTGAAGGGACATTTGATTTCTTCAGTGAACTGGTTCCTATTTCTTGCCCATCTTTTTATTGGGCTGTTAGTTTTCCTAACATTTTTAGAAGCTGTTTATATGTTAGAGATATTAGTTGATTAGGTGACATAAGATGAAGTATTTTTTTGACTCATAATTAGTGAAACTTTTATAATTGGATTCTGAATTAAAATGTGTATATTATTTGGCCCTGAAACTTCACTTCTAGAAATTTATCCTAGAATGCTAATAAAAGGATATTAATAGTCCCAGCATTTTCACCCTTATGTGCATAGCTAAGGGAATTGGAAACATGTTTATATAAAAACTTGTACATCAATGTTTATGGCAGCATTATTCATAATGGTCAAAGATGGAAACAATATAAAAACTTGTACACCAATGTTTATGGCAGCATTATTCATAATGGTCAAAGATGGTGGAAACAATCTGAGTGTCTGTGAGCTGATGAATGGATAAACAAAATGTAGTGTACTGGTGCAGTGGAATATTATTTAGCTATAAAAATGAATGAAATACTGATACATGGTACAACATGGATGAACCTTGAAAATAATGCTGATTGGAAGAAGCTAGACACAAAAGGCCACATGTTGTGTGATTCCATTTATGAATTCTATTTATGTATGATCCCAGAATAGGCAAATCCATAGAAACAGAAAGTAGATTAGTGATTGTGAGGGGGGAATATGGGAGAAGAAAATGAGGAATGTCTCCTAATGGATATATGGTTTCTTTTGGGGGGTGATAAACATGTTTTGGAGTTAGATAGTGGTAATGGTTGTATAACCTTGTGAATATTCTAAAAACCACTGACTTGTGCACTTGAATGTGGTGAATTTTATGAGATGTGACATATTTTTAAAAAATAACAAAATGTATAACCTCAGTCCAGTCATGAGATAATACTGTATGAATTCAAATTGAGGGACACTCTATAAAATTACTGGTGAAGCGTATATACTAATTTTCCTTAAAAGTGTCAGGATCATGAAAGTAAAAAATAAAAGTCTTGGGATCTGACTTAGGTTGGAAGAGCCTAAAGAAATGTGAGAACTAAACACAGTGTTAAATCTTTTATTAGATTCTGAACCAGAAAAAAAAAATAATGGGAAAATGGCAAATTTCAAATAAGGTATGTAAAGTTTTATAGCAATGCTAATTTCCTGGTTTAGATAATTATGTCATGGTTATAGAAGATGTTAACTTTAGGGGAAGCAGGATAAAGGATTATGTAGGAATTCTTGTTTTTTGCAGCTTCTCTGTAGGTTTAATATTATTTCAAAATTTAAAAAGTTAATTGCGGCAATTTTAAATAAGTGAAAATCCCACGTACTCTTATCATTATTGGAATGACTAAAATTATGGCACATGCATACAATGAGATACTGAGTAGTTAGCTATTAAAAAGAATGTGGGCCACGTGTAGGGGCTCATGCCTGTAATCTCAGCACTTTGCATTGAGCTGAGATCACGCCACTGTACTCCAGCCTAGGCAACAAAGTGAGACTTGGTCTCTTAAAAAAAAAAAAAAAAAGCTAAATAAGAAGCAACCCTAACACTTAGTGGCTTAAAGCAACAACCATTTATTATAATACTTTGGGCTAGTGGTTTAAGTGGAACTCAGCAAGAATTCTTCACTGATTTCTCTTGGTTTGTCTCATGCTTCTGTTGTCACCTGCAGGCTTGATTGTAGTTGGTGGTCATGGCTGTTAACTGGTTTGTCTGTGAGGTCTTAATAAGGAGAATTTCTTATGCTCTCATACTTCTGTGTCTAGAAGAGATTTCTCCTTGTGGTGGTCTTGAAGATATTTGGCAATCTAGGTTCAAAAGTCCATGTTTTCACCTCACCTGGTTAGAGGAAGTTGTTAAGCCAGCTTTGATGTAGGAATGTGGAGAAATGGAATTGGAAGCAAAGTCATATTGTGAAAATGTGTGTGTACAGGGATGCGAGGAATTAGTAGCTCTTTGTTTTTGCAGTTTTCCACAGGAGTGATAGGATAAGGTGTGTAGTTTTAGAAAGTTCACTGAGTCTAGTGTCACCACAGATTTGGAGGGGGCAGGGAAAAATGAGTTAAGGCAGGGTTAACAGGTCATTGCAGTAATCTATGAGAAAGATGGTAAATAAGAGCGTGCAGAGACATTATTGTACACTTTTCATCCTCTGCTTCCAAACATCTCTGGAATTGGGATATCTCAAGATATTCCATACTGACTTAGAATTATCTGAGCTGTCCCTCAGGCTTTTGAGCATATGACACCCATAACCCTTCTCTCTTATTGTATAGGTAAGGAAACTTCAGTCCTAGAGAGGTTAAGTGTCTAAGGAACACATAATTCATAAGGGACAGAGCAGTCAGATTCTGGAAGCTCAGTCTCTTGAAGACGCGATGGTTTTCGACCAAAGCTCCAGTGATTTGCATTGATGGGACAGATCAAAAGTGTATAATCTTAGCACCTTCCATTATTAGGGGAAGTGAAGGCATCAGGGATAACACGGAATGAAGTTTTATCTTAAATAACAGATAGACTCTAAATTTATTTTACATATTTTTTTAATACCATTTTAAAATAATGAATTTCTTATCTTTCATTGCTGATTTTCATAATAACTTTCTTTTTTAGCTACAAGGCTTTGGCCGACCGAGTGTGTACCATGCTGCTATTGTCATCTTCCTTGAATTCTTTGCGTGGGGCCTGTTGACAACTCCAATGTTGACTGTAAGTATTGCTGAACTGGGTTTTTGTTTTGTAAGAGAGAGAGTTAAGTTCTTAGGCATGTATCACTGTGTATGTCTAGATTCATGTTTGTGAGTAGCTCTTGATAGTGATTTAAAATACTGTTTTCTTTTCTTTTTTTTTTTTTAATTGTTTCTCTTTTATTTTTTTCCTGCTGTGGTTCAGACTGTAACAAAACACCTCTTTAAATATTCTTGGGTAGCAATGCACTGCTATTGAACTAGACTTGGGGGTGCAGCTATACAGATGAACTGTATATGTTTAGGAACATCTTTAAGATACTCTGTTGTAGCAATACCTAACCTTTTTAGTACCAGGGACCAGTTTCATGGAAGACAATTTTTCCATGGAATTTGGTTGGTGAGGGAATGGTTTCAGGATGAAATTGTTCCACTTCAGGTCATCAGGCATTAGTTAGATTCTCATAATGAGTGCAGTCTAGATCCCTCACACACAGAGTTAAGAATAGGGTTCCCGCTCCTATGAGACTCTAATGCTGCTTTTGATCTGACAGGAGGCAGAGCTCAGGTGGTAATGCCAGCTCAGGACAGGCCACCGACTCAGAGAGTCCTGTCCTACAGGAAGCTGTAGAGCATTGTTGAAGTTTGTAACTTTATGGGGACGTTAATAGTCTTTGACTTAAGAACATAGTAAATAGCAGATTGGTGAGTACTTTGTAACAATGAGTAATAATTGTAAGAATGTCTAAATTTCAGTTTTTTGTAGCTTATCTACAGCCATTTCTTGAGAGGTGATATTGAATATCGTAGCAAGAACTTGTATATTTAATCTATGATGTGGTTAGAGGGAAGAGAGATGCCAAAGAAAAGATTAAGGGGGCAGATCTTAGGTAGCTTACAGCTGTTTAATGCTTAATTTAAATAAAATATTTTAAATTGGTGTTAAGTTTCAGTTGTCTAAATTCTTCTTTTTTTTTTTTTTTAAGACGGGGTTTCACCATATTGGTCAGGCTGGTCTTGAACTCGTGACCTCAGGTGATCCACCCGCCTCAGCCTCCCAAAGTGCTAGGATTACAGGGGTGAGCCACCGCGCCCAGCAGTTATTCTTTAAAAATTATTGATGAACCAGGCACAGTAGCGTATGCCTTTAGGCCTAGCTACTCAGCAGGCTGAGGCAGGAAGATTGCTTGAGCTCAGGAGTTCTAGTCTAGCCTGGGCGACATAGCAAGATCCCATCTATAAAAAAAAAAGAAACCCAAAATTAAAAAAAAAAAAAAAAAATCATTGGAGCTTTAATTCTTCCCAGCCATCATTTTGCCTTACTAAAGAATCCATTGGCTGGGCACAGTGGCTCACGCCTATAATCCCATCACTTTGGGAGGTTGACATAGGTGGATCACCTGAGGTCAGGAGTTTGAGAGCAGCCTGGCCAAAACAGTGAAACTCTGTTTCTACTAAAAATACAAAAATTAGCCGGGTGTGGTTGCAGGCACCTGTAATCCCAGCTACTTGGTGAACCTGGGAGGCAGAGGTTGCAGTGAGCCGAGATCGTGCCACTGCACTCCCTCCCACCTGGGTGACACAGTGAGACTTCGTTCTTCCACCCCCCAAAAAAAGAATTCCTCTGGGTACAGATGGGTATAGATAATCTTTATTCTTAAATAAGGTTAGACAACAGAGAACTTTAGAGGGTGGTTGGGCTTTTAATTCCTCTGGCACATTTAAAATACAGTTTGATTAATTAAAATTATAATGTGAGTGGAACAGAGGACTTAAAAATTGCCTACATCCTTAATCCTTTTTTTTTCTTTTGCAGTAGTTTTTCCTTCATAGTAGGAAACCTATAGTAGGTTATTAGTTATTAGTTAATGAGGATAATTGGTCCCATTTTGAGTTTCATGAGATTCTTATTTTTCTGACTGTGTGCATAGTACTACCTGGGATATAGTTGGTGCTTAATAACTATTTTCTTTGAACAAATACATGTGTTTGTTCAGGACATATTTTAGTGTGAATTATAGACAAACTAGACTACTCTTTTTTATTATTTTAAAAAATTATGGTAAAATACACATAGCAAACTTAACATTTTCACCATTTTGAAGTATATAGTTCAGTGGTATTAGATACATTCATAATGTTGTGTATCTGTCACCACCATCCATCTCCAAACTCATTTCATCTTTTAAAAATGAAAACTTTAGGCCAGGCACAGTGGCTCATGCCTGTAATCCCAACACTTTGGGAGGCCAAGGCAGGCGGATTCGAGACCACCCTGACCAACGTGGTGATGTAGCAGGAGCGGCCGCAGGAAACATCTCTCAAACACCGAATTAAGAAGGAAAAAGTTTATTTGGCCCGGGAGCCTGAGCGATAATGTGTCCAAAGCCCAGCTCGTCTAACAAAGGAAGGTTCCACCTTTATATAGGCTTATACTTTAGATATTACACTTGGAAGAATCTTGGGTTTACAGTCTTAGAAGTCACATATGAAAAGGGTTTCAGTTTACAGCTTCAGGAATCACATATGAAAGGGTTCCGGTTTACAGTTTTAGGACTCACATGTGAAAATGTTCTGGTTTACAGTTTCAGGAATCACATATGAAAGAGTTCTTTCTGGTTTACAGTTTTAGGACTCACGTGTGAAAAGGTTTCGGGTTTGATCTTGTTTTGAGTAAAAACAGCATCTTCCTGAGAGTTTCCCTAAGACAAAGAGTGCCACTTACTGGAAGGAGTTGCAGCAGGCGCCATCTGGCCTGCTGTCTATTCTATTGAGATGCATGGTGGATGACAGAGACGGGAGGGAATCCCAGATGCCTGGGTCTCCTTCCTCACCGAAACCCCATCTCTACGGAAAACACAAAATTAGCTTGGCCTGGTGGCCCACGCCCATAATCCCAGCTACTTGGGAGGCTGAGGCAGGAGAATTGCTTGAACCCAGAAAGCGGAGGTTGCAGTGAGCCGGGATCATGCCATTGCACTCCAGCCTGGGCAACAAGAGTGAAACTCCATCTCAAATAAAGAAAAGAAAAGAAAGGAATCACGAGATCAGGAGTTTAAGACCAGCCTGGCCAACATAGTGAAACCCCATCTTAAAATAAAAAATAAACCTTAAAAATGTAAAAAAAAAAAAAAAAAAAAAAAGAAAGAAAGAAACTCTCTAGCCATTAAACAATAACTCCCTGTTTCCTACTTCCCTCAGCCCCTGGCAACCACCAATTTCCTGTTTGTTTCTATGATTTTGACTATGACATATAAGTGGAACTCATGTAGTATTTGTCTTTTGTGACTGACTTATTTCACTTAGCACAATGTCCTCAGGGCTCGTCATGTTGTACAATAGCATGTGTCAGAATTTCCTTTTTTTAAAGGGGGGAATAATACTCGATTGTATGTATATACCACATTTTGTTTATGTGTTCGTTAATCAGTGGACACTGGATTGCTTCTACCTTCTGGCTATTGTGAAAAATGCTGCTAAGAACATGGATGTATAAAAATCTGTTTAAGTCCTCCTCTCAATTCTTTCAGGTATATATATGCAGCAGTGGAATTGCTAGATCACAGAGTAAATATATTTTTGACTTTTTGAGGAACTGCCAAACTCTTTTCCATAGACCTTGTCCCATTTTGCATTCCTACCAATAGTGCACAAGGATTCCAGTTTTTCGTTTTTCCTCTTGCTTGCCAACACTTGTTATTTTCTGTTTTTTTTGTTTTGGTTTGTTTTTTTCAAAATTATTTCTTTATTTCTAATTTTTGTAGTAGCCAATCTAATGGGTATAAGGTAGACTTGGCCACTCATTTTAAGGAACTGTTTTGCTTTCTCCTTTCTTTCCCTCTTCCTTTTTCCCTTGACCCTTTCCTTTCCCTTTTATTTTCTCCCCTAACTTCTTTATGTTGCAGGATTAAGATTTCAAAATAATATTTTTTCTGATGCAGTCAGTTGTCTGTAATGGTTCAGCTGTTTTCTCAACATAGAAATAATCCTGTGGTCATTCTTTGGTAAGAATTCAAATTAAAGCAAAGAAAGGATACCTTAGTATATTTGCTGCCCTGTCAGAAATTCCAAAACCTTCTTCCAGATGGTTAAAACCTTTGGCCTTTTTTTTATCCTTGATCAGATGGTCAGATGTCTTTTTGCATTATTTAACTAGTGAATTAATTTTAATACACCCTACAGACTGATACACCTTCTTTCCAGCTGTCTAAAGCAAATACTCTTTCTAGGGTTTTTGTGTCGCTGGACTATATAGTCTTAGAAGCAACTGAAATGCTGCTCTGCCGCCTCTCCGCACTTTCTGAGCAGTTGTGCTGCTTGCAGAGACTTGTTAATACGAACTTTAAGCATGAGGAATATAGACTTGCTAGTATCATTCTGTAATGCCATGGAAGGAATGTTACTGAGTTAGCAGATGTGCTCATTTTCTTTTTCTGGTTCCTGATGTTGTTAAATTAAGCTAAATGTTTTCTCTTATACTTTGCTGTCTCTCCTCCAGTCTTCACATCACAGTGTGCTAACTCTACCTGTTTTTGACTGAGGAGACTTTCTCATTCTTATTGGGGTTTGGGGAAAGGATTTTCTCTGGTACATCCCTTCCACATTGTGCCTTTTCTGGTTGGACAGGGATGATAATGTTGGGTTGTTTGATAAAGAAGGGACAAAATTAGGGTTTATTTCTTTGCAGCTAGAGCTGCATATTAAGCTGATGGTTCATGTGTTTTTTTCCCTTACTGTAACCAATGCACAGTCTTCTCTCTTGTTTCCATCAAGGCAAAAGTCGGTCTTGAGATTGTGATTTGAAAAGACAGGATAGTACTTATGTTTCTCAATATATTGTCTCATTGGACTAACTCTGCATTCTGAAACCAACTAGGATCATATAGATCTTATATGATCGGTATGAGCAGTGTAGAGCAATTACTTCTTAGTTAACAAAGTCATTTTCTCCTTGAGATTTGTTATCTTTCTTAAGTAGCCAAGGCCTAGATTATAACTTTAGTTTGTCTACTAAATACTATCAGAAAGGTCTCCACTCCTAATACATTGCAGCAAATTTATAAAATGGGCTTCACACAGTGGCCTTACTTTCTAGTAGTAGTAGCAGTTATTGTTGTTGTTGTTTGTACATAAGATTCCTCTCTTGTCTTATATCCCTGCCTGACATTCTACCCTATAGTCAAAACATCCTCTTAGAGGACCTGACCTCTTTTTATCATGATCTGATTAAACTAATTTAAATGTCTTCAGATATATTTAAATTGATCACTTATTTCAGTGAGCATAAATGTTCATTGAATGTCAGTTGAATGAATATACGTTCGTTAATATTCCTGTAAGTAAAGAATTTTATTTCTTACAATTTTCTTTTTCAAGTTGATTTTTCTGAAATCCTGCTGGAAATTCAAGGACTCAGTATTCTCTACTGTGCTGTCCTTTTCATGTGGTGATCTGATAATTCATGAATGCTCTTTAAATACTTCCCTGCCACATTCAATTTTTCTGTCCCTTCTTCCTGACTCTCAACATATGTGCCTGTTTGTCCATCCATCCATCCATCCACCATGATGTCTCTCTTGTTAGTTCCTTAATTTGCTTTGCTGTCTAGTGCTCCTATGTCCTTCACTTAATCATTGTTTTTCTTTCAGGGACTGGAGTGGCTGGGCTGGGCTGGGATAGGACTGTTTGTGAGGCATTTTTGTCACAATACACAAGGACTTTGTTGGATAATTTGCTGTTCACATGAAAAGGAAGTATTCTGACTATAGTTGCGTGGAGATGATCATGCTTTCTTTAATGGCAAGGTGTTCTAAGGTCACCTTTATGGTGTTGATAGTTTTCTAATGGTGTGATGACCAACTACCCAGAACTTGGCCTGCTTATGTGCCTTATAATTACTAAAATCAGATAAGTATCATTCACCAAAGTATCTGTATCATCACTATTTGTTAAATTTTTGCTTTTTCTTGCATAGTTGACAATTAGGCTGTAATGAGCATTAACCAAACAAATGAAATGAGCTTTGTTTGGCATTTACTTCTGTTCTGGTATTGTGTGTTGTAACCTATAGCAAACTTTTATTTTACTAAACAAGTCAATGTTTAAAAAAAGAGCAATGCTGATTTCTAGCTTTTCTAATCAACAATATAATTCTAAAGAGTTAACATGACAATTTAAGATAACCGTTCATGGGTGTCTTTGTCTTAAAATTTGGCTTGCAAAACATTTGGTGTGCATTCTGATTTTGTGACAGATTTTTCCAGCAATGGTATATTTTAAATATATTATTATGTTGCCTCTGGCATGCATTATATCTGATGGGAAGACAGCCCATGACAAGAAGTGTTATTAATCTCCTTACGTCAGGAGTCTATATACTATATACCATGGCCCATGGGCCACATTTGGCATACTGCCAGCTTTCTTACTGCCATACTAGCTGTGTGGTAAGAATGCTCTTTAAATTTTTGTGTTTTTTTGAGATGGAGTCTTACCCTGTTGCCCAGGCTGGAGTGCAGTGGCATGATCTTGGCTCACTGCAGCCTCCACCTCCTGGGTTCAAGTGATTCTCCTGCCTCAGCCTCCCAAGTAGCTAGGACTATAAGTGTGTGCCACCACACCCAACTAATTTTTGTATTTTTAGTAGAGACAGGGTTTCAACGTGTTGGCCAGGCTGGTCTCGAACTCCTGACTTCAAGTGATCTGCCTGCCTTGGCCTCCCAAAGTGCTGAAATTACAGGCGTGAGCCACTGTGCCTGGTCCATACTTTCCTTTAATTCTTTTTTACTAATTTTTTTAAGAGACGGGGTCTTACCATGTTGCCTAGGCTGGTCTTGAACTCCTGGGCTCAGGCAGTCCTTCTGCCTCAGTCTCCAGAAATGCTGGGGTTATAGGTGTGAGCCACCACACCTGGCCTCCTTTAATTCTTTAAACATGGATTCCTTTAGTTCTTTGAACATATTTGTAATGGCTGCTTTGAAGTTTTCGTCTGCTATATTTAACATCTGGGAACACTCAGAGACTCTTTTGATTGCCCTTTTTCCTGATTGAGTTATATGTTCTTGTTTCTTTGCATATCTCGATCATTTTTTGTTAAAAGTGGTATATTTAGATAATACATTTTTGCAATTTTTGATTTTTTTTTAAAGAGACAGGGTCTTGCCCTGTTGCCTAGGCTGAAATACAGTGGCACAGTAATAGCTCACTGCAACCTCGAACTTCCGGGCTCAAGCAGTTCTCCTACCTCAATCTCCTGAGTAGCTAAGACTACAGTTGTATACCACAACACTTGGCTAAGGCTTTAATTTTTTTTTGTTTTTATTTTAAAGATGGGGTCTTGCTATGTTGACCAGGCTAGTCTTGAACTCCTGGCCTCAAGCAATCTCCCACCTCAGCTTCCCAAAGCATTGGGTTTACAGGCGTGAACCACTGCACCTGGCCATGGATTTTGATTTTTTTTTCTTACCTTGAAGGCTGTTTTTGTTTTGCTTGTTTAGTAACTTGCTTGAACTAAATCTGTGAAGTCTCCTCTATAATATGCAGTTGCTGATGCCTCTTTTCAGTTTTTGTTTTTATTTTTAAGCTTGGCTGCCTTGGGATCTCTGCCTCCATAATTTAGGGATCAGCCAGATTAGTAAGAGATTATAGTTAAATAGGTCAAGATAGTAAACTTTCTGCTCTCTTCTACTGGATCTGTATGTGAGCTGGAACTGCATTCATACTTCAGGCTATTTTCAGTTCTTCCTTGGCTTTTGCTCTCTTCGAGATTATCTTGAAATCTCTGAGTATGTACAGTTTCTGATGGCCAGGGATATATGGATGGCTTGAGCATGTTCCCATCTCATATGCATGTGTGTAGTCTAGAGTCAACCTGGGATTTGGGGAGAGCTTTTCAAGCTTCTTATGGCTGTCTCACCTTCAACAACTCCCTGTTATATTCCTGATCTAGTCCACCAGTCTGCCGCTAGCCTTCCCTCTTTGACTCGTTAACTGACACCACTTCAAATCCAATGAGTCCTCTCAAGCAGCAGCAGTGGCCTGTTTAAACCAACCTACCCACAGAGCTGAGGTTATTGGGAGGGGCAAGAGGCTGATAGCAGCTCAAAACTGAAAACCACCGTTTCTAACTGAACTTCAGTAACTTAATAAATAAATGCTCTCAGTTTGTTTTATACCTTTGGTTGAATTTCAGAGCAATGAAATGGGCTCATCTGGCTGTATTGAAAGATAATTTGTTAACCTTTTTATAATGCCATGTTAAATGTGAGAAGTCTGACAATTTTTTTTTTTTTTTTTGAGACGGAGTTTCGCTCTTGTTACCCAGGCTGGAGTGCAATGGCGCGATCTCAGCTCACCGCAACCTCCGCCTCCTGGGTTCAGGCAATTCTCCTGCCTCAGCCTCCTGAGTAGTTGGGATTACAGGCACGCGCCACCAGGCCCAGCTGATTTTTTGTATTTTTAGTAGAGACGGGGTTTCACCATGTTGACCAGGATGGTCTCGATCTCTTGACCTCGTGATCCACCCGCCTCGGCCTCCCAAAGTGCTGGGATTACAGGCGTGA
This sequence comes from Sapajus apella, assembly GCF_009761245.1. Lineage (NCBI taxonomy): Eukaryota > Metazoa > Chordata > Mammalia > Primates > Cebidae > Sapajus > Sapajus apella. The sequence goes on along the minus strand of NW_022437058.1, from coordinate 4,600,534 downwards.
GCCACCGCGCCCGGCGACAATTTTTTTAATATAGTGTTTATAATTCATTTTTTAAAAAGAAATTGAAGGCTGGGTGTGGTGGCTCATGCCTGTAATCCCAGCACTTTGGGAGGCCGAGGTGGGCGGATCACGAGGTCAGGAGTTCGAGATCAGCCTGGCCAACAAAGCAAAACCCCGTCTCTACTAAAGTTACAAAAATTAGCTGGGCATGGTTGTGCATACCTGTAGTCCCAGCTACTTGGGAGGCTGAGGTGGGAGAATCCCTTGAACCCAGGAAGCAGAGGTTGTGGTGAGCCAAGATTACACCATTGCACTCCAGCCTGGGCAACAGGCTGAAGAAATCATGGCCAAAAACTTCCCAAATCTGATGAAAAGCATTAATCTACAGAAGCAACAAATTCAACAAACCCCAAGTAAAATAAAAATGGCATTTACACCTATATACATTATAGCATAGTCAAACTGTAGAAAGACAAAGGAAAATCTTTAAAGCAGCAACAGAAAAAATGAATCATCATGTACAGCAGGGAGCAACCTGCTGCTCTGTAAGGGGACAAATAGTAAATATTTGGCCAGGCGCAGTGGCTCACACCTGTAATCCCAGCACTTTGAAGCCAAGGAGGGCAGACTACTTGAGGCCAGGAGTCTGTGACCAGCCTGGCCAACGTGGCGAGACTCCATCTCAAAAAAAAAAAAAAAAAAGAAAGAAATTCAAATCATATAGAGTCCCTAAAACATTTCTGAGGAATATAGTTAGAAAAACCACTGGATTAGTGGATATCTCAATACTTTTTGAACTTTTCCATTTCTGTATTTCCCTGACTCTTCTAAAAAACGGAAAACAGGGAAGCTGTTCTCCTACCCTTGCAGTATAAAATTATAGGATTTTCAGTTGTGTTAGGAGTTTGATCTGAGGAAAATATGATTCTATAGAATGATATATTTTCCTGAAGTTTCCTCATGGCTAAAATAAAATAGGAACCAGAGACCTTTTTGTGTAAGCTTTTAATTTAAGTATAATGTGTACAGAAAGGTGTATAAATTATAAATACACAGCTTGATGATTTTTTTTTTTAACAGACAGAGGTTTTTATTTTATGACTAGCTTATAAAATCAATGGAAAAAGATAAATGGGAAATGGATAAAAGACATATTTCTTTGTGTCCTCGGTGCCTAGCCTAGTTCCTTGAAAGCACACATGGTCAAAAAACCAATAATAAACTAAATACACGAACTATGTGATTTTATTATTAGTCTCTTTATCAGGTTTCATAAAAAAGCACACAACCTATATATAGTGATTTGGACAATATTAGAAGATTAATTTTACAGAATTACTACAGACTTTTACAGAAATGTAAAATCAGAATATTATACTTGATATGGTTTAGATATTTTGTCCCCTCCAAATCTTATGCTAAAATTTGATCCCCAGTGTTGGAGGTGGGCATACTGGGAGGTGTCTAGGTCATGAATGCGGATCCCTCATGAATGGATTAGTGCCCTCCCATGGCAATGAGTTACCGTGAGATCTGCTTGTTTAAAGAGCATGGCTTTCCTCCCTCTCTCTCTTGCTCCCTCTCTCACCATGTGACACGCTTGCTCTTACTTCCCCTTCTGCCATGACTGGAAGCTGCCTGAGGCCCACACCAGAAGCAGGTGTGGTGTCATGCTTCCTTGTATAGCCTGTAGAATCATAAACTAATATAAACCTCTTTTCTTATAAATTAGCCAGCCTCAGGTATACCATTATAGCAAAACAAAATGGACAAATACAATATGGAAAAAAATAAAAGTAAGCCAATGAGTATTTTAAAAACTGCCCAATCTCACTTGTAATAAGTAATTGACAAATCATATAAGTAATGCCATAATAAATAATATAAATGTGCATCTAAACAAGTTAATATTTTTTCTTAATGAATTCACAAGTTGGTGACAGTATGGGAAAACTACCATTCTCACATCTGTTGGAAGTACGAAAAAATGATAGAGCCTTTTTAGAGGGAAATTAGTTACCAAAACTAAAAATATAAATACTTTTAGGCCCAGCAATTTTACTTCTAGGAATTATTATTATTTTTTTTTTTCCCCATTTATTTATTTTATTGCATTTTAGGTTTTGGTGGTGAATTTTTATACAGTAAGTACACTTATATATCCAGCACTATACCACCCTCCCAGAAACAATCCTAAGTAATTTTTGTCCTTGTCACAATTCTAATATGACAGTTTGGCCTTTGTGTATGTGTATTTAATATTATGTATGTAAATGGAATCATACAATACTAATCATACATACTTTTTGTTGTCTGGCTTTTTAGGTTTATAAGATTAATCCAGGTTGTACGTAGCAACATTTCTTTGTTGTATAGTGGTTGTAACATAACCACGTATGATTTTCTGTTATCTTGAGCAGGAAAAGATTAACTCAGCAGGGCCGAGTTGCTCAAATCTTTCATTTTCCCGAGAGGACCGTTTTCTGTGACTGGTCCTCAACAGGCCAGAATTGAGCTCTTGGAACATTCTGCATTTTGTGTGATTGAATATTTGAACTTCGCTGTTCTAGTTTGTGCAAACGTTATTTATGGTGAACACCTCCTTTCCTTCTCATGAACTAGAGCTCTGGTAACTGGTCATTCATTAGTGCCCTTCAAGATCACTGGCCACTAAAAACCATGGATGCCCAGACTTTTGTGAGCTTCCATAGTAGACAACACTTTGCATGATGTTGTCACAGTTTCTCTTTTTCTTTTTTTTTTTTTTTTTTTTTTTTTAATTTCCGAGACAGCCTGGCTCTTGCCCAGGCTGGAGTGCAGTTGCACTATCTGGGCTTACTGCAGCCTCTGCCTCTTGGGTTCAAGTGATTCTCCTGCCTCAGCCTCTTGAGTAGGGCACCACCATTCCTGGCTAGTTTTTGTATTTTTAGTAGAGATGGGGTCTTGCCGTGTTGGCCAGTCTGGTCTCAAACTCCTGGCCTCAAGTGATTCACCCGCTTAAGACTGAAAGTGCTGGGATTATAGGGTTGAGCCACGATGCCTGACCATTGTTCTAGTTTATTGCTGGAGGAATTAAAATGCTTTATTTGTGACTCCACTGGGAGAGGACTCTTAAAAGCATGCACCTGGCTTCCTCCCGACTTTTCCTGATGTCCCTTTTCCCTTGGCTGATTTTGCTTTGTGTCCTTTTTCTGTAATGAACTATAAATATGACAGTTTCAGAGTCCTTGAATCCTCTTAGCAAATTGCTGAACTTAGAGATGATCTTGGAATCTATTGACACAAATCCATTCTGGTATTGGACATTTGGGTTTCCAGTTTTTGCCTATTAAAAATATTGCTGTTGTAATATTTCTTGTATATATCTTTTGGTGAACATGTGTCTATGTTTCTTGGACTATATATCTGGGAGTAAAATTGCAGGGTTGTGTTCAATGTCGGTATGTAGTGCTAAAAGTTTTTCAGAGTGGATGAACAATTTATTCTTCACCCAGGCAGGCTTCATATCTTAACCAGCAATTTGAATTTCATTCTGGTGGGTATATTATGGTCTTAATTTACATATCCCTAATGACCAGTGAAGTTAACCTCTTTGCGTATAACATATTTATTGGCCATATGAATATATTTTTGTTAAGTGTCAGTTGAAATGTTTCATCAATTTTTTAAAAATTGAGTTGTGTTCCTTTTTCTTATTTGTAGCAGTTCTTTATATATTCTGGGTATAATTTTTTTTTCATGTGTATGTGTGTGTCTATATACCTACACGTACTTATTGCTGATATCTTTTCCTTATTCTTAGATTGCCTTTTTTTTTTCCCCTTGGAATGGAGTCTTGCTCTGTCACCCAGGCTGGAGTGCTGTTGGACGATATTGGCTCACTGCAACCTCTGCCTCCTGGGTTCAAGCAATTCTCTTGCCTCAGCCTCCCAAGTAGCTCTGAATGTAGGCGTGTCCCACCACGCCCAGCTAATTTTTGTATTTTTAGTAGAGACGGGGTTTCTCCATGTTGGCCAGGCTGATTTTAAACTCCTGACCTCAAGTTATCTGCCTGCCCAGGCCTCCCAAAGTGCTGGGATTACAGATGTGAGCCAGAGCACCCAGCTTATATATCCAGCACTATACCACCCTCCCAGAAACAATCCTAAGTAATTTTTGTCCTTGTCACAATTCTAATATGACAGTTTGGCCTTTGTGTATGTGTATTTAATATTATGTATGCCTTTCTCCTCTCTTAATGCCTTTGGATTACACTAATTTTAATTGAATTTACATTTTTATGTAGTTCAATTTTTTTATTATTATTATTATGGTTAGTCCTTTTTAAAAAATCCTGTTTAAGAAAACTTTTTTTACTACAAAGTTTTATTGGTTTGTTGTTCTCCTGTAGTAGACCTATCATCTAAAAAGATCATTGTGTTTGGTTGGTGGGGGGGGGGGTCAATATTCACTTTGGTTGCAAAAGAATGCATAGTTGAACCAGCATCATTTATTGAAAAAATTATTTTTCCCCACTGTACTATGTCACCTTTGTCATAAATAAGACAACCGTCTATGTATGGGTTTGTTTCTAAATGTTTTAGTATTCTATTGAGCTATATTTTCTTGTGCTAACACCATCCTGTGTTAACTTCTATAGTAATATATATATGTATATTATTTATTTATTTATTTTTGGGTGATGGAGTCTCACTCAATCACTCAGGCTGGAGTGCAGTAGTGTGGTCTCAGCTCATTGCAACCTCTGCCTCCCGGGTTCAAGTGATTCTCCTGTCTCAGCCTCCTGAGTAGCTGGAATTACGGGCGTGCACCACCACACCCAGCTAATTTTTATACGGAGTCTCACCATGTTGGCCAGGCTGGTCTTGAACTCCTGACCTTCGGTGATCTGCCTGCTTCAGCCTCCCTAAGTGCTGGGATTACAGGTATGAGCCACCATGCCTGGCTGTAATATCTTTAATATCCTGTATAAATTCTGTAGTGTGGTTCATTTTCCTCACGATTGCCTTGGTCTAAACGTGTGTGTGTGTGTGTGTGTGTGTGTGTGTGTGTGTGTGTGTGTGTGTGTGTGTGTATTTTATTATCAACTCTTCAATACCCATTTGGTTATGATTGCATTGACTAGATTGATTGTGGAAGAACGGACATGTCGTTGTTGTTTTTGTTTGTTTGTTTTTTAATCGTTTGATTGAGTGCCTCACTCTGTCACCCAGGCTGGGGTACAGTGGCCCGATCTTGGCTCACTGCAACCTCCACCTCCTGGGTTCAAGTGATTCTCCTGCCTCAACCACACCTGGCTAACTGGCTAATTTTTTTTTTTTTTTTTTAATAGATGTGGGGTTTTGCTGAGGCTGGTCTTGAACTCCTGGCCTCAAGTGAGTATCTTGTGGAGAAATACTTTGAGACTATCCAGATGACTTGTTCCTGTTCTGTTGGCCTACTTTAGCATCCATCAGTGCTTGTCTGCAACAGTTTTTACTGTGGTTTTTGTCTAATGACATCTGTTTCACTATTTTGTTCAAGACCACCTTCAGCAAAACCCCATCTGTACTAAATTAGCCAGGTTTGGTGGCACACACCTGTAATCCCAGCTACTCAGGAGGCTGAGGTGGGAGAATTGCTTGAACCCAGGAGGTGGAGGTTACAGTGAGCTGAGATCATGCCCCTGCACCCCAGCCTGGATGAAACAGCGAGACTTTGAATCAAACAACAACAAAAAAAGATAATATGTCTGTTCTTCCCCAATTAATCTGTGGTCAATGCAATCATAATCAAAATTCTTAGCAAATTATTTTGTGGATATTGAAGAGGCGATTGTAAAATATAGAGAGACATAAACAAGGCTTAGACCGAGGCAATCTTGAGGAAAATGAACCACACTACAGAATTAGTCAGGGATGAAATCATAGGGAGTCAGAACTGTCTTCTTGAGTTGAGTCACTTCCTAAGTGGGGGTCACAAGATTAGATGAGCCAGTTTATCAACCTGGGTGGTGCCAGCTGAATCCATCAAGTGCAGGGTCTGCAAAATATCTCAAGAAGTGATATGAGGAGCAGTTTAGGGAGGGCCAGAATCTTGTAGCCTCCAGCCACATGACTTTTAAACCATAATTTCTAATCGTGTGGCTAATGTTAGTCCTACAAAGGCAATATAATCCCCAGGCAAGAAGGAGGTCTGCTTCGGGAAATGGCTATGATTATCTTTGTTTTTAAAATTATAAACTAAGTTTCTCCCAAAGTTATTTCAGCCTATGCCCAGGAATGAACAAGGACAGGTTGGAGGTTAGAAGTAAGATTGAGTCAGTTAAGTTAGATGTGTCTCACTGTCTCAGTCATAATTTTGCCGAGGCAGTTCCAGGTTTACAGTCAGGCTGTAGCCAATTTTCCACCTGTAGTCTAGACACCTGTGGTTACTAGAGTGTAGTTCTCTAGCCCAGGTAGAAAGCCTATTCCGTAAAATTTAATGCAGGGTCTGGTTATAGGTACTCTTGCTCTGTGAAAGTGTGGGTACCATAGAGTACTGAAGTACTCTGTGGGGTTACCATGTGGTTGTAGGGCTTTGTCCACTTTGGCAGCCATAAGAGATCTAGGGCAGGGCACCATCCGTTTTGAATCTCAACCCATTCAATTCTGCAAGTATCCCACTTAGAAGTCCCACAGTTTTCAGAGAACTATGCTTGTGATCGTTATCTTGGGGCCAAATATGTAGGTCCCTTTTAATAACCCTTTCATTTATGACTGTTTTTTCCTACTTCTCTGATTTGGGAGGTTTCTTTCTGGATTCTAGCAAATTAACTTCTTCAAGGACTTCTCTTTCACCTTCCAGTGCCACTTTTCTTCAGCTCTTTCAGGTTTTGTTGTCGGCCTTTTCTCATCTGTTCTGTGTCATCCAGAAGCGCCTAATGATTCTTGGCTTTCCAGGGATGCTGTAAATTTAATTTCATATTTTTTCTATTATATCTGTGGAAGTAGAGAAACGCAGCTCTGTATGAGTGTAGGTATATGTTTATTTAATACCTGTAGGTATTTCTGAGCTTTATTGTTACTGGAAGAGAGTTCATTTCTCAAAGTTTTATAGTTACTGTTTTAAAAGTAAGAAGCAAATGTCATTTTTAAAAATTAAAATTGTTTTAAAATGCTTCCCTTTTTTTTCAAGCAAATGCCATTTTATTTTATGTTTAGTGTAATCCTTCTCAAGAATATTTAAAGGGGATATTTTCCTTGAGTGTTATTTATTTATTTATTTTATTATTTTGATATAAGGTCTTGTTCTGTTACCCAGGCTGGAGTGCAGTGGCTCAATCATAGCTCATTGCATACTTGACCTTCCAGACTCAAGCCAGTCCTCCCACTTCAGCTTCCTCAGTAGCTAGGACTACAGGTGCACGCCACTGTGCCTGGCTAAACTTGAGTTTTCTTTTTAATATAGAGATGTTAAAAATGAAAGCTTTGATCTTAGCTGAGTTATTTAATATACCTTTTATTACTAGGTTTACTTTATTCTGATAACAGTTGTTACCTTTTGTAGCTATATTATTTACATATTTTATTTTTGTTTTTATAGTTTATCAAAAGTCTGAGTAGAATATTGCTGTTTTGTTTACAACTGCTTTATTTTATGAAGGTTAGCGTTTTTTAAAAAATTACTGACTTGTTTTACTTTTTTCTCTAGTAGGATTTCACTGTTTCCTTTTTGTGAGGAGGGTGGGTAGGAAACAGTAGAAAGGTCTTTAAAAACATGGATTGAAAATTTTTAGAGGAATTGCCTGCATGGTGGCTTGATTGCTCAGAATGGGCCCATACTGTCATTCATCCATGGATATGGTTTTGCCAAATTAAAGTGATGGTCTCTTATTCCTAAACTGCATCACCTGTACAAAAGGAATGCAAGTTTGGATCATTTTCCATGTAGAATTGTTGAAGGGGTGGTCTGAGGTCAAGAGGGTGAGATTTGAGGTGAGGGCAGGGAAGGACCAGCACTGCTGCTCCTTTGACAGCATGAGAGAACCCTGGCGTTGTTGGTGTGGTGTTCACCAGCACTCACTCCACCCTCTTCCCACTGACAGAAAGTAGGAGGAAGCCTGTGGGCAAAGGGAGTCAGAGAAATGTCCATAGTCTCTTAGCTCTGATCTGACAGAGTATAGAAGGGAGAATGTGGGGCTGAGAGACAATGGATTAATAATTGACATGATAAGATAAGCATTTTTTTAAAATATGCTTTTTTGTTTTGTATTTTGTTATATTTTTGTGATGCGTTTGACAAATCAAGTTACTCGAGTTCTAATCTTTATATTTTTTCAAGACAATTTCTATATCTCTGACTTTATTATTTTTGGAAGATTTTTCTGAGAACTTTGATATTTCACTTGAAATATTTGGTGTCCTTCATTTGCCTTTCCTTTTCTTCAGTACAGGCAAGTAGAGTTCAAATGTCAGTAGCTGAGATGACAAACTTTTTCTAAACCTTAAAAATAATGTTGTTAGAGGAAAGATGGGAAATAATTTGTGAGTGGATTATAATTTCCTTTTTTTAAAGGCTTAATTTTTTTAGAGAGTCATTTAAGGTTTACAGCAAAATTGAGAAGAAAGTATAAAGATTTCCCTATCCCTTTCCCCTATGTATGCTTAGCCTCTTTTACTATGGACATTCCTTTCTAGAGGGGTACATTTGTTTTATTTGATGAACTTATGTTGACATATTGTTATCACCCAAATTCTATAGTTTAGAGTTCATTCTTGGTATTCTATACTCTGAGTTTTGATATATGTATAATGCATATATCCATCATCATGGTATCATACAAAGCATTTTCATTGCCCTAAAAATCCCCCGTGCTCTGTCTATTCATCCCTCCCTCCTTCACAGTCCCTGGCTACCACTGATCTTTTTATTGTTTCCATAGTTTTACTTTTTTCAGAATGTCGTATACTTGTAATTATACAATACAATATGTAGCCTTTCCAGATTGGCTTGTTTCACTTAGCTGTGTGCATTTAAGTTTCCTCAGTGTTTTTTAATGTCTTGGTAGCTCATTTTTTAGTGATAGTGTGGATGTACCACAATTTATTTATTTATTTATTTTTTATTTCATTGATATTTAATAATTTTTCATTGTAGGGCTCATTTATGTAGCATGCCGTTAAGAGAGGCAGAAAATATTCCCTTTAACTTAAATTTGAATTTGTCTTGATGTTTGTTTGCTTTTTGTAGGTTCTACATGAAACATTTCTTCAACATACATTCCTCATGAATGGTCTCATTCAAGGTGTAAAGGTAAGAAAAACTTTTTAGGTTTGTAATGAACCAAAGCCAGGATCCTTGGTAGTTTAACTCTGAAATTTTAGTGGGACTTTGGGAAACATACTATTTGTTCTGGAGACTGAAATCTAAATTTTTAGCAGGGTTATTACCAAAGTCACTGTAAAATACAGTACAAATACATAAGGCATAGAATACTGGCAAAAGCAGTGTGAATACTCTGTAGGCCTAACTTTATTTTTTTTTTATTGTGTACACAACAGGTTATGAAGGGTTTAATTATTATGTAACTTTTAACTGCTCTGCTTATCAACAGAGTAAAGTGGGCAATTGCTACTGTCTTCTTTTTAGGTATCTGAGGATGAAGGAAGCCAAGCTGACAAACTGGCCATGACTTTGTGATAACTCAACCACTTGATTTAATTAGCCTTAATTCATTATGTCAATTTTAATATGATATATATCAAAACTGCTTTTAACTGTTTTTCTGTTTGTGCTGAAAATACTCACCAGTGGTGCTTGTGGCTGCAGCATTACTCCAAGATAACTTTGCCACAAAACGTATTGCTTTTATTAGTATTTTTGCATTGCTTTAGTATATTGACTTTGGAAACAAAAGACATCATTTTACTGATAGCATTCTTTTTCCTCATTCTTTTAAATAAATTTTTTTTTGAAATGGAGTCTTGGTCTCTTGCCTAGGCTGGAGTGCAGTGATATGATCTTGGCTCACAGCAACTTCCACCTCCTAGGTTCAGGTGATTCTCCTGCCTCAGCCTTCTGAGTAGCTGGGATTTCAGGTGTCCGCCACTACGCTCAGCTAATTTTGTATTTTTAATAAACGGGGTTTCACCATGTTGGCCAGGCTGGTCTCAAACCACTGACCTCAAGTGATCTGCCTGCCGTGGCCTCCCAAAGTGCTATAATTACAGGCATGAGCCACTGCACTCGACCAGCATTCTGTTTTTAACAGTGATATTTCTAGTTACAAAATATAGTAACATTCTGTCACTGAAAATATCAAATCCTAGAAAATGTAGCATTTCTACCTATGATGTTAACCTTGTTCTTGAACTTAATGCCTGAAGATTCATTTGATGAATCCAGTTTTTCTGAAATAGAGATTCTGATGATTCAGGTGATTCTGATGTTTACCTCTGTTTAGAAATAACTCAAAGAACACTTTTTATATTTTGTAATCAGTCAGATTTGCTTCAGCCTCAAAGAGTGTATTTTTGTAAAATTAAATGAACATTGGCACTGAGCTGCACTTGTTTTTTCTAAATAGGAAAAGGGTTAAATAGAGGGTTACAATATAACAGTATTTTTTAGTCTCTTACAGTAAAGTGTATGCGTGTAGGATCTGATTTGTGCTTCCCAGTTTAAATACTATCAATCTATGCATAATTATACTTTGTACTGAACAACATACTTAAAATTATGCCTTACTAATGTGTTGAATTTAGCTTTTGTAATTTGTTATATTCACAGCTCCTACACAGCATTAATTGTAATGAATATTGTTTATTCTTTGCCTGTTTTCAAAAAGAATTTGAGGATACTTACATGTAAAACATCATTTTATTTTTATTTTTTATCATTTGGGTACTTTTTTTTTACAGCTGTATTTCTTTATACTAAAGGAAAACAAAGTTCAAATGCCCAACAGTAATTATGTTTAACACTTAGTCCACATTAAACAGACAAAAGGCTACTGAGAACACTGGATTTAGATAAAAGTGTTATAGGCATAACTAACTACAATTTAATTTATGTATAAATAAGAAAAAAAGTTCCTGGCTGAAGAGGATAAGGAGATTTATTTCCCAGTCTTCTTTAATTTGGACAACCCCCATCAACTGAGCAGACATCCCAGTAGTAGACCAAAATGACTGCTCTCCCCGCCAGCAGTTTTGACACCATTAGCCCTGCTAGCCCAGAGGAGAGAGTGGCTCCATGGCTCTACCTGGTTTTCCAGTTTCAGGAGCCCAGTCGATGCCTTTGGTCAGCTGAGACTTTTCAAACAGCATTGGCACATTTAGCTGGTCTGAACTATTTTAAATGCCACCACCCAGCAGACAGGAGGCTCTCATTAGATTCTAAATCTGCTATTTAAATTAAAAAAGAAAGAAAAAAGGAGAAACTCATTAGAATAAGGCCACCTAGGAATGTTAATTAACATCTCCATTCAGCCTTTGGCTGATATATGAGACTACAAATAATAAATCTTGCTTTTCCCCCAGATGCAGCTTCTGGGGCTTGGTCTACAGTGTTCAGAAAGACACATTAGTGCTGTAGTTCCAGTGGCTTCTGCAAATGAGGGCTTGGCAGTTATCAGTGGACCAACACATAGTATTCAGCACCAGACCATGGGCCTTCCTGCTTCCTGAGTTTCACAAGTAGGATGCATATTAGGGGAGCAGCCCATACCTCTGTTGAAGGAAGGCTGTAGTACTTTCCAGGGCACAGCCTGGACGAATGATGCCAAACTTTCTATGCACAGGTAAGTCAACCATAGTTGAGCCGAGGCAACACTCAGGGCTCTGGCCATCCCCAGTTTGTCTCCCCCATCAATGACCAAGAACAAGTGAGGTCAGAGGTCTTACAACTCCTTGACATTCAGAGAACTGTCCTGGGAGCTGAGGTTGGCAATAGTGAGAGCAAGAGGACCGTCATACATGTTGGCCAAGTTTTGCATAAAGGCATAATTAGGAATCTGGATGTCTTATAAGAGGAGTAAAGGGGTTTAGGTCCTTGTTGACCTCCCCTGAACATTCAGGGGTACTGGTCCTGATAATAGGTCTTTCAGGAGTTCCTGGGGTACTCTCATACAGTCACTGGCTTGGCCTTCCTGCAGCGCTTGAGGCAGTACACAGTACACAGGGCCACTGAGCAGCTTGCTGCACAGGCCACAGCATATGGTATATCGGTGTGGGTGGCTATCATGGTGTTGGTGTACAGCTCAGCCATGGCTGAACACTCTGGGCTTGCTCCCTCGCTCGGTTCCACACTGGCAACCACTGTGGCCCTCATGCCTCTGGACTGACATGCCAGAGACACCCTCCCATTTGGGTGCTTTTTATTATTTAACAAACACTGGGAATACGTAAACAAGAGATACACAACCTAGAAATTATTTACAGACTTTCTAGTTAAACAGAGAACTATGACTAAAGTGTTAATAACATACAGATTATATGCATGATAAGTACATTTCTAAATAAGATTCCCAATTTACCATTTTTTTATTTGGAATAATCCTAACAAAACCATTAGAATCCTAAAGTAAAAATCCACTTATCACTTAAGTTAAATCAGAAACAATGAATTCAAAATGGAAAGTAGCTAAAAGTCTGAAATGTTTTTTCCCATAAACTTAGAAAGAACCACCTTCTACTTCCATAAATACATTATGCTTTATAACAATGCATTGTTGCCACATACTGTACAATAGACTTTATGAACTGCTAACTGTTTCAGTGTCTCACTCTGAACACGTCTAGATTGTTGAGAAACCTTTTGTTGCTGTTGTTGAAATATATTCTACAAACATAAAAAAAAATTTTGAAATGACCATTTGGGTAAAATTTTAAATTTAGCAAAAAACATATTCTACATTAAACTTAAATAGTTTTAAAAACAATAACAAATGACCAAATTTAGGTAATTTGTGTTTATCACTAACGTGCAACAATATAATAATCCTACCATGGGCTGAATACGAAATTTTAGCAGTATTCAAGACCTGTCTTATTTCTTCGTGATTTCAGTATCCACACAGATTATCCTTCCGATAATGTGGTCTTTCAGTTCTTTGATGTATTTCCCAGTGATTTTTGTCCTCCACCCTAAGTTAGCCATTCACTTAACAGTAACTGTAACCATTACGTAGTATTAATAATAGCAAACATTCTAAGAGATAGGTCCTCATTATTCACTTTCATAGTTGAGTAAATTGAGACAGAAAGGTAAATAATTTGCCCATTGATTTATAGCTACAATTGCTCAAACCAGAATGTTACCCCAAACAGTATTGTTTCCAGCATCCAAGTTCTAACCATTATACATACTGTTTCTCTATATATCCTAGTATTCAACCTCTACCTCCTTACCATTCTAGCTTACTCTCTTTTGTACTAAAGCTCAATATGTCAGCACTGAAAACCAATCTTACCTGCCTTTCACTTTCATCCCTACCCCTGTATCCTCACTTTCATCTTTCTGGGCTTAAATTCTGTGGTCAATCATTATAATTATTGCTTTGCATATAGAGCTTGCCCTGTTGTTACTCTGTCACACTTGGTTGGCCAAACCCCAACCCTTGAAAATTTAATTTTCTAGCTACTCTATCTGGAGGCAATGCCTTTTCCACCATCTGATGGCCTTAACTATGTCACTAGATAAATAGAAGCAATCCAAAGAGAAATTTCAGTCTCCCATCACCACATCCTCTATCCACCTGCATGTTTCTGTTCTTATTTACTCTACCACCTCTACTGTTTCTAAGGATAAACTGTCCTTTGTCCTTGCTAAAGCCAGTTTCACATATCTCATCCATTCTCAAGGATTCAGCAATAATGCGGTTTTTTTCCCCCAGTATTTAAAATTTTTCCTCTAAATTATTCTTCCTAGCATTCTATTTCTCTAATCTTTTGAACAAAACCTCTTTTCCTTTTCTCCACAGGCTACTACCCCATTTCTTTCTTTCCCATGCTATTTTACATTCATTACAAGTAGAATTCCAAACTCACTTTTTCACCAGAATTATTCTGATCCATTTTCCTTCTTCAAAGGCTTTCTTTACTTGCTTTGTTCAATTGGCCTACCATGGTTTTCTTTCTACCTGTTAGTCCACTTATTCTCAGTCTTCTTATACTCTAAATCATATCTAGATCACTTATAATACCTAATACTATGTAAATAGTTATACTGCATTTTTTTGTTGTTGTTGTTTTTGTATTGTTTTTGTTTTCTTCCAAATATTTTTCATCCATGATTGGATGAATCTGCAGATACGGAGCCTGCACATTCAGAGGGTTGACTGTGTAGTGATTTAAACTAGATGCATGGACAATGAGCAAATGATCCAAACTAGATTAGTGATATTTCTCCAGAGGAATTTTCTGCTAGAGCTATTGAGATTTTCTTAGTCCACTGGGGTTGCTTTACTTGTAGAAAGCCTAGTATTGCAAAAACTGTCTTGCTTACTACATTGAGACGCCTTACTAAGATTTGGTAAGATACCCAGATAACACTACATGAACAACTCCTTGCCCGTTTCCATCCAGCTATGGCTGAAGCTAAACTACCCACAGCTTCCTTCATATAAAGTATTGATAATAATCCTTCTTTTGTACTTTACCAAATTTCTGCCACTTGGAAATGCAAGAATTCAAACCACTGGGCAAAAAGACCAGTGCCTTTTATGAATATTGTATGTGCCTATAGTTCTGTGGTTTGCAGTTCAGCAGGACTAAAACACATAGTCAGCAATAGTTAATGGAACCTGGCTCTGTTCCATTTGTCATAGTAAAAGGCTAGATTCTCCATTCCTACTTGAGACCTGGCTATAATAGATTAATTATAAACCTAACCACAATACCACCAATTAGTTTTTCTTCTTGTTTCTCAGCTTTCTGCACATCTATGTCCCACTGCTGAAATAAAGTCGAAAACTGCTGAGAATATTATTGGTTAAGCTTCTGCCTTTGCTCTCGTGTTTTCTAAACATGTCTGATTTTCTGGTTACTGGTTTTGAGAGAAGCTTTGGTATACATTGCTAACATTTTTCTCTTGACAAGAAGAGCCTTAATAATAATGTCAGCTCCAAATCTTTACAACATATTCCGTACTTTGCTGCTCACCCCCGATATCTTCAACGATTCCTGTAAGAAGGCTTCCCATCTTTCTCAATGACTGGAGTCATTTCTTCAGTAATATCTTCCTCTGAACAACTCAGATCTTTTTTTTATCTTCAGTCTCAAAGTCATAGGTTTTATAACCTGATCCTCCATTGATGGCTTCCCAGATTTCTCAGAGTGCTTTCTTCCAGAGGGCACCATATTTAGACACTTCCCGACTTACTCATCAAGTGTAGCCTCTGGCCTGTACACCTGTGCTAGACAGACTCCTCCCTTGCTCTCACCTGAGATGTCCCCTTAGCTGGTGACACTTCTGACCAGACAATTTAAATAAAGGGTGGAACAAGCACTTTTTAATACTCATTTAGAGGAAGAGAAATATTATGAGTTTGGTGTGAGGTGGTTTGAACACTTCTTTGTAAGCAGTGTGGATAAAAAGAAAAACTAAAATTATGAGAGAGAGCATTGATAAAGGTATAGCATTTAAGTTTATTCTTATAGTAAATTCTTGGTGAAGTTCTTCACAGATCTTGTCTTGTGAAAAAGCTGATAAAATGTGTTTTGGTCTGTTTTTGCAAAATAAAACCACCTAAGTCTACACCCCAGAGATGAGCAGCATGTTATGCTTTCACAAGGGATATGACAGAGTTATTCTAGAAAACAAAAGAAAAGGTATTTCCGTTTATACAAGGGCTTGAACTTAAGTAAGGACTTAAATTCTTTAATAATTCGTTATTGTTTTCAGGGGTGAGAGTATAAAGATAGAACTCTGTGGCCAGGCACAGTGGCTCACGCCTGTAATCCCAGCACCTTGGGAGACCGAGGTGGGCAGATCACCTGCGGTCAAGAGTTTGAGACCAGCAATGGCGCATGCCCGTAATCCTAGCTACCCAGGAAGCACAGGCAGGAGAATCACTTGAACCTGGGAGGTGGAGGTTGCAGTGAGGGAAGATTGGGCCGGTACACTTCAGCCTGGGCAACAGAGCGAGATTCTTTCTAAAAAAAAAAAAAAAAAAAAAAAAGATAGAACTCCATGTACAGTGTAGCTGGGCATGGTGGTACCTGTAATCCAAGCTACTCAGGAGGCTGGGGCAGGAGAATTGCTTGGACCTGGAAGGTGGAGATGACTGTGAGCTCAGATCACACCACCACACTCCAGCCTGAGTGACAGAGTAAGACTCAGTCTCAAAAAACCAGAAACTCCTTATACAGCAAACCATAGCTGTATTATGATTTAATATGCATCTGAGCACATTAATATGTGGATATGGAATATAGCCTCAGAGTGCTTTAGCTCTAAATCATTTCTCTTCATTTTACTATGTTACAGTAGTCAAACAATTTAACCTCGCTAAACTTTAGTTTCATTGTAAAATGGAAAAGGTAAAAGTACTTTTTAATAGGATGACTGTAAGGACCAAATGAGATAGTATATGTAAAGGTATTAGCATAGTGCATTCATGTGCTAAATACTTAAATGAATGTTACACAGAAAAATACGTAAATAACAAACTATCTGAATAAATTTTTGTTTGTTTTTGAGACAGAGTCTTGCTCTGTTGCCCAGGCTGGAGTGCAGTGGCACCATCCTGGCTCACTGCAACCTCCACCTCCCAGCTTCAGCAGGTTCAAGTGATTCTTGTGCCTCAGCCTCCCGAGTAGCTGTAATTACAGGCGTGCGCCAGAATGCCCAGCTAATTTTTGAATTTTTAGTAGAGACAGGGTTTCACCATGTTGGCCAGGCTGGTCTTGAACTCCTGACCTCAAGTGACCCACCCACTTCAGACTCCCACAGTGCTGGGAATACAGGGCTGAGCCACTGTGCCTGGCTGGCAGTATTTAAAAATATCTATACTTTTAACAAAGTCATTTTATTTCCTGAAAGTTCTAATCAGATGGAGCTATTCAAAGATTCAGGTAAAAACTGTTAGTTTTATTTGCAATAGTAAATATAAATATTTTGAACAACACCAGATATGTAATGTGTGAAACAAATAGAATATAAATATACGATAGAATTCCAGTTTTATTTTGATTTAAAGCATATACACGCACACTTTAAGTGTGATGATATATGGATGATTTTTAATTTTATTCTTTATATCTTTCATTAATTTTTATAGATTTCTACAGTTAACTTTCCCCTGTAACTTACAGTTAATGACTTCCTACCTCTCTCTCTCTCTCTCTCTCTCTCTCTCTCTCTCTGTCTCTCTCTTTTTTTTTTTTTTTTTGTTTTTTTTTTGAGATGAGTGTCTTACTCTGTTGCCCCAGCTGGAGTGTAGTCGTGCAATCATGGCTCACTGCAGCCTCAAACTCCTGGGCTCAATCAATCGTCCCACCTCACCCTCCCAGGTACCTGCAACTACAAGTGTACAACGCCATGTTGGGCTAAGGTGTTTAAAAAAAAAATTTTTTTTATTTCAATATTGACAGGGTTTTACCACTGTATTGCCCAGGCTGGTCTCAAACTGGGCTCAAGCAGTCAGCATGGTTCAGCCTCCTAACGCGCTGGGATTGCAGGTGTGAACCATGTCTGGCCTATTAATTTTCATTCTGCTTTTATTTATTTCTGCTTTTTTTCAATCTTCCTTGCTTTTCTCTCCTTGCTTCCCTTGTCCCCAAAATACCCCAGCCCACCTTCCCATATTGCCCTTTCCCTGGAGTCTCTGATACATAGCTTTACAAATCCCATACTTAGGAACCACTTAATTGAATTAAATTCACTTTATGTGTTACTTTTCATTTGCCCTGTTGAACTGATTTTTTTTTTGAGATGGAGTTTTGCTCTTGTTGCCCAGGCTGGAGTGCAGTGGCACAATCTCGGGTCACTGCAACCTCCGCCTCCTAGGTTCAAGTGATTCTCCTGCCTCAGCCTCCTGAGTAGCTGGGATTACAGGCACCCACTACCACACCTGGCTAAGTTTGTGTATTTTCAGTAGAGACTGGGTTTTATCATGTTGGCCAGGCTGGTCTCAAACTCCTGACCTCAGGTGATCCACCTGCCTTGGCCTCCCAACGTGCAGGGATTACAGGTGTGAGCCACCACACTGGCCCAAACTTTTTATGTGCACTTAGGGAAGGTAAGTTTGTACTGTGCAGGGTCTTAATATGTCCTGGATCAGACATATTTTGTTTCAATATTGTCTTTGTGTGAAAAGATTTGTATTTGGCAGTTATATAAATAAGAACTACAATTCCACTGGTGTGACATTTTCTCTTTTATTCACTGTTAAGTAATAAAAGGGATAAAAGTCATTATTAGTAAAATATTTTATGAAAACTCAGAATAACTAAATCTAATTTGGGGATAACATATGTTGACATATTGCAAATTCCTCTTGGCTTATTAAAGAAAAGAAACTTTGTAAAATGTTAACTTTTTCATGGAAAAGTGAAAATATTTAGAAGTAGTTATGCCTGACTTTGTATTTTATTCTTCATTGGTGCAATTGTTTCCTCAAACTCAGTTGCAAAGTTAATTATAATATTTGAAGGAAAATGAAAAACTATTTTAGTCAAATAGTTTGCCACCTATATATGTTAAGGAAAATATATGCTTGAAACATTTATGATGACTATGTAAATTGTAAAGTTTACATGTGTTTGCTTTAGGTAAGTTGTATTTGCAACTCTTCGAATGCTTTAAAAAGCTTATTGGATAATTATATTTAATTGAGCAATAAGCTTTAATTGCTATCTTGGCAAATTAAAACCTATACGGTCATGATAGAATTATTAGGCAAGTAATTATGCCACCTTAAACACCTTTTTGGAAGCTAAGTATACCAAAATAACTGATTAACTATTTGTTAATTTTGCCATCCTTGTCATGTTTTATCTAGTACTTGGGCTTTGGTTGCATAATATGAGTGTAGTCAATCCTCATTATTTCGAGATTCCATGTTTGTGAATTCAGTTACTTCATAAATTTATTTCTGACCCCACAGTCAATACTCAGTGCTTTTTGAGTCACTCGTAGACACGCTCAGAGCAGAGAGAAAATTTCTGTTTCCTATTGTACATGTTACAGCTGAGGTTTAACAAGTCCACACTCTGCTCTTGTTTCTTTAGGAGCAGTGATTTTATATTTGCTGCTTCACTGTTTGTGGTGACTTAATTGAACGTAACTACTGTGAGTAATGAGAATTGACTATATTTCATATAAAGACTAGGGCTTTGATGCCAGTTTGGTTTTAATTTTTTTTCTTTTTTCTTTTTTTTTTTTTTTTTTGGTTTTAGTTTTTAAACAGTTTGTTTATAAACCAGAAAAAGTGTCTGAGACAGTTCTCAGACAATTTAGAGATTTATTTCACCAAGGTTAAGGATGTGCCCAGGAAAAAGACACACAACTCACAGTAGAATCTTTGGCCCACACTTTTTTCATGAGGATTTTGAGAGCTTTAATATTTATTTAAAGGGAAAAAGCAGGCAGGATAGGAAGGAGGAAAGAAAAGGAGGAAGATATCTAGCGAGGTGACTGGGTCACATTTTTGTAAGGCATTGATCAGTGCTCATGGAATCCACATCTTGCATGTGAAAGGAGGGAGTAGAGGAAAGTTATGCATTCCTGTAGTGGTCAGTAAATCTGCATTTTATATAAGTTAAAGTAAACATAGAGTAGAAGTCAAATATGCATTTGTCTTGGGGTGGGAGGAGGGGTGATTTCTAGTCTTCTCTTTGTTTCATAAGATAGGCAGTTGATTTACATTGTCTGGGTGAGAGAGGCCACCTGGGGAGATATGTGGCCTTCTGACTTGCAGCTATTTGTTTAAAAACAAAAGGAAAGGCAGATTTTTTTGCTTGACTCGGGTTCTTACTTTAACTTTTCCTTCTGGAATAGTGAGTTTCATTTTATTTTCCTTTCACATGTTCTTACTTATAAATTTTACCCTTTACCTTTAGTTACTTACCAAACACTTGCCTAGTCAATCAAGGTATAAAATGCCTGGCTTTGTCTTCAGTTCTCACAGTGTGGCCCTATGGGATCTAGGGCCAGTTTGGGTAGTAAAAAATAACTGTGTTAGAAGCAAATTTTTGGTGCTGTAAAAGAAATAGCATTCGAACATAAATTTTCTCAGCAAGGCAATCTTTACCTTATAGAAGGGTGCGTCTTGCAGATGGTGCAATAGTGAGAGCACACCTAAACAAGGTCACCCCTACTGCTGTGTCATATTGGCTAGGGTTGGACTGCACAGTCTAAGCTAATTCCAATTGGCTATTTTAAAGAGAGCAGGGGTACGAGCCAGAGTGATGGGGTAAGCAGTTTCGGCAGGAAAGACAGTTATGGAACAGGTGACTAAAGGTGACTCAGGCCAGAGCAGGTGACCAGAGGTGACTCAGGACAGAGCAGGTGACCAGGGATACAGATATGAACTACTGATTAGAGCTGGTGAGAAGGTTGTTTACTGAAACTAGAGGCAAGGAGAGGAAGGGAACGAGGAAGTTAAACTTTAAAATGGAGAACAAAGAACACAGAAACCGAACATACTGGCATACTGATTGTTTGAAGAGAAATTTGAAACTCAGGGTATTCAACAATTCCCTCCTCTTGAATTTTTACAGTTCTTTTTCTTCAAACTTTCTTGACATGTCTTGGCTTAGTTGTTCTGCTTGATTGTCTAAAAGAAGAAGCTTCCCTGAATAAGGTGGAAGAGAGTTAAGGGAGGTTTTAGTAAGTGCTGCTTCTATGAGTCTTTGCACCAGCCCATTGATGCATGATATGACACAACACCTGACAAGAATGAGTTCACCCACTATGTCTGCAAGAGAAGTAAGAATTGAGGCTGTGATTCCTTTCCATTTACCAAACCATTTTTCTAGCCACCCCGTGAAGGGGTCATTTACCCCGAATTACTGGCTAACTCATTGGAAAGAGCGGTTAGACCTTGCAGTGCCTTTGTTATACTTCCATCAGGGGCGGTATTGTTTGGGATGAAGGTACAATGTAGAGTATTAATCATGACACTACTCCTCCTCTTTCTGCTGATATCATGTCTAAGCCTATTCTGTTTTCCCAAGCCGTCTGGCTAGTAGCCCATAATTGCTCAGCTATTCCTTTAATAGCATCTCTGAACAATGAGAACACATGGACACAGGGAGGGGAGCATCATACACTGAGGTCTGTTGGGGGGAACAAGGGGAGGGACAACGGGGGATGGGGAGTTGAGGAGGGATAACATGGGAAGAAGGCAGCAAACCACATTGCCTGCATGTTCTTCACATGTACCCCAAAACCTAAAATGCAATATTATATATATATATATATATATATATATATATATGAAGAAAAGCACATCCCTAAAGATACACAATGTTTCTGCAGATTGGTGAACCTGAAATTGTTGCTAATTGTATTATAATTAGTAATAGAAAGCATAAAGATTTCAACTGTGTTTGTTTAAAAAAAAAAAAAAAAAGGTAGAATAGCTTTTCTAGGGAGGATAAGGCTAAAACAGGGGTGGTTATGAGCCTTTCAGCTCCTCGACTTGATCTGCTTCCTCAGAAGTCTGCAGGAGATGGTCAGGCTTCTTCTGGGGAAGTTTTTGATATAAAAGTTTACTGTATAGTGCATATGAGTCAGTCCATAAGTGGCAGTATCCAGCTAACTCTCAAAATTTCCTGAGTTCTTGTTTAGCTTGAGGCAAGGGTAGGCACACAATTTCCTCAACTTGTTCAGGCCCTATTCTTCACTCATCTGCACTTATTAAGTGACCTAAATATTTAACTTCGGGTTCTACATACTGAAGCTTTCATTTTGAGACTGATAGCCTCTCAAACTGCAGATGGTTAAGAATATTTGTAGAGAAGTCAGTTAGTTACCTTCTCTATATCTTCACCAGATAGAAGAATATCATCCACCTACTGAAGCAAGCATATTTGTTTTGGGATGACAACTTTTTCTAATACTTGTTCTAAAATCTGACCAAAAAGATTAGGGGAGTCTGTGAACCCCTGGGGCAAGACTGTCCATTGATATTGCTGTTTCTGCCCCGAATGGGAATCCTCCCACTCAAAAGCAAATATATCTCAGCTGTCTTCAGCCAGGGGACATGCCCCAAAAGCATACTTTAAATCTATTACAATAAACCATTGATGGTTATATGGAATCTTACTGAGAATAGTGTAAGGACTGGGGACAATGGGGTGGGTAGTCTGGACTATTTGGTTGATAACTCTAAAGGTCCTGTACCAGCCGGTATGACCTATCTGATTTCTTGACTTGCAGTATTGGGGTTTTACAAGGGGACACACAGGGCTTGAGAAGCCCATCTTCCATAAGGCCTTCAATTATAGGTTTCAACCCTATCCTGCTCTCTAGGGGAATGGAGTATTGCTTCCTCCGTACTACTCCAGGGGTTTTTAGCTTAATTTGAATTGGAGGGACTCTGAGTTTCCCTTGGTTTCCCTCTTTGGGCCAGACATCAGGATTAATGTATTTTCTGTCTGCAGTGGTGAGTAGGTTTAATGAGATGAGGAATCCTCTTAGGCAGACTTGTAGGCCTATGCCTAACTTTAACATTAAATCCCTCCTAATGAGTTAGTCCCTGCTTCAGGGATTAACAAAAATTGAATATGAGCTGATCAATCCTGGTATCTAACTTCCGTGTTCTCTAAATTTTTTGCTTTAAACCTTTCTTCTTTTTCCCTAGAGAAGAAAAGCTCTTCTGAAGAACAGGCAGAATTGGGGGTGGGGTAAGCAAACAGAGGAATGGGCCGCTCTGGAGTTGATTGAAAAGGTAATAAGCTCATGTTTAGGTCCCACCTCAAAATTTATCAAGGGTTCCTGGTGAGACTCAGGATTAAAGAGACAGAGCTCCTGACCTCCCACTCCCCATTCTTCCTCGAAAGTCATTAGTGGAAGAGCTTTTTTCTCCTTTTTTAATTTGGGACATTTTCTCTTGAAGGGACCTGTTCTTCCACATTTATAGCACCTATCTTGCCCTTTCTCCCTCTTAGTTCTGAGATTATTTAAATATGCTCCCCCATACCCTTTGGAGTGCCTGGTAAATGAGGGTCTTGGTCCTCTAGACGGAGGCTTATGTCCTCTAAGGGAGGGTTTGGACCCTTTATAGTCTCTGACCCCCTGGAAGCTCTGCTTAGAAGTACATGGGTATGGAGCCATCTGTGGAAGGCAGATAACATAAGTTCTGTCTTTTGTTTCTGTTTTTCTTTGTCCCTCCTCATATAACTTCTGAGCTTCTCTGAGAAGTTCACTTAGGGGACAGTCTTCCCAATTCTCTATTTTTTTTTTATAATTTCTTTGAACTATCTGGCCAATGTTTAGTGACAAATTGGAGTTTTAACATTCCTTGCCCAAGGGGGTCTTCTAAATTGAGGCCTATATATTGCCTCATTTGCTCCTTCAGCCTGTCTAGAAATCTCATGGGTCCTTCATCTTTTCCTGTTATATCAAATGCCTTAGAGATATTTTGGGTTCAGGGTACTAATCCCTGAATTTCTTTTACTATCATTTCCCTCAGGTCCTGCACGTTTTCCCGGCGAGCTGGGTTGTTATTGTCCTACCGGGGATCTCGGGCAGGAAATTTTTGGTCCACAGTAGGAACGTTTTGACTGGGAGGGTGCCCATATTCCCAAACTACCATAGCAGCCCTATGAATCATACTCCTTTCTTCCCCTGAAAAGAGGATGCCCAAGATAGACATTAAATTGACCTAAGTGTATAACTAAGGTCCTAAGAGTCAATCAATTTGTCTGCCACTCCGAAAGGGTCATCTCTATCTAGTAGTGGCTTAAGCTCCTTCTTTAAATTCCGGACTTCTCAACTGGTTAAGGGAGCATTCACGAAGCCAGTGGCTCCCCCTCCTTGTGGTACCTCTCTTAATCGGAAAAGAGCAGGGGCTGACTCTTTAGCTGTAGAGGGAAAAGGGACGTTTTGGATATCCTTTTTACATTGCTGTATTTCACATTGGACTCCCCTTGGGCAGGTATCCCTAGACTGGTAGGGGGCAGACTCCTGGGATCATAATTCTCAAATGTCAGGATTGTAAGGAGGAGGAATAACATGGGCTGGCAAAGGATCTGGAACGGGAGCTGAGGCAGCAGTGCTACCTGGGGAGAAGGATTGGGGACACTGAGCGGGGGGAGATGGTCTAGGGAATCCCATGTGCTAGAGTCTTCAGGCCTGGGAACTGGCTTCTCTGCCTTTTCATTTTGAGGTGTTTCTAATCCCACCTAGGGATTAAAAACAACAATCCCTGATTGTTTTTAAGGGAAGAAGGAGGATAGGTCCCTGCCTCCAGCATAGAGCATAGTCCAGTTCTTCTTGAGAAACTGGACTTTTATCGTTAACATTTTGAATTAGAAGCCAACACAACATATCTTCATTCGAACAAAACTTTGGCCAGAAGTTTGAGGGTTTGAGGATGGGTCCATGAGTACAAATAAAACAGGAATATTGTATCATTTGTTGTTTTTTCTTATGTTTGGTCCTTTCATTATTCTTCCAGTTTTTTAACCTGAGACATAGAGGGTTATCAAGGGGAATATCTTTGTTACCATCTTTATCCATCTTGCTTGGAGTATTTTCCATATTGGGTCCTGGTTAGGCTTAGTCTCT
This sequence comes from Sapajus apella, assembly GCF_009761245.1. Lineage (NCBI taxonomy): Eukaryota > Metazoa > Chordata > Mammalia > Primates > Cebidae > Sapajus > Sapajus apella. The sequence continues at coordinate 4,575,835 of NW_022437058.1, read as the reverse complement.
CGTATCAGAAATGTCCTGCCTGCCCTTCTCTAGAGGCTTGCTAGGGCTATAAGACTCAGTTTCTCGAATCAGAAATGTCTTGCCTTTCCTTCCCTAGAGGTTTGCTAGGGCTATGACTCAATTTCTCATATTAGAAATGTCTCACCTATCCTTTAGCCTCCACCTGCTGGAGACTCCTTGCACCTTTCTTGTGCTTCATCCACTCTGGCCATTCCCCTGCAGGAGATCCAGGTCCCTCTTGGCATCAGCATGCTGGTATAAACCCCATGGCAGGATCCACCCTAAGCTGTATGAAGTGGCCAAAGAACCGCAGATAGGACCCACTCACTCTGTGCAGCAGTAGTGCTTAGTACCATTCACCCAGGCAGCACCACAAGCAGGAGTGCTTGTGATCATTCACGTGCACATTCAACCTCCAGAATATCCTGACCACCAAGGAAATACTTTGTCACCTTTATGACATTTCTTACCTTGGTCTGTGCACAGTTACCTAGTTGCTACGGTATGCAAGGATCCTTTCCCCCAGGTCGCCGGCTGGTTTCTTTCCACATTGCTCAGAGTCTGGGTTTATTCGTCACACTGGGTGGGTCACCAGTCTCTCACCCTGAGACCACCACGAGGCAGTGGGACACATCTCCCCATGAGAGGTGACTGGAGATCCGTTCCCTGGAGGAGAATGGGGTTTTCATATGAGCCACCAAATTGTTAGAAGCAAATTTTCAGTGCTGCAAAAGAAATAGCACTCAAACATAAATTTTCTCAGCAAGGCAGTCTTTACTTCTATAGAAGGGTACATCTCGTGGATGGTGCAATGGTGAGATCACACCTGAACAGGGGAGGGGAAGGAGTTTTTATCCTTGTCACAGGTCACCCCTATTGTTGTGTCATTCCCTTATTGGCTAGGATTGGACCACACAGTCTAGGCTAATTCTGATTGACTGTTTTAAAGAGAGCAGGGGTACGAGCCAGAGTAGCAGGGTAAGCAGTTTCTGCAGGAAAGATGGTTACAGAACTAGTGACTAAAGGTGATTGAGGTCAGAGCAGGTTACCAGAGGTGGCTCAGGACAGAGCAGGTGACCAGGGGTACATATATGAACTGCTGATTAGAGCTGGCGTTAAGGTCTGCTGAAACTGGAGGCAAGGAGAGGAAGGGAATGAGAAAGTTAAACTTTAAAATGCACAACAAAGAACACAGAAACTGAACATACTGGCATACTGATTCTTTGAAGAGAAATTTGGAACTTACTATATTTAACAACTGGATAGAAAAAAATGTTTGATTTTTAGGAAACATACGTTTTTCCAAAGAAGCAAGTATTTTATTGTATCTTAGCATCTTAGTAAAACAGTAGCTTCTCCCAGAAGACATTTTTAATACCTGTGGTTGTCAGTAAGAATTTGATTAAAATATTATTTAAAGAATGGATTGAAATACAATTTAAATTCATAATCTAGAAGATAATATATTTTTTCTGTAAAACTGCATTATTTAAAATGTAACTTTAATACTTGGCCTTTTCATATCCTTGATTTAAAAAGGGAGTACATTCCATATTTTAAGCACTGTATGAAATCTGAAATCAGAACTGTCCAAAAACTTTTCCTGGGTTCTTTATGCTTAAAAGTATTTTTATTGCTGTTTTGGTAGTGGTTGTCATTTCTACTGCCTTGACTGCTTTAATTTCGTTACATTATTTTCTTCACTAATTTTATCCCTCCTAGGTACTCAGGTTTTTCTTATTTTGTTTTGTTTTGTTTTATTTTATGAGACAGGGTCTCATTCTGTTGCCCGGGCTGGAGTGCAGTGACACATCTCAACTCACTGTAATCTCCTCCTCTGGGTTTCAAGCGTTTCTTGTGCCTCAGCCTCCTGGGTACCTGGGACTATAAGCGCTCACCACCATGCCTGGCTAATTTTTGCATTTTTTGGTAGAGACAGGGTTTCACCATGTTGTACAGGCTGGTCTCGAACTCCTGACATCAAGTGATTTGCCCACCTTTGCTTCCCAAAGTGCTGGCATTACAGGTGTGATCCACCATACCTGGCCTTAATTTCGAAGCAACATGAAAAGTTCTCTTTTCTAAAGTATGTATGAAGCTGATTGTCACATGTCCTAAATTTGAGCCCTGCTTCTGCAGTTTTTTAGTTCTTAAAGGAAAATCATTTAATCCTCCATCTTTTTCTCTCTTGATACGAGAGCAGACAAAATGAAGTCTACTCAGTATTTACAAGATTTGCTTCATGAGTCGTAGATACATTTTTAATGTCAGAGGAGTCATAAATCTTTTCACTTCAGCTTGCCCTGCCCTCCTTTTGATATAGGAGTTAAAAAGAAATTATTTAGGGAGTTAGCGAGGGTAAAAGATTTCTCAGTGGAATTTTCCTTTCATAAAAATCAGCCCCAAATTATTTCTTTTCTACTAAAAAGCAACCTGAAAAATCAAGCTACAAGCATAAATAAGCAAACAGGAAGCTTGCTTAGGTAAATGCTGGCAGCTGTACCTGGAAGCCAGGTACATCCAACATGGCTATTTTCCACTCCCTTCCTTGTTGCCAGTGTGCAGGTGTCATGGCCCCACCAGTTGGAGGCCACATTTGTATAATAAAAGGTTAGGATGGGAGGGCCAGTCTTTTCTTAGGCTGTGTAAATGCACATCTGGTCAAACCAATCCCCTGGGCCCTATGTAAATCAAACACTGCCTCCTCAAGCCCCTCTATAAAATTGACCACATCACGCCCCAAATCAAACCCGTTTGGGCGCCTCGCTTTCTCTGCACGAGGAAGCTCTGGCTCTCTTTTATTTTCCTATTAAACTTTCTCCTCCTTCACCCACCCATGTGTGTCCATGTCCTTAATCTTCTGGGTGCACCATCTCCCCAGACAACAAAGCCACTTCACTTTGAGTCCCTCCCTGTATCACTTTACCTGTGTCTGCTCTCCTGGGTTAATCAGTTGGTGGCTGATAGGGGATTGGAATCTCTTCCTTTTCCTTTCCAGGTATGTGAACTTGGAGACTTCTGTACGTTGATTTTCTCTGAAAAGTTCTATTCAGTTCACCAAATGTATTTGAAAACCAGTGTTTACCAGGCCTTGTGATAGGCACCAAGGGTACAGAGATAAGAAACCTCATCTTTCTGTCCTTAATCTCAATTCTGAATCCAGTAGAGAAGACAGACAAATAACAAGTGATTTGTAATGGAGTGCTGAAATCATAACAGAAGAGTTAAAAGACTAGATAGAGGAGGAGGTGCTTCTCTCCCAAGGTTGGGAAGAATCACTAGCAGTTTCCAGGCTCCAAGTATGGGATGGACATGCATGCAAAGGCCCATTGGCACACAGGAACATTGTATGTCCAGTAGTATTGCATGCACCCACAGCATAGGATATGTGTCAGGAGCCAGGTTTTGGAGTGTCCTACTTATGTGATGTGCTGAGCAATTTTTTAAACATATTATGAAAATTCAGATCACAAAAGTAAAGAATAATATAATGAATACCTGTGTACTCATCACCTATTTCATTATTCACCAACATTTTTCTGCTGTTGTCCACCTGCTGTCTCCACCCTGCTGCTTATCTCTACCATTGAAATGAAGGTGGCCAGCCAACAGAGTGACTGGCAAATTAGTGGGCAAGCAGTATATGTGAGTTCCTTGGCTTCCTCTGCTTCTGCATGGTGTAATCTATGTCCGATTCTCTTCCCCTTAGTTTCAACTCTAGTTCAAGTTGGATTATCTTCTTCCTGAACTCATCAAGCAGAGAGAACTTTACTTTGACAAAGAATCTACTTTTCTTTTGAGCATTAGCATATGTGCACTTACTTTCTTTATCCCTATCAGGCCCTGGGGATAGTATATGGTGTACATTGATTTGAATGTCATGGCACCAGTTAATGCAGAGTTTTGTGCAGAATTGATATGCCATGTATTTATTAAAGTGACTTAAATTTCTAGCTGCTTCTCATATACTTGGTGTGTGTTCATCTTAAGGTCCAAATGTGGATATATATATATATATACACACAAAAGTAAAGAATATATATATATAGTTATCTCTCTTTTCTAATTTCTTCTGGAAAATAAGCTTTTTTACTTCTTCCTTCCCTTTCTGATAGAACATTTACATTTTTGGTTAGAATTTTATATTATATTTTATTTTATTTTAGTTAGATGGAGCTTTCTTCTTGTTGCCCAGCCTAGAGTGCAATAGCACAATCTTGGCTCACTGCAACCTCTGCCTCCCAGGTTCAAGTAATTCTTCTGCCTCAGCCTCCTAAGTAGCTGGAATTACAGACACACCTGCCACCACACCTAGCTAAATTTTTGTAATTTTGTATTTTTAGTAGAGACAGGGTTTCACCATGTTGGCCAGACTGGTCTTGAACTCCTGACCTCAGGTGATCCCCCCACCTCGGCCTTCCAGTGTGCTAGGATTACAGGTGTAAGCCACCATGCCAGGCCAAATTTTAATTTTTTAAATAGCTTGTATTTAATGTTTCAAATCATTATTCTGTTTTGGGGCCAGTACAGTGAATTAGAGCTAATGCATTTAGAAAATATGAGGGATCAAATTATAAAACTAACCTTTGCTTCTGTTTCTCCTCCAGGGCCTGCTCTCTTTTTTGAGTGCCCCACTCATAGGTGCCCTGTCTGATGTGTGGGGGAGGAAGCCCTTTCTCCTCGGCACTGTATTCTTTACCTGCTTCCCAATCCCACTGATGAGGATCAGCCCATGGTGAGTGACTTGGCCCTTCAGTATCCTGATTGCCTGTTTTGAGTCACATGTAAATTATATTTGCACAGCACTTCTTAACTATTACAAAAACAGTTGTAATTGTGTTTTCCTTTGATCTCTCTTGTAACATTGAAAGCCAGTTTGGACATTTGTCATTATATCCATTTTATAAATGGGGAGGGGAAGACAATGTCTGAGATAAGTTACTCAGGTGAAGAAATAGAAATAAAAGATGCCTCTTCAGGCAGCTGATGTTGCCATGATGTCAGGTATGGGAGCTTAACCCTGAGAGTGGGCTAACAGTCCCCTGTCTTCATCACTGTGGCTCTTAGTTGACTTTTTAAATATATTACTTTTGCCAGCCAATTGCTATGGGGCACTGACATGAACATAGTTTATATCATAATAGGTGGAGGTCACTTTAAAATATAGTAAGGCTGATAGCCTGTTTTAAATCATGATTTTGAATTTGAGTTCATTTTTTTTCCTTTTTTTTTTTTTTTTTTTTTTTTACCAATTTATGCTCTGTTGACCAGTCTGGAGTGTGGTGGCACCATCTCAGTGGCTCATTGCAACTTTTGCCTCCCAGTTTCAAGCAATTCTTCTGCCTCAGTCTCCTGAGTAGCTGGGACTACAGGTGCCCATCACCATGCCTGGCTAATTTTTGTATTTCTAGTAAAGATGGGGTTTCACCATATTGGTCAGGCTTACTTTCAACTCCTGACTTCAGGTGATCCACCTGCCTCAGCCTCCCAAAGTTGGGATTACAGGCATCTGGCCTGACTCATTTTTTTTTTCCTTCTGTATAAATCGGGAGAGTATTTAGCATGTGACCAAAGCCCATTTAGTTACCAAAGGTGGGTTGGAATTTGCCTGTGAGCAGTAACTTAGTTGTTTCTGGATAACAGTTGTATTTTGGTGTGTATTCCTATTGCAGAAATGTTCTTTCTTATGTGAAGAAAATACTTACATAAGAAAGTATGGAAGTTTCATTTTGGTTTTTAATACTATTAATTTTCTTTTTTGGCTCATGTTAAAATATTTTCATTTCATTATTTGATAGGAATTTTATGTTAACATCACATTCTAAATTTATTGGGTACTCATAGTCATTTTATTTTCTACCAGTTGATGCATTTTTTTGGTATTGAGTCATTATGTCTAAGAAGATGGCATGCTTTTCCAATGAGTTGGGACTTTTTTATGTCCTTTTTTTAAGATTTTTTCTTTGGATCTTGTACATTTCTTAAATTTTGTTTCTATAAATTTTATCCTTTTCGGCTATGCTTTGACTAATGAATATTAGTAAATCTAAGGGATGATTTGGGACTTATCTTCTTCTTGTATATAAAGGGTGTATTGTAATGTTTTGTCATTAGGTGTTAGGCTAGTTTGTAAACTAAAAAATATTCCTGTTGTATCCACAGATTTTTAAAAAAGCATTAAGATTATATGCTAGATCTTCTCTTTAGAGCTATTAAAATGAATATATTAATGGATTTGTAAATGTTAAAATTTTTATATATTCTGGAGTAAACCCCACTTTTTGATCTATAAGATTTTCTTTGTTAATTTTTAACTAGGTTTTTTAAAAGCATCTATCATATGATAGAAATTTTTGGTCTTAATTACACTAATATTTTTTGTTATGATCTCTGCTTTTATATAGATCTCTTCAAATCATTTGTTGTATGTCTTTTTCTTACTTAAAGCTAGGATATTTGAGAAGTTTTTTTTTTTCCTGTTGGCTACTTTTAAAAATATAACTTTTACCTAATCCCCTTACTTGTTTTTTCTTCTGATTCTTTTTTTTTTTTTTTTAGGCTGCATGTACTGACCCCCTTTGAACAATGTTGAAATTAGTATGTTTCTACTTCTTCCTATCTTAAATTTTTTTGGGTATATTTAAGTATAAATATATATACAAGTATTCTTATTTCTTGGTGTGTAATCTTTACATGATGTCTTTGGCTCAGGTAATAAAAGTGTACATACACTCCCTTTCTCTTGGGTCATTAAAATAATCTTTTTATAGGTGGTATTTTGCAATGATTTCTGTGTCTGGAGTCTTCTCGGTCACGTTCTCTGTTATATTTGCCTATGTAGCTGATGTCACTCAGGAGCACGAGCGAAGTACAGCTTATGGATGGGTAAGATAATAGACTATATTTTTTTTCCCCAGAGTAGTAATTAAGAATGTATTAGAAATTCACTGGAAAGTGAGTGTATTAGTCCTTTCTTGCACTGCTATAATCTGAGACTGGGTAATTTATAAAGAAAAGAGGTTGAATTGTCTCACGGTTCTGCAGGCTATACAGGAAGCATAGAGCCATCGGCTTCTGGAGAGGCCTCAGGGAGCTTTTACTCATGATGGAAGGCAGAGCTGGAGCAGGCATCTTCACATGATCAGAGTAGGAGGAAGAGAGGGCGAAGGGGGAGGTGCTATACACTTAAACGGACCAGATCTCACAAGAACTCACTATTACAACCAAGAGAGGTGGGGCTAAACCATCCATGAGAAACTGCCCCCATGATCCAGTCACCCTGTACAAGGCTCCACCTTCAACATTGGGGATTACAGTTGAACATTTGAATTTAAAAAAAAAAAAATTAGTCTAATTTGTTTGTTGTTATCAGATCCCCTGAGGAACGTTAAACGTTAAGCAGTCAAGGTACACAAGTCTTTGTGCACCTAATTTGAATTGGAGACGTGCTGAACCTCAGCAATGTTAATCCATTGTTACTCTATTGACTCTATTGGTGGTTGTGCGTTTTGGACGTACATTTGGAACATGATAGGTAGAAAAGGACTACATTCACTCATTCATCAAATAGTTGCTCAATAACAAAAGTTATAGACGACCTTTTTTCTGATAATTTCACACCAGTGTTTCTAATTTTCTCAGGCATGCTAATGGTGTTATGGTTATGCAGAAGAAAGACTTGTTAGAAGATGGCCCAAGCATTTTACATCAGTGTCAGGACTCTGCAGGTTACTTTCGGATGGTTCAGCAGGGAAGATAGCATAGCATGTTGATGTGGATATGGATGCACATGTATGGGCATATACCTGAACCTGTGAGACATGAAGTATGCTTTGTATTCTCCCATCTTGCTCTGTGTTTGAAAATATTCAGAATAAGAAGATGGAAGAAGAAAGATGATCTCACTAAGTTGTGGGGAATTACGTGGGAGATTGAATAGTAGGGAGATTGAATGCCAGAAACTCAGGTTATTTAATCTCCTTTTCCTGAGTCTTTTTCTTTTAAATCTACTTCATGGAGTAGATTAAGTTCTCATTCATTGCTGACTGAATGAATAACTTCCTGAATCAATGATGGGCATATAAATGAGTTACTGTGCCACAAAACACAACAATTTTTACTTTGTTGACTTCAGACATCAGTAGTTTGAAACCTACTCTTTCATCCCCACTTGTGACTCTTCTGCCTTCTCTCTCTGTTTGCTTCTTCTCTCCACTCCTGAATGTCCCCTTCATGCCATGCCCTAAAACAGGGGCATCTCTAGAGCCGTGTTGCAGGACAGAGATAGAAGCTGATTGGAAGTCTTCAAAGAAGGCAGGATTTGGGGCTCACTCATGAACACCAAAAAGAAAAACAAAATTTCCCCCGAAACCCCAAAAATTAACAGACAGCCCCCCCAAAAACAAAAAAAGAAGGGAGGTTGTTCATGTTCAAGGTGTGCCCATAAGGCTTGGCCAACAGAGTAGTGAGGGATGGCTTTCTTCTACAGCATGGGAACTACCTGTTGAGATATTCATTTTTCTGCAATTTTATTGGATTTTTGTTCCTCACTTTCAGCTGGAAAACCATTCCCATAGCTGTTGTGCTGAGGAGTAGTAGTTTCAGGAAAGATTTCAGAGAGAGTTCTAACCAGTAGTGCCTGTGACTTAATTATCCTCTCCAGCTCAGCTCCTCGTTGTATAATGGCAGTTAGGATTCATGTCTGCTCATAGGGGCATTGAGAGAAATCAGTGAACGTGCATATCCAGACTGAGACAACACTCAGTTGAAGTGTGCTCCCAGCCAACTAAGCAACTCGGCATGCAAGGCTGCCTGGATTGCAGTCTACTTATCTTCCAGATATAGGAGAATTTGTTGCCAATTAATTACCGGATGTGTCAGTCAAGTTCTAAGGAGCATTTCGAAATCCATTAAAGAACAATATAAAATATGTGCACCTTCCTTACTGAAACGTCTTCAGTAAACTAAGAAAATGGTAATTATTTCAGGACTGCAGCAATGATTAGTCATATTAATAAGTGAGTTAACACTAAGAGTTTGTTGTGGTGAAGTCATTCTTTAGATATATTCATCAGAGTTGTATTGAATGTTAAGTGAAAGAGGAGTTTAGATAAAAACACAAACTAAGCAAGTAGGCTGCTTTAGGCTTTAAGATAGACACATTTTGCATAGAATTTCATGAGGCCATAAACTCTTTCATACCTGAAAGATGCTGCAGCAGTGCTCCCATAGCGCCCAAGGATGCTTCAGCAGTGCCTCCTTAACACCTGAGAAGAGTGTAGGAGTGTTCCCATAACTGTTTGCATGTTGTTGCAGTTTATAATGCAGTTATTTGGTTGCCCTGATGTTCTTACATATATAGGATTGTTGAAGCAGGAAGACCTGAGAACAAGAGCTTTGTCTTCTTCATCTGGTACATAGTAAATATTGAATGATTTCTGTTCCCCAAGTTGGAATTCTCCACATTCTTTTATCCCTCCAAAAATGTTTGATTTTTAGCTTCTGTAGTACTTTTAGTATAATACTAATTTCAGATATATTGTGTTTTTATATTCAGTTGGGAGATGATGGATAAAGAAAGAATGTCATTGGCTTGCCAGAATTCTTCTGATTTCTAATAAAATCCATTAGAAGTTTAAAAAGCTAACTTAAAGATATGCTTTTGACATTTAGTGTGGAATTACAATTTGGAGTTTGCCCAGTAAGCATCTGAACATTCAGGCTGTGTTCTAAAATAAAGTGGACATTTCACATGCTTATACGAGTGCAATGTGCAGGGGCTCACTGTGGCTTCAGGTTGTGGGTGTCCTCAGCTGACTCTGTGGTCTTTATCTGGACAGGGTCAGGTGGTGGCAAGAGAGACAGAAATCTACATCTGCCTAGTCAAAAAGCTTTAACTTCCATCTCAACAAATTCTTTTTTGTTGTTAGAGTTTTTTCACTAAGAATAACGGGGGGTTTTCTTCCCTTCTCAATGCTAATGAAATGACCACCAAATGATAAAATGTTTAAACAGTGCAGTATTTTTAGAAGATGAAATCAAGCACAGTCCCTGACTAATTTGTGGATTTTATCAGTCCTGCAGGAATTTTTTTCATACTTTCTTACATCCCCAGCCCCCAGTTAAGACCAAAGAGCTGATGTTTTATTTGTGGGGAAGGTTTTTACAGTTTTTATTTTTAATAAGATAATCATTTTTTACTCTTGTAGCTCTGCAGGGTATCTTCAGTTAGTTAATAGTTTGTGAACACATTCTTAAAAGAAAATCATTTAAGAACACATTCTTAAATGAAAATTCTCTTTCATTCTTAAAATTTATATGCAGCACATTTCTTTTGTCTTACTTAAAGCCAGGAAAGCATGGCTGCAGGTATGCACCTGTGGGATCCTGGTTGAATGTGCTTTCCTGAAGGTGTGCACCTGCAGTAGGCGGGATCTGGGTAAGGATATGCTTTCCCCACGGGCGTTCACCTGTGGGACCCTGGATGAGAGTGTACTTTCCCACAGGTCTCAGCCACCTTTGCGGCTAGTCTTGTCAGCAGCCCAGCCATTGGAGCATATCTTTCTGCCAGTTATGGAGACAGCCTCGTTGTGCTGGTGGCCACAGTGGTGGCTCTTCTGGACATCTGCTTCATCTTAGTGGCTGTTCCAGAATCTCTGCCTGAGAAAATGAGACCAGTTTCCTGGGGAGCTCAGATTTCTTGGAAACAAGCAGATCCTTTTGCGGTAAATAAAAATATTGAAATATTTACTTTCCTAAATGTCTTTTTAAGCCAAGCAAATTATATATATATATATATATATATATATATATATATATATATATATATAGCCCCAAGGGTCCTAGCAGTTGTTGACTCATTTCTTTATCTAGTAAAAATAGAAAAAAAAATTAATTACAAGTAAGGGATTTAGTGTTTGTATTAAGAAATATATAGAATTGGTACTTAAGCATGTCATTAGGAAAGAGAGAAAATGTCTAGCTAATTCTTGAAAGTTTGGGAAGAAAATTTCTTTTTGCATGGCCATTTTCATCCTTTTTAAACAAAATTAAGTGAAAGTGGTCATTTTCACTCAAAAAGGATAAATGCCTTTAGTTTGAATGAGTTATTTTAATTTTGACCAAAGACATTGAATTTGTATGTTACAGATTGAATATTGTGGTTTTTTTGTTGTTTTTTGGTTTTTTTTGAGACAGAGTCTCTCTCTGTCACCTAGACTGGAGTGCAGTGGCGTGAGCTTGGCTCACTGCAGCCTCAGCCTCTCGGGTTCAAGTGATTCTTCTGCCTCAGCCTCCCAAGTAGCTGGGACTACAGGCATGCACCACCACGCCCAGCTAATTTTTCTATTTTTAGTAGAGACAGGGTTTCACCATATTGGTCAGGCTGGTCTTGAACTCCTGACTTAGTGATCCGCCCACCTCGCCCTTCCAAAGTGGTGGACACCCAGCCTGAATACTGTTTTCTATAATATGTCCCTCGCTTTCTCTTTTCTTCCCTTCCTCCTTCCCTCCCTCTTTCCCTCTCTCTCACTTCTCCTATCCTCCACCCCCCCCCCTTTTTTTTTTGTTGGCATGGGAAGGTGATGTGTCACACAACTGGAAAAAGTATCTTACCTCTCACTTTCTATCTGCCTTACCTGGTTTGAAATTGTTCTTTTTTTGAAAAAAAAATATTTGTAGACAAAAAAGGAACCAGAGGTTTGTTTGGTTTTTGCTCTTTGTTACTCACGTTTACCTTTTAGAAAAATTCATATAAGAAGAAAACTAATCAGAAATTATTTTTTCTAAAATACCCCCTGAGGGTATGACCTAGGGACTCTGCCTGTTCTATCACTGTCACAGTGTCAGGCACCAAAATAAATATTTAGAGAAGGAAGCCAATACTGGGCTTGGGAGCCAGCAGGTTAGGGTTCCCACCTTCTTTTGTAGTGATCAAGCCATGCATGGAAGCTCCTCTGTGAAGTAGAGCTACTGTGGCTTACTTTTCTGGACCATTGTGAGGATTACTGTTAATGTGTGTAAATTAACTAGCCTAGTGCCTGTTGGGTAGCAAAGTCTCAATAAACATGAGCTGCTTTTGCTATTAATTACATAAAAGCTTTGGTTTGATGACCTAGAAGCTCTGCAGCACTTTCCACTTCTTTGGTAACAACATACCTTTGGTTCTATTCAACAATCCTATATATGTAAGAAGGATTTTTCAACAAGGTTGTAACATTCAACAAGTTCTTAGCAGTTTGACCCTAAGACTGGAGCGTACTTATTTGTCTGCCAGATTTACAGGTAAAATGAACATGAACACTTTGAAGAATAGAGACAATTTACATATAAGGAAACTTCTATACTGAATATGGCTTTAAAGAAGTTACATTATGAATCGAGAGAAGTGATTTTCTTAAAAGGCTCTGTAGGAATATATTTCCAGAGTCTGTTTATAGGAAGTTTAGGATCTGTTCAGGGATTTGAATCAGTTTGTTAGCAAAGATGAGTGTTTTGTTTTGTTTTGTTTTAGTTATACAATTTGAAATACATGCCTCTGAAATTAAGACTTGTAACTTCCTGAGAGAGATGGTGATACATTTAAGGTTTACCTTTTATTAACGATTTGCCTTTTGTTATTCATCTTAATAGATCAAAATAATGAAGCTAATGTTCCAGAACATTGGCAACATTAATGTATATTGGCATTTTAAGTGTGTTCTTTCTGCTTATTCTCAGTCGTTGAAGAAAGTTGGAAAAGATTCTACTGTCTTACTAATATGCATCACCGTGTTTCTTTCATACCTTCCTGAAGCTGGACAGTATTCAAGTTTTTTTCTCTATCTCAGGCAGGTGAGTAGTGAGTGGCTAGTAACCTTTCAATACCAGGAAAATCAAAGATGCAGATTTGTCTAAAGATATTTTGAGAAAACCACTTCAGAGAAAAAAACATGTGAACTTGCTTGTAGTTATGAATGTAGGTGCTGACATATAATTAGTAAACAGGGCACCTTTAATGCGATGATGATTTAAAATATAGTAAGATGATTATTGTGGGTTGTTTTTTTTTGTTTGTTTGTTTTTTAATGAGAATCAGAATTAGCATAAACATTATTTATTTATTTTTGAGATGGAATTTCGCTCTTGTCCCCCAGGCTGGAGTGCAATGGCGCGATCTCAGCTCACTGCAACCTCCACCTCCCGGGTTCAAGCAATTCTCCTGCCTCAGCCTCACGAGTAGCTGGGATTACAGGTGTGCACCACCACACCCATCTAATTTTTGTATTTTTAGTAGAGATGGGGTTTCACCATGTCAGCCAGTCTGGTCTTGAACTCCTGACCTCAAGTGATCTGCCCGCCTGGGACTCCCAAAGTGCTAGGGTTACCGGCGTAAGCCACCGCACCTGGCCTGTTTTTTGTTTGTTTGTTTGTTTGTTTGACTATTTTTCTAGAGCAGTTTTAGGTTCATAGCAAAATTGAGAGTAAGATACAGAAATTTCCCATATATCCCCTACCCCCACACATGCATAGCCTTCTCCAGTATGAGCATCTCCTACCAGGGTGGTACATTTTTACAACTGATGAACCTACATTGCCAAATTATCTTAACATAAAGTCCATGGTTTACATTAGGGTTCATGCTTAGTGTTGTACATTCTATGGGTTTGGACAAATGTATGAAGACAGGATAACATGTATCCACCCTTACAGTATCACACAGTTAATTTTCACTGCAAAAATCTCTTGTGTTTTGCCTGTTCATCTCTCCCTCCACTGCCAACTGCTGGAAACCACTGATCTCTATTGTCTCCATAGTTTTGTCTTTTTCATACCATATGTATCCTTTTCAGATTCGTTTCTTTCACTTAATAATATACATTTATTTAAGGTTTCTTCATGTCTTTCATGGCTTGATAGCTCATTTTGTTTTTGGCATTTATTTGGATTTACCAGTTTATCCATTCACCCACTGAGGGACACCTTGCTTGCTTCCAAGTTTTGGCACTTGTTCATAAAGCTGCCGTAACATTCATGTACTGTAATATTTTAAATCTTTAATAATATTCATTAAATTTCACAGAGAGGTAAAACTTATTTCACATGTGCCTTTAGACCAGGTCTGACTGAAGCCAGCTTGCTGAAGCGTCTTCAGTATGTCACAGCCCAACTGCTGCTGTAGACTTCACGGGGACTCACAAGCAATAATCAAAATCTTCCCTCTCTGGAGTCTTTTACACTTTGAAAATTTATACCCTATTTTGTCCCCCAAAACAGGTAATTGACTTAAGGCAATTTAAAAAAAAAAAAAAAAAAAAAAAAACTTCCCCTTTTTATCTGTTCTTCAGATCTTTGGGATTGCCCAGACCTAAGTTGTCTTTCCATTGCATCCTGTGGTCTTCTGATTTCATTGGAAGGCAGGCCTTTTCCTAATAGTTTACTTTGACAGAGCAAGCTTCCTCCTAAGATAATTTCCTCCTGTTCTGGTGATATTTCAAAATGAAGTATGTTAAATTCTTCATACTGAAAGTTTTCCTGAGCATATGGGATTAATGTTTTATTTGGTAGCATATACATAAATCCTTTTCCAAGCTTTTGTTTGTTTGTTTGTTTTTTGAGACAGTCTCACTCTGTTGCCCAGGCTAGAGTGCAGTGGCGTGATCTTGGCTCACTGCAGCCTCCATCTCCCGGGTTAAAGCAGTTTTCATACCCTAGCATCCCATGTAGCTAGGATTATAGGCATGCACCACCATACTTCACTAATTTTTGTATTTTTAGTAGAGACAGGCTTTCATCATGTTGTTCAGGCCTAGTTTTGAACTTCTGATCTCAAGTGATCTGCCAGCCTCAGCTTCCCAAAGTGCTGGAATTACAGGTGTGAGCCACCACACCTGACCTTTTCCAGGCATTTCTCTTTTGCTCATTTTTAGTAGTTGGATGCTAGAGATGTAGAGGGAAAAATGGTGAGATAGTATAGAAAATTATTCTTGCATTTCAATTAATTGGTGCATTGCATTAAATATGCATTTAACACAAAAAATAATGTAGGAAGAAAGCTAAAAAAAGGATCTCTCTTTATATAGGTAATAAACAACTATGACTGTTATTCTAGCTTTTCCTACAGGTATACTCATGTCACCACCACCATCAATTATGACAAATCAGAATCATTCCATGTTATTTTATATTGGTGCTGGTTGCCAAGAACAATTAACATACTCACATTTTAGTTAAATTTGCATGTGATATTTGAAAATCTTAGATTTGATAAATAACTTGTATCCAGAATACATGTAGTACTCTTATAATAAAAGACACAACATTTTACAAAAACTCAACAATAGACAATTCAGTTTCAAGATAGGCAAAGGATTTTGCAGAGAAGATCTACAAAAGGCCAATAAGCACAGGAAAAGATAACATTAGCTGTCAAGGAAATGCAAGTCATGCCAACAATGAGATACCATTTCACATGTACTAGGATAGCTATAATCAAAAAGACAAGACAACGATGTGGAGAAATTGGAACCCTCATATATGCTGGTGGAAATGTAAAATGGTGCAGCTGCTGTAGAAAAGAGCCTGGCAGTTCCTCAAAATGTTCAACATAGAGTTACCGTATGTCTCAGCAAATCTACTTCTGGGTATATATAACCATGAGACATGAAAACACACTTGTACACAGAAACTTATATACAGATTATTATTCACAATGGCCAGAAAGTAGAATCAGCCCAAATGTCCATCAGCTAATGAATGGATTAACAAATATCGTATATACATTAGAATGTTAACTATTCAGCAGTGAAAAGCAATGAAGTACTGATATGCTACAACATGGGTGAGCCTTGAAGTCATGCTCAGAGAAGCCAGATATGAAAGACTGCATATTATATGATTTCATTTATATGAAATGCCCAGAATAGGCAAGTCCATAGGGACTAAATGGTTGGAGGAAGGGTAGGTTAGTGGAGTAGAACTCCTAATGGCTGCTATGTTTCTTTGAAGACTGATGAACATCACTTTGTGTTGATGATTGCCCAACTCTTTGGATGCACTTACACACTTAAAATGGATGAATTGTATGGTATTTAAATTCTATCTTAAAGGTCTTTAACAAAAATATATATTTACAAATAAAGGCTGAGAAATAATCCCTAAATCTACATTTTCCAGTTCTAATTTTTAAAACTGCATTTGATTAGATAGTAACAAAATGTTAATGTCAGCAGCACTGGATTGGCCATCAGAGATTCTAGCCCTAGGTCTTTTCATTAGCCAGTTATATGCCTGGAAGCAAGACACTCATTTATGAAATGAGAATAATGTATATAATTCAATTTCACAATTTTTAAGGTCCTTTTCCTGAATTTTATAGAATTTCAATATAGGGCAAAATAATATAACTTTTAAAAAACTTGATATTTGAGACTTAAAAACTGTAGGCATTTCAGAGATACTGGTAAGGTTAGAGGCTTAGAAATCATTGCCAGGTTACTTTGCGTGCTTATTAGAATCACCATGGGAGCTTTTAAAACATACCTGTGCCTGGGTCATAACCCTGGAGAGCCTGATTTAATTGGTCTCCAGTGGTCTTCCAGCATCTCACTGCTCTCCTTCCCTTGCTCTCCTTACCCCTTGTCTTTTCCTCACATGATTTTAATGTGTAGGCTAAGTTGAGAGCCACTGGCTTTGATAATGAGCAATGCTGTATTGATAGTCATTTTCTTTCTTTTTTTATTACTTGATATTATTTATCAGTTTGTTGGGGGATAGAGGGCATATAAAGCAACAGGTAGACATATAATAGAAAATCTAAAAAATTTCACAATTTCAGTTGTGCCTACTTATGATTTCTTATGTCAGTTTTAGATATAAATTACTGGTTACACGGGTTCAGCTTTCAGCACTGTCTTTCTTAATTTGCCACTGGTTTTATGAATTTTCCTCAACTATCCTATCATTGTAATAGAACATAATATTCCTTATTATTTTATAATACCTATATTACTAAACTATTTTCATTCCATTTCCATAGGTCATAGGTTTTGGATCTGTTAAAATTGCAGCATTCATAGCTATGGTAGGAATTCTGTCTATTGTGGCTCAGGTGAGTATCATTTTATCCATACTAAAAAATTTAGAAAATCCTGATAACCATAGTTTCACAGGAAGCCACATATAAAAGTACAGGGTGATATTCCCTGAACTGCTACCTCAGTCCCTCACCCCTGCTATGGTAACGTCTTGTACAGCTATAGTGTAATATCAATTTGAGAATCCGATGTGGATGTAGTCCGTCCACAGAACCATTTCTTCTTATATAATGTGTTGAGGTTATAATTTAGGAGAAATTTTTTGTATTATATTTCAAACAATTTTTAAAAATTATGTTCTAGACCAGGTGGCCCAGCTTGGTGACTGGCATCCAGTCCTTGTCTTCAGCCTTGCCTCCCTGAGCCCTGGGGATCCCGGCCCCTGATGCTACTGCCTAAGGCTCCTTGGAAGTCACAGCGGTTCCCCATCCCAGAGCCCTGGGGGCCTCTGGCACCCTCCCCCAACACCGCACTGGCATTATCTGCCATTTAGTGTTTTCTCAGAGAAGATGATTTAGGGGAAATTTAATACAACTTTCTCTGCTTTTTAGAATATTTGTTGTACTCTCTGCTGGGCAAATTCTTTTATTTGCTTTTAGACCAACCAAAATAGTGAATAATTATAATCTATCTGTGGATTGCACAATCAGCTAGGAAAATGTTTCAGTGTTATTTCAATGTTGAAAAGGAAGTAGAAATGAAAAGCAGAAATGAAAACCGGTAACTGCTTCAACTCCTATTGTCCCTAGGACTGAAGAAATATGAATCAGAACATTAAAATATATTCAGTGAGGGCTGGGTGCAGTGGCTTATGCCTGTAATCCCAGCACTCTGGGAGGCCGAGGCAGGTGGATCACCTAGGTCAGAAATTCCAGCCTGACCAACATGGTGAAACCCTGTCTCTACTAAAAATACAAAAATCAGCTGGGTGTGGTGGCACACACCTGTAATCCCAGCTACTCAGGAGACTGAGGCAGAATTACTTGAACCCAGGAAGTGGAGGTTGCAGGTAGCCAAAACCGTGTCACTGCACTCCAGCCCAGGTGACAGAGCGAGACTCTGTCTGAGAGAGAGAACACATACACACACAGACACACACACGAGGGAGAGAGAGCGCATTAACTATTTCCCCATCTATTATAAACAGTACCAGTAAAGGTGAAGCATATTGTCCTTAAATTAATTTACTGTGCCCAGACATATTCACTATTTTGTATGGTACTGCTTAGGGGCTGTTTCCCTGAAATGGCTACCAGTGAAGCAAAGCATTCTGTGGTAACCCTCTCTCAAGGAGAAATGAGAAGGCTGCAAAACTGCTTTATGCAAATACTAGATTTGACAAGGCTTATGGGAATGCATCAAGGAAAGGCCGTTTATATTTTTGTTTTTGTTGAAATGTGTTGCATATGTAAATTATGTTAACCTTTCAAGTTGATCATGATTTTGGTTTTTTACAAAATCAAACATTAACTCTAGTTAGCCCAGTCATTTTTTTTGTTTTTTTTTTTTTTTTTTCTTTTTGAGACGGAGTCTTGCTCTGTCACCCATGCTGGAGTGCAGTGGTATAATCTTGGTGCGCTGCAACCTCTGCTTCCTGGGTTCAAGTGATTCTACTGCCTCAGCCTCCTGAGTAGCTGGGACTACAAGTGTGCGCCACCATGCCTGGCTAATTTTTATATTTTTAGTAGAGACAGGGTTTCACCATGCTAGCCAGGCTGGTCTCGAACTCCTGACCTCATGATCTGCCCACCTTGGCCTCCCGAAGTGCTGAGATTACAGGTGTGAGCCACTATACCCAGCCAGCCCAGTCATCTTTTATCCAGCTCCTTTTCAGACTATCCCAACTAGTTATATTTAGCAGAGTATATATTTGTTAAAATCAAACTTATTTCAATCCCAACTTTGTAAAACTTACAGCAGAATTCTCTCATATTCTTTAAATGTTCAGCAGGAGTTTGCTCTTCACAATATACAAGTGATTAGTATTTCTCCAAAGAGGCTGAGGCTGTCCCTCTGAATCATGGTAACTGGTGAACAGTTGTAATAACCTTTTGGGAAGTGCCAGCAGAACACCAGGTAGACAGGCTTCTCAGGAAGGAGGCAGAAAGCATGAGCCCCACGTCAGGCTGGGAGCCTCCAACACTCCACCCCTGTAGAGATTCATCAGTACAGTCCAAACTCTGAGGTCACAGATCAGGCAGTGTACCCTTAGGAGGTCCCTGGTCATCAGGGAAGGGTCTTCACACACAGAGCTTGTATTTTGATTCTGTGTGTTGATATGGTTTTTCAGAGTTGTCTCCTTTACTTTGCAGACAGTCTTTCTTAGCATCTTGATGAGATCATTAGGAAATAAGAATACTGTCCTCCTTGGCTTAGGCTTCCAGATGCTCCAGTTAGCCTGGTACGGTTTTGGATCACAGGCCTGGTAAGCCTCACTCTTAGATTCTCATGAACTCTAAGACAGACACCTCTTAGAGGAGCTTGGGCTGGTTGGGTGTGATGAGAAGGAAGAAAGGGTTATTTTACTGGTTTGTTGTATTCAATGTTGCAGAAACCATTAGGCTTTAATTTGGGGAAATGTGGAGCTAGGTAACAGAATTATTTATGAAGACTGCCTTTATGTCATTGGACTTTCATGGGATTGTTCTTTGCCCCAGCCACCAAATAAAGTTTTATGCCTACTTTTTAAACACATATGCCAATTTTTAGAGACATTGAATACAGTCAAAAGCAAAACAAGAAGATCAAGAAAAATGACTGATTATGGCAAGCTTCACTATCATTAATTATCATTAGCTATCATTAACTGAGTGACCTTGGGGCAATAACATAATCTTTATAAGTCATTTGAGTTAGATGAACACTAAGATTTCTTCCAAAACTATGTACATTCTGCCACAGTTATTAATTACTGCTACCACATTGATTCCTATAAATGGGAAGGAAGGTCAAAGTAAGCTCAGTGGAATAAGAAAAAATAGAAGGAATCATGAGTTGTTTTGTTAATATGGCAGGTTTCTCCATGTGCCCGGTGGGAAGATGCAGAAATGTCATCTCCATTTTAGACAGTAGAGCTGGTCCTCACTTTGGACACATAAACAGACAACATAAGTTAGAGAAACTAGAATTGCCTTAGTGATCAGTGTTTAGTTTGGGGAGCAAGTACATGTGCCCATTCTGAATTTCAGAATTTCATTTGATCCACTGCACTCGCACTCTCTCTCTTTTGAGAGAGACGGTCTGGCTCTGTTGCTTAGGCCAGAGTGCAGTGGCACAATTATGGCTTACTGCTTGCCTTGAGCTTCCAGGCTCAAGCAATCCTCCTACCTCAGCCTCCTGAGTAGCTGGGACTATGTACATGTACCACCACTCCAAAGGCTTTTTGTTTTTGTTTTTAGAGACAAAGTCTCATTATGTGGCCCATGCTGATCTTGAGCTCCTGGGCTCAAGCAGTCCTCCTGCCTTGGCCTCCCAAAGTGCTGCGATTACAGTCATGAGCCACCA
The DNA here is from genome assembly GCF_009761245.1 of Sapajus apella. Lineage (NCBI taxonomy): Eukaryota > Metazoa > Chordata > Mammalia > Primates > Cebidae > Sapajus > Sapajus apella. The sequence continues at coordinate 4,555,259 of NW_022437058.1, read as the reverse complement.
CCCCTAGCCATCTGTGACTCTTTACCAGATTAACTTATTGATTCTCCTTGTTCTTTTTGATTTTGCTTTTGTGAACTTTGGTTCAGTAACTGATTTAGTCACATTCATGCAGTGTTAAGACTTTATCATCATGTAAGGTTTTTTTTTTTCTTTCAGTAATGACCATCCCAAAGTTGGGGCCTTAATTTACCACACTTCATACTGATATAGTTAAGCCTCTTTCATTGAGGGAAGGACAAAGGTCTAAAGAGGGAGGCAGGGTCTGTTTTTCCAGTTGGGAGCACACCATGTTCTGTTGAGGGGTTGCAAACTGTGTAGCTCGAGGGCAGTGTGGAAGTGAGCCTTTTAAAGGAAAAATGAAAAGTCAGTGGAGAAAATGTGGTATTTATAGAAACAAATCCTGCGAACTTCACTGAGCTTATGTCTAAAGATGGTAATAGGGAGACCAGGGAGAAGAAAAGAAATAAGTAAAATGAAGAAACAGAGTTTTCCTGGCCCTTCTGTCCCCATCCCAGGCCGTTAAGTTATTAATTTTCTACAATGTGATGTGTAACCTTTTAGGTTAAAAAAAAAATGCATTTTTTTAAAAAGATGGAAATAGTAAAACATAACAGGAGAAAACAAAAGGCATTTGTACTTTTGCCACTGATTGCATTCTGAATAGTGACCTCCTTGAGGCTGATCTGCTGCCTGACCATGCTTGTCCTGTCTTTGCAGGATGATGTGGGCAGCAGGGACTGTGGCTGCCATGTCTAGCATCACGTTTCCGGCAATCAGTGCCCTCGTCTCTCGGAATGCAGAGTCAGATCAGCAAGGTAATATCACTGCCCCCTCTGTTTTTCTCCTTCAGCTGAGATCTCCTTGCTAGAAGCAGGAGAAGCCCTGAGTTCTCCCCACTGACAGCAGGCGCTGACAGCCATGTGGTCCCTTCTCAATGATTATACTTACTTTGTCAGATAGGAACATTCTATTTTCCTCTCTTTGATCTTACACTCATATTTTTTAAAGCTGCACTTAGCAGTTCAGATTACTAACAATTAGAAATATATTTTCCCTTTTCACTGTTGATACCTCTTTTGTCCTTTAGTGTCACAATTAACCAGGCTATAATCACATTTTAACAGATGTCTATTAAATAATGAAATACCAGTTAATCACAAGTTACTGATTTAATTACTTTATTCACTAAAATTTATTTTATTTGGAATAGCCAAAAGTCTGTGAGTTTAATTTAAAAAATAGTTCTTTGAGAGCAGAAAGTAAAAATCTGTGTGGTTGTTGATAATTAGATGTTGAAAGATGAAATTAAAATTAAGACTGCCATGTGGAAAATAGCATTCCACCATCTAGATCCTTATCCCATCCTTCCCGTTCCTTTGCTTCCCTTCCTGTCCTGTCCTCTCTTCCTCCCTGCCTCGCTTCATCCCCCACCACAGGGCCTCACTCTGTCATGCAGGCTGGAGTGCAGTGGTGTGATCTTGGCTCACTGCAGCCTCAGCCTCCTGGGCTCAAGTGATCCTCCCAAGTATCTGGGACTAGAGGCGTGTACCACCATGCCCAGGTAATTTTTTGTATTTTTAGTAGAGACAAGGTTTCACCATGTTGCCCAGGCTGGTCTCGAACTCCTTGGCTCAAACAATCTGCCTGCCTTGGCCTTTCAAAGTGCTGGGATTATAGGCATGAGCCCCTGTGCCTGGCCTGCTTTCCTTTCTAGCAGTTCCCATGGCTAGTTTAATCCCTTTCCTTCTCTGTCTCCTAATGGCTCACCTCATTGTATTCAGGAAGAAGTAGCAGTTTTAGATGGAGAAAAGTTTGTTAATGCCTAAGAGCCCCCTTTTTTTTTTTGATACGGAGTCTCGCTCTGCCTCCAGGCTGGAGTGCAGTGGCACGATCTTGGCTCACTGCAACTTCCGCCTCCCGGGTTCAAGCCATTCCCCTGCCTCAGCCTCCCGAGTAGCTGGGACTACAGGCACGCACCACCATGCCCAGCTAACTTTTGTATCTTTAGTAGAGGTGGGGTTTCACCATGTTGGCCAGGATAGTCTCAATCTCTTGACCTTGTGATCTGCCCACCTGAGCCTCCCAAAGTGCTGGGATTATAGGCGTCAGCCAATGTGCCTGGCCCTAAGAGCCCTTTTAAAAGTTTTAGTAAAAAACTATATTGGAAAGCATGGTTTATTCATTGCACTTTTTTTTTTTTTTTCCATATCAGAAGTTAGGTATCTTACTCATATTCATTGTTAAATATTGTCCCTTGAATACCACAAATTCTGTATGTAACTCCTGGCTACAGGAGCTCAGTTGTCTTGTATCCTCAGGGAGGTGCTGCCTCTGAGGTGAAGATGTGAGCCATCCGTGGAGGGCTGTAACTACCTTGGGATCTGACAGACACTGTCCTGTCATTTGGGGAATAGATTTTGACTGTTTTTATACTTCATGTCAATATACATGTTTCTAAATGTCAGCATATAAAAGTTTGGGAACACATTGTATTAGGCTGAAGTATATGCTACCATTTTTGATTTACAGAAACTTCATTTCATATGGTTCAAGCTAATTTTTTACTTGCTATGTTAGAAAGCAGACATTTAGGAATTTGGCACTTCTGGGTTTTCAATATAGGTCCATAGGGAGAAAGGGCTGGAATACACCTGTGAAGATGGAGTCTGCCTAATCGGAACTGCTCTGTATTCCTGAGAGCAGGGTTGCCAGAGGTGAAGGGCAGGTTTTTGTTGCCAAAGCACCAATAAATGACTGGAGCAGGGAAATCTCAGTTGACAGAAAAGTGGAAATTGCCTCAAATGGGACAATACTAAAGTTTTGGATTTTATTTTTTTCCCACTTTTTAGACAGATCTAGCTGAAATGGAGAATTTAACTCCCCCCAAAATTTGGGAAACATCACTGTCATTTCCTGTCCTTATAGATCTCAGCACAAAGAGGACAACATTAAATGGACATGGTAAAACCAAGAAAACATTTGTACAATGAATGAAAATAATAGATGAAGTCTTCCTAATCTACTTTCATTAGCATGCTTTCTCCTCAGTCTTGCTGAATTAATGTGAGAAAGTGCTGTTCAGCTCCAAATCTTGAGATGCCTTTCTGAGAAAACTGGCTTTCTTCTCTTTGTTCCAATTTAGGAGTTGCCCAGGGGATCATAACTGGAATAAGAGGACTATGCAATGGCCTGGGGCCAGCACTGTATGGCTTCATATTCTACATGTTCCATGTGGAACTGACTGAGTTGGGCCCGAAATTGAATTCTAACAATGTTCCACTGCAGGTAATTTGGTCATAAGTCTATTTTTGTAACAACAGTTGTGTATGATTATAGCAAAATCTTGACCTTAAATTGGGAGGGGATTCTTACCTGTATATTACTGTATTTTATTTGACAGCAATAAGTATTATGTTCATTGCCTCTCGGAATCGGGGGGATCATTGTAGTGATTTAATATCTTATGTACAAGATATGTCTTAATTTTGTTCAGATCCTGTTTTCACCTAAACAACCACTGTGCTATTCTGTGACTAAGCCCAGGCTAATTAAAATTTGAAATGACCTAAAAATCCAGCTAAAAATCGAGCTAGAGTACTTTCTGTACTATTTATTTGAAATTTCTTCCTTGTTCCTTCTAAGCTGTATTTAGTATAGATCTCTATACAAAGCTGGAATTAGTGTTTATATACAAAGGTGCATAATCTGAAGTCATAGGATGGGATTATAGGTAAACAGATGTTGCTTACAAGCTTACAGGTTTCCTTAAGCTATTTAGAAGTGGTACAAAGAGCTGTAATTAGTTGCCCTCTAATATTCCAAACACCAAGCTCTATTAGAATTTGCCTTGACATTTAATGATACATTTGCTTATGAGAATATGATTCACTTTTTGGTGGTGTGTTTTTTGGGTAATCTAGGAAAAATTTGAGTTAAAAGGACTAACTCTATTCTTTGTCTCCACCTGTTTTCCACATCCATCAGGGAGCTGTCATCCCAGGCCCGCCGTTTTTATTTGGGGCATGTATCGTTCTTATGTCTTTTCTGGTTGCCTTATTCATTCCTGAATACAGTAAAGCCAGTGGAGTTCAAAAACACAGTAACGGCGGCAGCCTGACCAACACCCCAGAACGGGTCAGTGATGAGGACATTGAGCCACTGCTGCAAGACAGCAGCATCTGGGAACTCTCTTCATTTGAGGAGCCTGGGAATCAGTGCACCGAGCTATAAACTCGGCAGAAAGTGGGATTCTGCATATGCCATCTCTGAGAACCATGGAGGGAGCCACACCACCTGGTGACTTCATGGTGCTGGATGGGAGATGCCAGTGGCATCCTTCAGGGCCAAGTTTGATAAATACCATGTCCATGTTCTGCTCTTCTTCCTCCAGTTTGTTTTGCTTTGTTTTTCCCTCTTACATTCTTTTTCCGCACCGCCCCCCCGCCCCGTCTGTACATTAGAATAAGGTAAGATTTGAAATACTTCCCTGCAAATAATGTGCAACCTCAAATAGAAAAAGTCATCTCTCTGGTAGAAAGGCTGGCTTTCCTGTAATGACTGTGGAGTAAGAGTGACAGCAATCTTTCTATGCCCTTTTCAGCCGAAGGTGCAGAACTATAATGAGTCTGCCATCTCTGGCAAGATTTCAGGTAAAGAATTCCTTCTTAATTTCTACCTATCATCTGTTTCTCTGAATCAAGCCCATATGTATTGACGAGTGGCCAATCTGAAGAGTCACTCAGTATCAGGGATCTATTGTCTTTGTTCAAAGTTCAAATAAAAACCTAGTCTCCTTTTATTCTACTTCCTATTCTTGTCTAGAATGAAACTCAGTATATATATATACTTCTGGACATGAATAATATTGAATAATAATACCTTTACTAGATGAAAGAAATTTTTGTTACACACTTAAATCATGTAAAACTCACAACTCAAGATTCCTGAACCTGGTGTCCTGGTTAGGTCCAAGGTGATTTTACAGAGAAAAAAAAAAAAAAAAAACTCAAGCATTCTGGTGGCAACATAGGAATTGTAGGCTGCTTCTAAGAAAGTTTTTAACAATTTGGAAATTCCTAAATGAAGATGAGAGTAACTGGATACAAGTGAAGTTTATATCCAGGTTCAGACTAGGGCATTATTATAAGTCATTATTACTTCTTCCCATGTCTTCCAGTCCTGCTTCCCAAAGTTTTTCTCATCCATCACACTCCTGCCTTAACTGCTCTGTAGTGTGTATTTGTTTTCAATTCATCTTTATTTCAATCCATTTGTCTGACTTTTGAATCGCATGGGAATACGCACATTAAGTTCCTTTCTAAAATATGGTTTTATGAAGCTGAGTTTCACGATAAGTGTCTTGCTAATTTTTGAGATGTTTTATGGATAAAGAAAACTTTACAGATTTATATGTATTCTGCTGCACCAGTAAATGGACCATTAACTAGGGCCCACCTTTAACAGCACTCCTTTGAAAGTTTTATAGGTATGAAATATATGTAGATATTTGTAAAGGGTTTTAATTTTTTTTGATGGGGTGCTGTGTAAATCTTGTATTTATAAATGTAATGAAGGTATTGACAGAAAAAATATATATACAACTTTTATAAAGGATTGTACTGACTGAATACATTTAAAAGAAAATATATTTTGAAACCTATTATGAACAGAGATAACATCTTTTTATGATGCTATTGGTTTTTAGGTTAAGCTTCCTAATGCATAATAAATTTACAGTGGATACTTTTATGTCTTTTGTGTGTGTATGTGTGTGTGTGTGTGTGTTTTTTTTTTAAGCAAATAGTACCATTGCTCTTTTGGGTTCTTTGTTGGGTGGCTTTCAATTAAACTGAGTTGTTAGTCCTTCAGCTGATGTAAAAGGTATGTATTTTCAAAAAATTTTATTTTTAACAAACTTACTTCAAAGTCTCCCTTCAAAAACATCGTAACTACAGATGCTCCCTTACCTACCATGGGGTTCCATCCTGATAAACCCATTGTAAGTTGCAAATGCATTTAATACATCATAGAAGCTTCAGCACTTTTGGTATCATCATGGTGGAGTATTGGTTGGTTGTTTACCCTCCTGATGGCATGATGATTGGGAGCTCCAGCTCACTTGCCACTGCTCAGTGTCAAGTGAGCTGAACCTGGTGTCCTGGTTAGGTCCAAGGACCTATGATATGAAACAGTATCATACCACATATCGCTAGCCTGGGAAAAAATCAAAATTTGAAGTATAGTTTCTACTGAATGTGTATCACTTTTATACTGTCATAAAGTTGGAGACCATCTGTATTTTTATTTTTAAAAAGCAGAGACAGGCCGGGCGCAGTGGCTCAAGCCTGTAATCCCAGCACTTTGGGAGGCCGAGGTGGGTGGATCACGAGGTCAAGAGATCGAGACCATCCTGGTCAACATGGTGAAACCCCGTCTCTACTAAAAATACAAAAAATTAGCTGGGCATGGTGGCGCGTGCCTGTAGTCCCAGCTGCTCAGGAGGCTGAGGCAGGAGAATTGCCTGAACCCAGGAGGCGGAGGTTGCGGTGAGCCGAGATCGCGCCATTGCACTCCAGCCTGGGTAACAAGAGCAAAACTCCGTCTCAAAAAAAAAAAAGCAGAGACAGAACGAAACATGTGTATCCATGTTCACAGCATTCATAACAGCTAAAAGATGGAAAAAACCTAAATGCCCATTGACTGATGGTGAATGGATAAACAAAATATGGTATAGCCATACTATGGAATATTATTCAGCCTTAAAAAGGAGTGAAATTCTGATATCCACTGCAAAATGGATGAGCATTGAACACATTATTCTAAGTGAAACAAAACAATCACAAAAAGAGAAATATTATATGGTGCCACTTACTGATCTGCCTAGAGTAGTTAATTCAGAAAGGAGAGTAGTGCTCACCACGGCCTGGGGGAGAGAGAAGTATTGGAAGCTGTTATTTAATGGGTACAAAGTTTCATTTTGCAAGGTAAGAAAAGTTCTGGGATGGTAATGGTAATAGGTTGTACAACAGTGTGAAAATGTACTTAATGCCACTGGACTATATCCTTAAAAATGGTTAAAATGAGGCCATGTACAGTGGCTCATGCCTGTAATCCTAGCACTTTGGGAGGCCGACGTGGGCGGATCACAAAGTCAGGAGATCAAGACTATCCTGGCTAACATGGTGAAATCCTAGCTACTGGGGAAGCAGGAGAATCGCTTGAACCAGGTGGTGGAGGTTGCAGTGAGCCAGACTGTGCCACTGTACTCCAGCTTGGGCAACAACCCTCACTGTTCTGCACCCACTGCAGGTGATCCCCAGGCAAGCACGGTCTGGAGTGGACCTCCAGCAGTCCTACAGCAGACTGGCCTGAGTGTTAGAAGGAAAACTAAGAAACAGGAATAACTTCATCATCAACAAACATGACGTCCACTCAGAGACCCCATCTGAAAGTCAACAACTACAAAGACCACAGGTAAATAAACCCACAAAGATGGGAAGAAACCAGCACAAAAAGGATGAAAACACGCCAAACCAGAATGCCTCTCCTCCCCCAGGGAATCACAACTCCTCACCAGCAAGGGAACAAGGCTGGATGGAGAATGAGTCTGATGAATGGACAGAAACAGGTTTCAGAAGGTCAGTAATAAGAAACTTCTCTGAGCTAAAAGAACATGTTCTAACCGAATGCAAAGAAATAAGAACCTTGAGAAAATGTTTGACAAAATGCTAACGAGAATAAACAGCTTAGAGAGGAACATAAATGAATTGATGGAGCTGAAAATTACAACACAAGAACTTCACAAAGCTTATACAAGTTTCAATACCCAAATCAACCAAGCAGAAGAAAGGATATCAGAGGTCAAAGATCAACTCAATGAAATAAAACGAGAAAGGAAGATTAAAAAAAAGAGAAATGAACAAAGCCTCCAAGAAATATGGGATTATGTGAAATGATCTAATCTACGTTTGATAGGTGTACTTGAATGTGATGGAGAGAATAAATCCAAGCTGGAAAACAGTCTTTAGGATATTATCCAGGAGAACTTTCTCCAAACTAGCAAGGCAGGCCAATATTCAAGTCCAGGAAATACAGAAAACACCACCAAGATATTCCTCAAGAAGAGCAACCCCAAGGCACATAATAGATTCACCAGGGTTGAAATGAAGGATAAAATGCTAAGGGCAGCCAGAGAGAAAGGTTGGGTAACCCACAAAGGGAAGCTCATCAGACTCACAGCAGATCTCTCTGCAGAAACCCTACAAGCCAGAAGAGAGTGGGGGGCCAATATTCAACATCCTTAAAGAAAAGAACTTTCAACCTAGGATTTCATATCCAGCCAAACTAAGTTTCATAAGCGAAGGAGAAATAAAATCCTTTATGAACAAGCAATTACTCAGATTTCATCACCACCAGGCTTCCTTTACAAGAGCTTCTGAAAGAAGCACTAAACATAGGAACAACCAGTACCAGCCACTCCAAAAACGTACCAAATGGTAAAGAACATCAACACGGCAGGATCAAATTCACACATAAGAATATTAACCCTAAATATAAATGGGCTAAATGCCCCAATCAAAAGATACAGACTGGCAAATTGGATAAAAAGCCAAAACCCATCAGTGTGCTGTATCCAGGAAACCCATCTCACATGCAAGGATACACAAAGGCTCAAAATAAAGGGATGAAGGAAGATTTACCAAGCAAATGGAGAGCAAAAAAAAAGGAGTTGCAATCCTAGTCTCTGACAAAACAGACTTTAAACCAACAAAAATCAAAAGAGACAAAGGAGGACATCATATAATGGTAAAAGGATCAATCCAACAAGAAGAGCCAATGATCCTAAATATATATGTATCCAATACAGGAGCACCCAGATACATAAAGCAAGTTCTTAATGACCTACAAAGAGACTTAGACTCTCACACAATAATTGTGGGAGAATTTAACACCACTGTCAATATTAAGACAGATCAACGAGACAGAAAATTAACAAGGATATCCAGGACTTGAACTCAGACCTGAACCAAGCAAACCTAATAGACATTTACAGAACTCTCCACCCCAAATCCACAGAATATACATTCTTCTCAGCACCACATCACACCTACTCTAACATTGACCACATAATTGGAAGTAAATCACTCCTCAGCAAATTCAAAAGAATGGAAATCATAACAAACAGTCTCTCAGACCACAGTGCAATCAAGTTAGAACTCAGAATTCAGAAACTAACTCAGAACCGCACAGCCTCATGGAAACTGAACAGCTGGCTCTTGAATGTTGACTGAATAAACAATGAAATGATGGCAGAAATAAAGATGTTCTTTGAAACCAACGAGAACGAAGACACAACATACCAGAATATCTGGGACACATTTAAAGCGGTGTCTAGAGAAAAATATATAGCAATAAATGCCCACATGAGAGGCAAGAAAAGTTCTAAAATGGACACCCTATCATCAAAATTGAAAGAGCTAGAGGATCAAGATAAAAAAAAAAAAAAAAACCTTCAAAAAAAAATCAATAAATCCAGGAGCTGGTTTTTTGAAAAGATCAACAAAATAGACCACTAGTCAGATTAATAAAAAAGAAAAGCAAGAATAATCAAATAGATGCAATAAAAAATGATAAAGGGGATATCACCACATTTTCCACAGAAATACAAACCACCATCACAGATTACTACAAACAACTCTATACACATAAATAAACCAGTAAACCTGGAAGAAATGGATAAATTCCTGGATACTTGCATCCTCCCAAGCCTAAACCAGGAAGAAGTTGAAACCCTGAATAGACCAATAACAAGGGCTAAAGTTAAGGCAGCAATTAAGAGCCTACCACCCAAAAAGAGCCCAGGTCCAGATGGGTTCACAGCCGAATTCTACCAGACATACAAAGAGGAGTTGGTACCATTCCTTCTGAAACTATTTCAAATAATCCAAAAAAAAGGGAATCCTTCCCAAATCATTTTATGAGACCAACATCATCCTGATACCAAAACCCCGCAGAGACCGAACAAGAAAAGAAAACTTCAGGCCAATATCCATGATGAACATAGATGTAAAAATCTTCAATGAAATACTGGCAAAGCAATTGCACCAGCACATCAAAAAGCTTATCCACCATGATCAAGTAGGCTTCATCCCAGGGATGCAAGGCTGGTTCAAGATACGCAAGCCTATAAACATAATTTACCACATAAACAGAACCAAAGACAAAAACCACATGATTATCTCAATAGATGCAGAGAAGGGCTTTGACAAAATTCAACAGCCCTTTATGCTAAAAACTCTCAATAAACTAGGTATTGACGGAACGTATCTCAATATTAAAAGCTATTTACAACAAACCCACAACCAATATCATACTGAATGGGCAAAAATGAAGCATTCCCTTTGAAATCTGGCACTAGACAAGGATGCCATCTCTCACCACTCCTATTCAATATAGTATTGGAAGTTCTAGACAGAGCAATCAGGAAGAAAAAGAAAGTGTATTCAATTAGCAAAGGAGGAAGTCAAATTGTCTCTATTTGCAAGCAATGTGATTGTGTATTTTAGAAGAATCCATTATCTCAGCCCAAAATCTCCTGAAACTGATAATCAACTTCATCAAAGTCTCGAAATACAAAATACAAAATCAATGTGCAAAAATACAAGCATTCCTATACACCAATAACAGATTTAAAGAGAGCCAAATCAAGAACAAACTGCCACTCACAATTGCTACAAAGAGAATAAAATACCTAGGAATACAACTAACAAAGGATGTAAAGGACATCTTCAAGGAGACCTACAAATCACTGCTCAAGGAAATAAGAGAGGACACAAACAGATGGAGAAACATTCAATGCTATCCCTGTCAAGCTACCAATGACCTTCACCGAACTGGAAAGAACCACCTTAATTTAATATGGAACCAAAAGAGAGCCTGCATAGCCAAGTCAATTCTAAGCAAAAAGAACAAAGCTGGGGGCATCACACTACCTGACTTCAAACTATACTACAAGGCTACAGTAATCAAAACAGCTTGGTACTTGTACCAAAATAGAGATATAGACCAATGGAACAAATCAGAGGCCTTGGAGGCAACACCACACATTTACAACCATCTGGTCTTTGACAAACCTGAAAAAAATAAGCAATAGGGAAAGGATTCCTTGTTTAATAAATGGTGTTGGGAAAACTGGCTAGCCATGTGCAGAAAGCAGAAACTGGACCCCTTTCTGACACCTTACACTAAAATTAACTCCAGATGGATTAAAGACTTCAACATAAGACCTAACACCATAGAAACCCTAGGCAAAACCATTCAGGACATAGGCATAGGCAAGGACTTTATGACTAAAACACCAAAAGCATTAGCCACAAAAGCCAAAATAGACAAATGGGACCTAATTAAACTCCAGATCTTCTGTACAGCAAAAGAAGCAATCATTAGAGTGAATCAGCAACTAAAAGAATGGGAAAAAATTTTTGCAATCTACCCATCTGACAAAGGGCTAATATCCAGAATCTACAAATAACTAAAACAGACTTACAAGAAAAAAACAAGCCCATTCAAAAGTGGGTGAAGGATATGAACAGACACTTTACAAAAGAAGACATTGATGAGGGCAACAAACATGAAAAATGCTCATCACTGGTCATTAGAGAAATGCAAATTAAAACTACATTGCGATACCATCTCATGCCAGTTAGAATGGTGATCATTAAAAAATCTGGAGACAATGGATGCTAGAGAGGATGTAGAGAAATAGGAACACTTTTACACTGTTGGTGGGAGTGTAAATTAGTTCAACCATTGTGGAAGACAGTGTGGTGATTCCTCAAGGGCCTAGAAATAGAAATTCCATTTGACCCAGCAATCCCTTTACTGGGTATATATCCAAAGGATTGTAAATCGTTCTATTATAAGGACACATGCCCACGAATGATCATTGCAGTACTGTTTACAATAGCAAAGACTTGGAACCAACCCAAATACCCATCGATTATAAACTGGACAGGGAAAATGTGGCACATATACACCATGGAATACTATGCAGCCATAAAAAACAGTGAGTTTGTGTGCTTTGTAGGGACATGGATGAACCTGGAAACCATCATTCTCAGCAAACTGACAAAAGAACAGAAAATCAAACACCGCATGTTCTCAACTCATAGGTGGGTGTTGAACAACGAGAACACATGGACACAGAAGGGAGCATCACACACTGAGGTCTGTTGGGGGGAACTAGGGGAGGGACAGTGGGGGGGTGGGGAGTTGAGGAGGGATAACATGGGGAGAAATGCCAGATATAGGTGATGGGGAGGAAGGCAGCAAACCACATTGCCATGTATGTACCTATGCAACAATCTTGCATGTTCTTCACATGTACCCCAAAACCTAAAACTCAATAAAATATATATTAAAAAAGAAAAAAAGACCCACAAAAATAGATAATTGGACAAAATAAAGAACTCAGAAATAAATTCACTCTGTATGACAAATATGTACAAGTATTTCACATCACCTGAAAATAAAAGAAAAAATATAACTAGCGGTATTTGATAGAATTTCTCATTCTAGAATGGACCAACAACCTCCTTTTAGATCTCCCCCACAGATATCGGCAACAAAGTTGGGAGTAATACAAAAATATCAATGAAACAAAAGGCTTGCAAAATGAAAAGAAAAATTCTAGAGAAGAGTTGGCAGTATGAAAAATGATCATAGGTGGGTTACCATTTTTACAACTTTAAGTCTGATGCAGGTCACATTCAACTTTATGCAAGGCAGAAATGCCAAAAGAATACACACAGACTTTCTGGATTCAAGGATCAATAAAAGTGTTTTGTGGCAACCACCATAAGTAAAAGGGAACCCTGGGATGGAGCATCAGAGAGAAGATAATCACATTTTGTCTGTAAACTCATCAAAAACTTATAGCTGACCCCTAGACAAATGCATGCATGGGACTGGCTTAGAGGATTCTCAGATCAGTCTACCTATGAACAAATTAGCTGACCAATATTTGATTTGCTCACCTTAAAACACTTTGTAGTTTATGTCCAAGCAAGTTAATTGCCTGCCAAAACCAACCAAGCAAATGAAAATTGACATTTTCCAGAGAAATATATCTGAATGAAAAATCTTCACAAAATGCAATCAGCATATCTAAGATATGGTCCAAAAGTATGTGACATGGAAAGTACTAGGAAAATGTTCCCAATTCTCAAGCAAAAGACAATCACTGAGACCAACACTGATATAATCCAGATACAGAAATCATAACTACACTCAAAATGTAGAAGGGTAATATGTTTATAATAAAATTTTTAATACTTTCAGAGAAGTAAAAAACTGTTATAAAAAGTCTCAACAAATATTATGGGGTATGCTTATTAGCATAGCAAAAATACTAGAGGAAAAGTCAATGAATGTGCAGATAAATAAAAAGTATGCCATTTAAAGACTAGAGGCCAGGCACGGTGGCTCATCCCTTTAATCCCAGCACTTTGGGAGGTTGAGGCGGGCGGATCACCTGAGGCCAAGAAGTTGAGACCACCAGCCTGACCAGCATGGTGAAACCTGTCTCCACTAAAAATACAAAAATTAGCCAGGTGTGGTGGTAGATGTCTATAAACCCGGCTACTCAGAAGGCTGAGGCAGGAGAATCACTTGAACCTCGGAGGCAGAGATTGTAGTGAGCTGAGATCGTGCCACTGCACTCCATCCTGGGCAACAGAGTGAGACTCCATCTCAATAAATAAATAATAAAAACTAGAAAAAACTATTGAATAATAAAATGAATGCCCCTCAGAAACTTGTGGGCCATTAAAAAGTCTAAATTTTGTGTAATTAGAATCTCAGAAGAATAGAACAAATTACAGAAAATATTTTATGTTGATGAAAGTTATAAATTTACATATAATAAAGGCCATTGAATTCCAAGCAGGAAAAAAAGGAAAACAAAATATGAGAAATTCCTAAGCACATTATAACCAAACTACTAAAAAGCAAAGATAAAATCTTAAAAGCAGCCAAAAGAAATACATCTTACAGAAGAACAATTACATTTGACCCTTGCACAACCCATGAGGCTAGTACTGACTCCTCCCAGCCCCTGCAGTTAAATGCATATGTAACTTTTGATTTCTCAAAAAATTAACTACTCATAGCCTATAGTTGACTGATAACAAATGGTCAATTAACAAATATCTTGTGTATGATTTGTATTGTAAAATGTATTCTCACAATAAAGTAGGCTGGAATAAAGAATGTTATTGAGATAATCACAAGGAAGATAAAGTGTATTTACTATTAAGTGGAAGTGGACTATCATAAAGTTATGCATCCTTGTCATCTTCATGTTGAGTAAGCCGAAGAGAAAGAGAAGAGGAAGGGTTGGTCTCGCAGTTTCAGGGATGGCAGAGGCAGAAGAAAATCCACATATAAGTGGACAAAGTTCAAATACATGTTGTTCAAGAATCTATCTCAACTATTTCTAACGTCTCACTAAAAATGATGGGTATCAGAAGTGAAATAACTTTCATGTGCTGATAGAAAAAAAAACATGTCAACCCAGATGTCTATACTCAGTGAAAATATATTTTAAGAACAATAGAAGCCAGGCATGGTGGTTCACACCTATAATCCCAGCACTTCAGGAGGCAGGTGGATTCCTTGAGGTCAGGAGTTCGAGACCAGCCTGGCCAACATGGTGAAAGCCCATCTCTACTAAAAATACAAAAAGCAGCCAGGAGTGGTGGTGGGAACCTTTAATCTCAACCACTCCGGAGTCTGAGGCAGGGACAATTGCTTGAACCCGGGAGGTGGAGGTTGCAGTGAGCCGAGATTGTACCACTGCAATCTAGCCTGAACAACAGAGCAAGACTCTGTCCAGAAAAAAAAGAAAAGTAGAGAAATGAACTAAGAAAAAACTGAGATTTCATTGTCAGCACACATAAAATATGAAAAAAGGCTAATGAAGTTTTTCAGGCTAAAAGGAGTTAAAAACAGATGGAAATATAAACACATGAACCTTCAGGAAGAAATGAATCAGCAATGCCTAGACACGAGCATATGCATTCCTTTTAGTCTGCATAGATTAAATAAGTGAAAATAATGACTTTACAAGACTTGTATATTCTTTCATATTTTTCTTGGCTTGATGTGTTTATATACCATATAGGGATTTAAATACTCTTCAAGCACTTGAACATTGAAAAGCAAAATTCAGTCTAGACACCTGAAAATCTGGCAAGTCAGAAAAGTTCTAGAAGTGCTATCTGAGTAGATGTTACAGAGTATCTGAGTCTGGAATGAACATCAAAGGCTTTCATGCTCACTTTGCACTGGGGAGAGTAGTCTTACTTAACAGGAAACAAATGTGTGTTCACTGCCTGATGTTGATATGCTATGGGTAATTAGATTTTGCATTGTACACAATTTTAAATTGGGGTAAGGTGATGATATGTGCATATGTATTAATGTATACATGTAAATGTATGCTTTATATATACATATGTGTGTATATATGTATTTTATATATAAGCCTATAGTCTCCGTATGCTTGATATTAGTCTATTACTAATTTTTTTTTTTTTTTTTTTGAGACGGAGTTTCGCTCTTGTTACCCAGGCTGGAGTGCAATGGCGCGATCTCAGCTCACCGCAACCTCCGCCTCCTGGGTTCAGGCAATTCTCCTGCCTCAGCCTCCTGAGTAGCTAGGATTACAGGCATGCACCACCATGCCCAGCTAATTTTTTGTATTTTTAGTAGAGACGGGGTTTCACCATGTTGACCAGGATGGTCTCGATCTCTTGACTTCGTGATCCACCCGCCTCGGCCTCCCAAAGTGCTGGGATTACAGGCTTGAGCCACCGCGCCCGGCCAAAAGTTTTTTAAAATTTTTTGTTTTGGGACTACACTAGTCCTAATTGAATACTCTAAAATATTGTCTATTAGTAGCCCAATAATGTGATTTGGTGCACGATGTGCCTTCTTTATTTCATTTTCTATCCACAAGGATCTTGTAAATTGTGCTACTGGGACACAAACTATTGTGATTAATTTATTTTTATTTCTTTTGAAGATTTCAAAGACAGATTATTAGTGGTGCTACCTCTAGTTAGGAGTGACTGGTGGTACGCTCCTAGAATATATTATTACTACATTTGTGTTACAGTTTATAATGAGAAAAATAAACAGCAAAAGCATATGATTATTTCCATAATTTAACTTACATTTTCCAAAACTGGTAATAACTCGTGTAATTTAGATCTCATAAAAGAAACAGAGATGCTCTACTGAATCTAAAATCAAAGCCCATGAAAACCTTTTATACACAATGTAAACAGACATGTTTAAATAAGCATCTGCCAATCTAATCTGATCATTTTGCTCATGGTATATTTTTTGCCCATTTGGCATGTTTTTATGCAGTAATTTATACACAACACTGTATCAGCATATATGGGGGTATACAACCAGCTATGTCCTATTACATAAGTTACACAAAAAAAAGTTTGACCAAAAAAATTGCTTTCTAATGAAATATGTAGGGAACATTTTAAGATATGAAACTTGTTAACCTATTTTCCAGAAGAGCCCACAAGGGCATATGCTGTGCCCAGCCCTTTGGCTACAGTATTACTCCTCTTGAACAGACTGGTATGTCTACTCCAAGGCAGAATTTGTACATTTAGTTCATAAATGAGCCTACCACTTTCGAAGTCAACCCTTTGAAAAGATAGGAAAGAGGTACATGCAATTTGCTCTCCAAAGAGGGGTTGTTTCTGGAATGCTTTTTCAATCTGAAAGTAGCGATTATTAGTAAACAGAGGCGGTGAGTAACAATGTAGAATCAGGAGCATGCACGAGGTTTGCAGCTGCGAGTAGTTAACATTGTTTCTGTTCACTGTTTTCCAAAGCGCTGGTTATATTAAAAAGAAAAAAAAATCAGGGAAATTGTACACAATGAATATGGGTTATAATCCTATCGGGGCTGCTCCTCCTATCCTCCACCTCCAATTTTTGCAGATGTTTATTTGGTGATCTCGTTAAAGTAAAACCTTTGATCGGCTCGCAGTGAGCCAGGTACAACGGACACTAAAGGTCCTGTGTGCAGCTTAGTTTTGTTTTGTTTTGTTTTTTTGTGGTTTTTTTGTTTTTTGTTTTTTGTTTTTTTTTTTGAGACGGAGTTTCGCTCTTGTTACCCAGGCTGGAGTGCAATGGCGCGATCTCGGCTCACCCCAACTTCCGCCTCCCGGGTTCAGGCAATTCTCCTGCCCCAGCCTCCTGAGTCGCTGGGATTACAGGCACACGCCACCATGCCCAGCTAATTTTTTGTATTTTTAGTAGAGACGGGGTTTCACCATGTTGACCAGGATGGTCTCGATCTCTTGACCTCGTGATCCACCCGCCTCGGCCTCCCACAGTGCTGGGATTACAGGCTTGAGCCACCGCGCCCGGCCTAT
>NW_022437058.1:4485442-4537691 GCF_009761245.1 Sapajus apella | reverse complement strand
TTTTTTTTTTTTTTTTCTGAGACGGAGTTTTGCTCTTGTTACCCAGGCTGGAGTGCAATGGCACGATCTCGGCTCACCGCAACCTCCGCCTTCTGGGTTCAGGCAATTCTCCTGCTTCAGCCTCCTGAGTAGCTGGGATTACAGGCACGCGCCACCAAGCCCAGCTAATTTTTTGTATTTTTAGTAGAGACGGGGTTTCACCATGTTGACCAGGATGGTCTCGATCTCTTGACCTCGTGATCCGCCCGCCTCAGCCTCCCAAAGTGCTGGGATTACAGGCGTGAGCCACCGCGCCCGGCCTAGATTCATTTTTCTTATGGCATTTAACTCTGGTTTTGTCTAATTCTCTTTATTTTTGTTCAAGGCTTAATCAGTTTTGTCATTTTATTTGGTAGTTCACGAGAGTCTAATGAGATCATGGGATTTCATCCTCTTTAACTTATCTAAATCTAGATAGCCTGAAGTTAGTTAAAATATTTTGAAAAAGCCCCAGGGGAGTTCTGATACACTGACTATCCACGTTGAATCCCAGACTTAGGTGAGAATGTGCTACTCTAATTGACTTCTTGTTTCTGGTTCCTGTAGCACTGATTTGTCCTAGAGAGTTAACACAGTGGCTTCCATCTGCAAGTTACCTTCCCACCTAGTGTGATCACAATGAGACGATGATGACCATGGTGGCGCTGCGTTTTGGTTCTTGGTTGCATACCCTGTGGTATATTAATATGCTGGCATTCTGAGGATTGACTCTTTCATGTGTGCCATTTGTACGCATGTCTCTGTCTTCGACTCTGAGTTTCAGAGAAGAAGGTCAGATCTTGGAGTGTAACAATCTTAGCATGTAGCCTCTGAGCTGTTGTCCAACATTGCCTAAGCTCACCTTATGTGAAACAATCACCATTTCATCTTATTAACTCTCAACTGTCTTTTCTATGAAAACCATCAAATGCCTAAAGCATTTATCCTCAGATCATGGGGGAGAAGATACACTCTAATCAGATTTGTGCAACAGGCATTTTTAGTACCACCTCTTTTCAATTATCTAGCCCATAGTATTCCCTGCCTTCTCTGGATAATAACCAGAATACCACCACCACCACCAACCCCACCACATGTTTGTATCATTAAAATAGAAGTTAACATTTTGGGCTATTCACTATGTTCCAGGAACTCTGTATACTAAGCACGCTGCATTATCTTAATTTCAACAAAACACTGTAAGGTAGTTTCTGTCATTTTTTCCCACTTTATAAATTAGGAAACTGAGACACAGAAATTTACCCGCATAGAAGATCAGCCATATGTGGTAGTTTCAGTGTAGGGAATTAAAATCTCATTTCATCAACCACAGAAAAATAACAGCTCTTCTGATAGTCACTATCACGGAGCACCAACTCTACATCAGACATCGTCCTAAGCATTTTTGCTTCATTTAAAAAATTGGCGTACAAAGAATGGTGCAAGCTCATCATCAGTAATTATAGATACAAACTAATATTTTGAGAACTGAACTAGTGAAATCCATAAAAATGGATATGACATTTTTTACAAATGCATGAATTGAACATTCAGGAATATTTATCGCTCCGATACAAGTGACACGGGGAAGAATCTCAGGGCTGCAGGACAGAGGGATGTTACTGCAGTGGAGTCGGCAGAAGGTGAATCAAGATTACGTCCTATCCTGAGAAAAGTTATCATCAGGCAGAGGAGATAATGGGTTTATTCATCCACAGAGCATAAACAAACGACCTCCACCACCATGAGAACATCAGCAGATCCTATCCAGGCAGCATCTGAGGCAGGTGGTGACAGGTGCACTCGAATCGCCATCCACTGGACAGATCCCTACCACACAGGTACATTTAGCCAGTTATCAGATTCTAAAGGCAATAAACTTCAATCATGATTAGTACTGTTTTTTTATGCTATATTAACTTAATGAGCAAACTTACAATACATTGTGTTTATATGTGGCTCTGTGTTAAGAGAATATGTGGACCGGACCAGGGCCTGTCCAGGCGTTGCGGGATTGGGGCCTGGGAACTCGGCCCCCGGCAGCCAAGACGCCCGGGACTGGGCTGAGCGGCGCGATCCCCGCCCCAGGCCTGCCGACTGCCCCGCGCCGGCCTCACCTGCAGCGCACCCGGCGCGCAGCTCTCCTCCACCGGACTGCGAGGCTCTGCGCGCCCCGCGGAGGCCGGCGGCCACCAGCAGCGACTGCGGAGCGACGGCGGGCGGCCCCGGGCATGTACGCCCCCGGAGGCACAGGGTGGCCCGGCGGGTGCCGGCGGAGGAGCCCGGGAGGCAGCGCTCTGCCCAAGCAGCCGGAGCGCAGCCTGGCCTCGGCCCTGCCTGGCGCCCTGTCCATCACGGCGCTGTGCACTGCCTTCGCCGAGCCCGCCTGGTTGCCCATCCACGGAGGCACCTGTTCCTGCCAGGAGCTGGAGGTCTCCGACGTGTTGGGCTGTGTGCACCCGGACCTGCTGAAAGATTTCTGCATGAATCCCCAGACAGTGCTGCTCCGGCGGGTCATCCTGTGTTGTCTCTCCGCTTTCCTTCTGGATGTCTTTGGTCCCAAGCATCCCGCTCTGAATATCACCCGTCGCTATGCCTTCGCCCATATCCTCACTGTTCTGCAGTGTGCCACTGTCATTGGCTTTTCTTATTGGGCTTCTGAACTCATCCTGGCCCAGCAGCAGCAGCATAAGTACCATGGATCCCAGGTCTATGTCACCTTCACTGTTAGCTTCTACCTCGTGGTGGGAGCTGGTGGAGCCTCAATCCTGGCTACGGCAGCCAACCTCCTTTGCCACTATCCCACAGAGGAAGAGGAGCAGACGCTGGAGCTGCTCTCTGAGATGGAGAACGAGCCCTACCTGGCAGAATATGAGGTCATCAACCAGTTCCAGCCACCTCCTGCCTACACAGCCTAATGCCAGCCTTAGGCTCTCTTCCTCGGCAGCCCTTCCCCCAACTCTGCAACTCCTCTCGCACCCAGAGGAGCTCCTTTCCCCAGCAGGCCTCCCTGGTAGGATCCTGACCATGTTCTCCAAACCTTCCCCAGGAGAGACTCTGCCTTTAGGGTTATGCGAGTATCGCTGCTCTCAGAACTGGGGGGTCCACTGTTTTTCTGTAATGCACTGTTTCCCTCCTGCGGCATCCTGCTCCCTGCACGTTCACGAGTCATTAGCAGCCAGGGAAGGTCATCCAAGTTTCCCCCAGGATGGGCCATATCTTTGGGACCGAGACTTTCCTTGGAGAGCTGCTGAGAGTGGGTAGTCCCAGGAAGAAGCGTCAGAGGCCAAGGGAAAGGGGACTGTGGCCTGCAGGCTCCCATCACCGGGATCAGTGTTTGTTTCACAGCTGTGGCTCTGGGCTGATGTCCCCCAGCCCTCTTCCTTCTCGAAGTCACCCACCCCCAGGCCACCTGCTCCAGGGAGTTCTGTGCACTTTACTCTTTGGACTCCTCCTCACCTGTGCCCTGGTTTTGCGGGGGAGAGGGAATTGCTGTTGGGAAGGCGGAACCGTTGCTACCCTCCCTGGCCTTGCTTTGTGTGACTACAGCCCAGACAAGGAGAGCAGGAGCCAGCATGAAACTGAGGCCTCCTGGTGCCTACCAAGGATGAAAGTAAAGGGGACTACGTCTCCCAGCCCTTTCACCTTTTAAATGTGAGTGGTTTTAAAAGGAAAAAAGCAAGACCAGCCAAAAGCAACAGCAACAATATCCTGTCTTTAAAATAGGGACAAGACTGTTGTCACTTTTTAGAAATGTATCCTATTCCTTTTGGCTCTGCAACATTTGGGGCTGTAGCTTCTTCCAAGCCCATGGTAGTCTCTCCCTGAGTCTCTCCCAGCAGAATGCAGCCTCCCTTCCCTGGCCCCTTCCCTCCCAGCCACTGTGGCTCCCGTGGGCCTTCTTGTGGAACCCAGAGGGGCTGAGGACTGTGGCCTGGCTGGTGGGCCAGCATGGTGCTCCTCAGGACTGCAGCACTGAGATGGAACCTGGCCTCAGTTCAGGAACAGGGGCCACAACAGGGCAGGAACCCACCACCCTCCACATCAGAATACAACCAGTGGGGCCCCGTCACGGAGGCATCAGACCCACCCTGTCAGCCCAGCAGGCCGGGCTGTGTCCTTCAGACTCAGCGCTGCCCTAGACTCTGACTTGGGGCTTCGACCTGCCGCATGCCCCTCTCCCGCTCTTGAAGGTACTCTGGCCTTGCAGTGTGCTGCTGACACTTTCTCTCTCAGCCGTCACTCTGGCCACCCTGTTTGCTCTGGCCCTGGCTGAATTTTCTGCCCTGAGCTCTGGGTATAAAGTGGATGAAACTTGAAAGAACTTCAGTGTGGATCCAGATGGCCAACCTGTCCTTGTTACATTACTTGCTTCTTGGGAACGAACATCCATTGCTGAGATGAAAAGGAAATGGATTCCAATCTCCTCCAACCTTTAAGGTTCAAGCAAGACTGGAGAATGGACAACACTATGAAGCTGTGGCTAGAAAGGGACTGTCATGTTCCGTCCTTTGGCCAGATTGACTGGGGGTGTCTGGACAGATGCCTGCATGGGTGGTGAGGGCCACATCTGCACATGAGCGGGTGGCTGCTTGCAGCTCACTGCTGTGATGCCAGAGTGTCTTCAAAAGTGACTCTCCTGCTCTTCTGGACTCTTCTCTTAGGCAAGAAAGGCTGCTGGCTGCCTCCTCTGTGATGCCTGAGCATAAAGCCAAGGAACTGAATCACGTCTTTCTGTAAAGTCCCGAGTTTGTCGTTGGCAGGTTTACATGTCGCCAGCTATCTCTGCCCATGGGTGTCTGAGCAGGCAGACCAGAAGACCAGGCACCAAACACACATGCCAAAGGGACCGGTTATCTCCTAAGGAGCTGTAAATGACCCTGTGGACCATTCCATGCGATCCGGACCACACTTTTTATTCACTTCCCATGCCTCTGGCCTTCCCCTTCTTTCTCTTTTCCTCTGTCATCCTGACACTGATAGTTTGTCATATAAATTCCCCTAGTTGTATTTTTTTTAATAGGAAAAAAAAGGAAAGCAAAACAAAACCCAGAAACCACAAAGAATGGAAATGCCAAAAAAAAAAAAAAAAAAAAAAAAGATAATATGTGATTAGACTGGTGCAAGCATGTGATATGTTTGATATTTTTTCCTGCAGTTCGTTAATACACTGGCACTTTGGCATCTGTATGTAGTTACAGCTCTCAAGGCACACAGATTGAAGCTGATAATGCAAGTCGACCCACAGGTAACCAGTAAGTCCAAGAAAATAAGTTTCTGAACCAGCAGCAAGACCAACCAGGTCAGTTACTCGGGTCAGTGTCACTTACTGAGACAGACTGTCCTGCCATGACCTGGGCAAGACTCCTCTGCACATCCGGGTACCCCTGGCCATTGGATTTTAACTGTAACGTTTTATAGTTATTCCTGTATAAGACACATTAGCCTCATTATTACAGATGAGGAAACAGAAAGGCAAGATAAGTTCCTCCAGGTTATACAACTAATAGGCGCAAAGCCAAATCCTGAACCAGAAGTGTTTGGCTGAAAAACCGACATTCTTTCCTCCACTAGCCAGGAAACGAATCTCCTGAAAGTCAGGTACAGCTGCACAGCCATCATGGATGGACGGGACAGTGTGCCTTAAAAAGGATTCATCGTGAGAACCCCAGAAAAGGCCAACAGCGACCAAGGCAGAGTATTTAACTTATAGCTTGGTTTCCAGAGGCTTTCACTTTTCTTATTGACAGTTTCCAGGAGAATTTTTTTAAAACCTCAAAGTTGTGCCCATGACAGAGGACCCTGAAGGAAACTCAGTGTTACTCACTGTTATGGCTTTATTTAGGTGATATACTGTAGTATTAATTTATACTATGCTAAAGTGAAGCATATTCTAAAGTATATTGCTTAAAGAAGGAAGTACAAGCCAACACCCCTTCTCATAGCCAGTGCTTTCAATTATACTAGAAGTAGGCAAGAAGCCACAAATTGGCAGAAGAGTCATAAGGAAAAATACATTTGTGAGAGGAGATTACTCATCATGCTAAATTGTGTTTGTCTTTTGAGAAGAGGGGGAAGCAGTGTCAACGTAAGAATTCAAATGGCTCTCCCTTCACATAAAGACTGTATTTCAGATTTTTAAGCCAAATTGCACTGTCAGAGAGAATGACTCCAAATCTCATAACCGTTATGATGACTCAGGAGCAGTAGGAACTACTCACAAGAGAGTCTGCCTGAGACACAATTGTGAAGTAAGTGAAATTTATCTTTCCAGTCCTTGGTGTTCGTTCTCTACATTCCCGCATACCTTCTGACACTGCCTGCTATTGCCCGTTTTAGTTTTTCATTTATTGAAGAGTTATCAGTCATTTACACTTTAGCATGAATGCAGTGTGTTTAGCACAATGTTTTCTCATCTGTGGTAGACTCATGTTAGGAATTATCTCTAAGTGTGAATTAAAAGATTTTGTTAAAAATTTTAAGACATCAGGGAGAAGACAGAAGAACTCTTAAGGAAATCATTAATTTTCATGTATTCCCTGGAATGATACTATAAAGGCAACTGCTGACAGACATGGTGATAAATAATGGATGAACAGTATAACTACAGCTTCTCTTCCAGAAACTCCATACTGTGAACTGACAGTTGAAACATGAAGGCAGGTGTGAAGCTTTGTTTCCTTACAATAACAGAATTTTAGTTTACATAGAACGTTATGCCTACCATTAGACTCTGCTGTGTTTCATGCTTGCCCCTTCCTTTTTTGTTAAAAGCACAGAGCCCTTTTCTGCCTCTCAAGTCACCGCCCTGTGCTTCATATTTATTTCTTATTCTCACACACCAAGGTTTCCATTTCTCAGTCACATATTTTCAATAAATGACTGTCTTAGAAAATAACTGGCTAGGCTGGGCGTGGTGGCTCACACCTATAATCCCAGCACTTTGGGAGGCTGAGGCAGGTGGATCACAAGGTCAGCAGTTTGAGACCAGCCTGGCCAGCATGGTGAAACCCTGTCTCTACTAAAAATAAATAGATAGATAGATAGATATAGATACACACAAAAAGTTAGCTGGGCATGGCGCACCTGTAGTCCCAGCTACTTGGGAGGCAAGGCAGGAGAATCACTTGAACCCAGGAGGTAGAGATTGCAGTGAGCTGATATCACACCACTGTACTCCAGCCTGGGTGACAGAGTGAGACATCATCTCAGAAAAAAAAAAAAAAAAAAAAAAGAATTGGCTAAGTTAATGCTTCCCAGAACATGTGTAACTAAAAACTGCTTAAAGTTTTCATTGTCCAAACTCTTAAGTGTATTTAAAGATCATTGTTAACCAAATGAAATGTGGCCCAACTTAATTATAAACTTTTAAACAGTAGGAGTACAGCAGATGTTAATTAACAGACCTAAGGGCAGGTGACCTTTCCAGCTTCATCCCAGCAATAAAAACAGCCATCACAACAGCAGGAAGAACACTGGCCAAGCAGCACAAACCATCACTGAAAGGAGAGGGCAATTTTTCTACTCTGTGGACGCAAAAGGTTGAATTCACCTTGATGGGATGGTGGTGGGAATAGCATTAATTACACCCTGTCTGGCACACAGAGTTTTATACAGGAGGAAGGGTCGTCTGTGAACATCTTTGAAGTATCCGTTCATTAGGAGTGTTGGAGGATGCGGAGGTGATTATCAATGTTGAGCAGTACTAGAATGATTGGACTTGCTGGCATCCTCACCCAACCATTACCATTGCTGCTTTAGGTTTACTCTGATCACATTTTAAGTCCCATTAGGGCTAAAGCTTCCCTGGAGCAATCGCTAGGCTGTTACCTCTCCTCTAATAGATATATTATCTCTCTGTTTAATAACCCAGCAATATCTGGAGTTTTTGATCTCTGCTACTGAAAGGAAGCTTGGATTAAAATCTTTAAGTGGTCATAGAAAACAGTGAACCCTTTCCCTGTGTAGGCAGGCACAACAGAAGCAGCTGTATGAATGCAGATACAATTCTCGTTCTTAGTCTTGTGGTTCAGATTCCCTAGACCATTTCCCTTTGATCTTCCTCATGGTCTTGCTATCACGTTGAAATAGCATGGCACGCACTCTGGGTACCAGCTTATTAAATAGAGTATTGTTAAAGGAAAATTCCAACTGTGACTCAGCTGATTCACGTATAGTCTCCCTTGTTTACTAATAATTTTTTGACTGGAAAACATTGAAAGGAAGCTTGCTTTTTATTTTTATTTTTTTTAAGGAAGTTTTAACTGCCTTTTATTTAGAAAAAAATCTTGGAAGTAAAATTTTACCAATCACTTTCCAAATATGTTTAATCCCAAAGCCTTTGTATATGAGGATATCTGCACATAAGTGACTTGGTAAAATCTATGTTCTGCAGTCCTATAAACTGATATTGTCATTTTTGTTTGCTTGAAAATGGAAGATACACAACTTAGTTTTTATTGGTAGGAGGAAAGAAATTTGAAAATGCTAGTATTGCATGTTAGCATTGATCAAGTTTTGTGGCTTGTACTTTTTCATAAGAGTAAAATAGAGATTATAACTATAAATCACACTTGTAAAGTCATATAATGTGCACATAGACGTGTGTACACACACATACACATAAAGCCACACACACTTGTGACACTTGGATTATAAGTTTTAGAATCAAATGGACTTGGGTTTTAAGCCTTTTAATCACCGTGAAGCCTTGAGGTTTTTTTTTTTTTTTTGGCACATTGCCCCTCCATTTCTTCATCTGTAATACAGGATGGATAAAACCCATCTCAGAAAACTACTGAGGGCAAAAAATAATGAGCCATAACTACTGGAGTATCCGACATTGAACAGGTTCCAGGAAATAGTGGCTGCTTAGGAGGCTGGCATCCAGACTTAAGTAAACAAATCTTCGTCATTCACTCAAGCTGTGTCTGTGAGAAGTAGCACCTTAGGCACCGACACCTGCAGTTCAGAACATCTGCCCTCGGCTTTCAGTTTGGTGTCCATATTTGATGGCCTGTTTTGTTGGCCTTGGCACCTTAGTAACTGTGGCTTGTGTCTTTTGGGGAAGCCTCAGGAGCCTCGAGCTGTACCTATTTTAGCTACTCTGGAGGACGCCGCCCTAACTTTTAGATTCTCCAAAAGTTGATTTTTATTATGACAGTCCTCATTCAAAATCAAATGCTTTCAAACACAGTTTAGGTACTTCAGGATAATCCATCTAGGCGTGGTATTGAAAAAGTTAACAAGTACATAATTGTACTGTTGTAATGAATTGTAATTCTCTCACCAGATGCCTTTAGGGGAAAAAAAATAAAAACAATTCCTACAGACTTCTAAACCAGAGAAAATACACTACAGAGAACAGTTATATAATTAGTATTCTCTCACGCCCAAGAAACATGTGGCTTAGTCATCCCTATATTGAGATCGTAAGTCCAATGTCATGTTCTGACTCCACCATATTCATTAATAAAAAGCCCTAATCAAGTATTTATTAAACCCTTGCTGTGTGCGTCCCATTATGGTAAGTGTTGCAGCTGGATCTGCATGTCTTATGATGCTAAGTGAGTTAGGAAAAGCTTGCAGATTCTCAGATTACATGTCAGGCCTGAACTCTCATCTCTCATATGCCATTCATTTGTGTTAAACCTGGAACAATCTCTTGAGCATATTTGCTTCCCTTTTTATAGGTCTATGTAATGAAGAGCTCGGGCCCACAGATGTCTAAGGTTACTTGCAGCTGCCGCATTCTATGATCTTCCTCCTCTTTCCTGAGATGTTAGGTAGAGTTTCCCGAATTGCTAAGGGATCACACTCCTTGCTCCAGCCAGAAGAAACTACATTCATATTTGTCTCATGGCTGGGATTTTGTGAGTGCTAGCATTTTTCCTGGAGCATACCCCTACCCTTTATGAGAATAATCCCCCAGTCATCCCTTAGGTTCTGTTTCAAATACATTTTCCCAGAGGTTTTCTGTTATATCGACTCCCTTTCCCACTATGCTGAATTAAATGTTTCTCTTTGTTCCCATAGCATCTTAAACTACATTTCCTTTTTTTGAGAGGGAGTCTTGCTCTGTCACCCAAGCTGGAGTGTAATGGTGCAATCTCAGCTCACTGCAGCCTCTGCCTCCCAGTTCCAGTGATTCTCCCGCCTCAGCCTCCTGGGTAGCTGGGATTATAAGCACACGCCACCATGCCTGGCTAATTTCTGTATTTTTAGTAGAGTCGGGGTTTCACCATGTCAGCCAGACTGGTCTTGAACTCCTGATCCTCGTGATCCACCCAACTTAACCTCCCAAAGTGCTGGGATTACAGGTGTGAGCCACTGCACCCAGCCTTTTTTTTTTTTTTCTTGAGACGGCATTTCACTCTTGTCACCCCGGCTGGAGTGGCATCATCTCGACTAACTGCAACCTCTGCCTCCCAAGTTCAAGCAATTATCCTGCCTCAGCCTCCCCAGTAGCTGGGATTATAAGCGTGCACCACCACGCATGGCTGATTTTTGTATTTTTAGTAGAGACTGATTTTTACCATGTTGACCAGGCTAGTCTCAAACTCCTGACTTCAGGTCATCTGTCACCTCTGCCGCCCAAAGTGCTGGGATTACAGGCGTGAGCCACTGCTCCCGGCCTTAAACGATATTTCTTATAACATTCACTGCCTTGTGCTGCCTTGTCCATTTGACCAAATTCTTCACCAGATGGTTGGTTTCATGCCTTACTTACACATTGTATTTTCAGGCTCTAGTATAAAATTTGTCTCAAAGTAGGTGTTCAAGAAATAATCTTAGAATAAATTAGGAGTTGACATCTCTGTGAAATCCTGGAATGGCTTCTATTTAGAGTGCACAATGTGTTACTCTACCCAGGTTACCCTTCAGCAGAGAAGAGCCATCCTACAGTCTGTAGGCAATAAAAAGCTCTTAGTATCCCTCTCCAGGAATTCCACAGGGCAGAAGACACCCTACCCCCAAGATTATCCCCTCTTCCCAGGGACAGCTAGGATGCCATGGTTATATAGTATAAAGGCCCAGTCCCATTGCCTAAATGCAGGGTAACTTACAGAGCCAGCCCAGCACCACAACCCTCCCTGGGAACAGCTAAGCGAGATATTTGTGTGACCACATCACAGTTCAGTTCCTTTTTTCCACCAGTGGTATTTTCCTTACTCTGACTTAAGTGTTGCTCTTTAAGAACTCAGCAACAAACTTCCTGCCTGCAAAACTCACTCTCTGAATCTGTTTTCCGTGGAACACAACCTTTGAGTGGAATACAATCCCTCCTTACAAAGGCTTGCACCACAGGACTGGCCTGGTTTCCCTCTCCTCACCATCCACTTGCCTTCAGTTGCACTGTCTGTCCTTCCTTACATTCTTGAAACTTGTTTTTTCTTCATAGGTACTTCTGTTACTTCTAGTCCCTCTTTCTAGAAGTTCCTTCTTGGTATATCTCATGAATGACAATATCCTTTTGGTCTCAATGATTCTATCCGTGTCATCTTTCTGGTTGTTTCTATAAAAAGGCCTTGCTTTGAGATCCCACTCACGGAGATCACCCTGGTATTCTGCTCACTACCCTAGTTATTTCCATTACAACACTTGCATAAATAGAAATGTTTTTGCCTCCTAAAACATTGGTCCAACAACTAAACATCTGTAGTCAGACAGTAACAAAAATAACAATAACACTTACATAACACCTATTATTAACCAGGCACAGTCTGAAGGGCTGTACGCATTGAATGCTCACAACAACCCTATAACAGCCATATGGTTAGGCTTTGTGTCCCCCCCCAAATCCCACCTTGAATTGGAATCCCCAGGTGTTTAGGGAGCGACCTGGTGGGAAGTGATTGAATTATGGGGGTGGTTTCCCCCACACTATTCTTGTGATCCTGAGTGAGTTCTCACAAGATCTGATGTCTATAAGTCAATTTCCCCTGCTCTAGCCAGTCCTCTCTTTCTTGACTCCACGTGAAGGTCTTTGTTTCCCTTTTGCCTTCCACCATGATTTTAAGTTTCCGGCCTCCCCAGCCATGCAGAACTGTGAGTAAATTACACCTCTTTTCATTATAAATTACCTAGTCTCATGTAGCATCTTTATGGCTGTGTGAGAACAACCTAATACAGATAAGCACTATCATATCCTCAACTTTGCAGATGAGGAAATGGAGGAACAGAGATCCCACAGCAAGAAGTGAAGCTGAGATCCAACTACCTACCAAATTCATGCTGTTAACTCTGTGGTAGGTGCTATATGACCACATTTTAAGTAATACATGGCCAACGAATGAAACAATGAGTGGCTAGCATAGAAACTACTCAAGTAATTTTTCTGTGGAGGGTATTAGAGTTGGACATAAAGCTTAAAACGCAAAATTTAATATAGATCCCTTTGACAAGAGAAATAAACTGAACTTCTATGTTGAGTCAGTAGTTCTACCACTGCTACAGAAAAGGAGCCTGTTATGAGCTGGTGTCAAATCCAATATGTTGCCCATTGTCTACTTGGGTATCTGTGTTCCTAACCTCCCTTTCATAAGCAGGCAGTTCAAATATGAATGAGCCACTCAACAGAAGTTATATTTGAAAGTATTACAATCTATTATACTAAGACAAAAATTAGACATAGTCCAAAATTTGAGGGTGCATGCTTTTCTTTTAGATCACTGTAGATAATATTAGAGTACATCTAACTTTACAAATGGCAGGATGATTGTTTGGTAATACAATGTATAAGAAATATCAGCTGTAATAAAAAGTTTCCACTCTCCAAATTTACTTATAGATTTTGTCTACAAAATGCTAAGGTTCTGAAAGTAAAGTGAAAAATGTGATCATTCACCTGAATGTTTGTCTACATTATATCAAACATTTTGTTATTTATAAATTGTAAGGCTGAGAATTTTTGAGTTTGTGCCCAGAAACTCTGGCAAAGGTATTAAGTCAATGGAATCCGGCCTTTTTTGTGTGTGTAGAATGATCATGCATAGCACATTTTTCTTCCCCTAGCTTTTTGCTTATATATATTTAAAATCATAATATATTCTAATATATATAACTTAGCTTTTCATTAATATAATTGAGAAGCACAATTAGAATTGTCTAATAGGTCAAATGCTGATGAATTACACAAAATGTGATCATCTTTTTGACATAATAATTTTGGAAGCCATTTTGCAAAATGAAGCAATGCGGAGGAGATTAGTTCTTCAAATAAATTTCTATTACTGGTCTTCTATTTGTATTCCCAAAACTATATGCCAGTTACAAAATAATTTCCTCATAAACATCAATACATACTTATCTATTTCTATCACTGTGTTTTAAGATAATTTTCCATCAGTGTTTATACATCTAGAAAAATAACTATATTTTTACTGAGAATAAGGTCAGTTATAGTAATTTTCCGAAACAATTATGATACAACCAATCCAGTCACAATATCATATGAGGTATAACAGCAATTTTTCATTTCTTGAGCCATTATCATATATGAAGAGCATTCATACTACTTTAAATTTATTTCAAGAGAATATTCTGTGGGGCAAATACTAGTTAAATTTTGAGTACCTAATGAGGCATTCAATAACAGTAGAAATAAACTATTTTTGATAAACTTTCAAATAAATTTTTAAAACTTTATTTTTAAAGACATACCTCAAGATTTCAGGAGCTGTCTTTTATCTGCTAATCAGTGTCATCACTCAGTTCTCCATTGTCAAGAAAAGAGTCAATCTGAGACAGATTTTGTGAACACAGAGACCTCATACTTGCAAAAAAATGAATTGTTTAACTTATAACCACTGGCCTGATCATGACATTAATTTAATATTTTTCTTCACCTTTAGTTAAAATAACCATTAGGTACGCTTGAACAACATTACCTTTTAAAACTTTGACAATTCAAAAGTTTGTGAAATATTTGACAAATGTGAAATGATATATTTAATCTGGCACTAACAAGAGTATTTTAAAGAAAAAAATTCTTTTAACTCTTGAAAATGTGCTCTTCTAAAGTACAGAATAATTTTTAAACCAACAATTGTTCATGGTAGCCTAAAACTAGATTTAAAACAAAAATGTGATAACTGGAAATTGATAACTATTTAATGTATTCTACTCACAGGTTTCAAAGTCATTGGTACATTGCTAATTTGTCATAGTTCCTATCATTCATTTGTACAAAAGGATAGACAGATATTTATACCAATTGAAAATTAAAATGAATATACTATGAACTATGAAAACAAATGTATGGGCTATTCTTAATCACTTATTTTCTCTTTTGCAAGTTGAATTCTGATTCATTAGGAAAATATTTCTCTGGGACTTCTAAACAGTGTATTTAAAAATTCACCATAGAAATTAATAATATATGTATATCTCAATTCAAGTCTTTTAAAGTGAGAAAATATGAGAGAGCACAAGTAAATACCATTCAGGAGATGGAATTCAATTAGATATCATCACTAGTAATACAGAGTAAGTTCATTGGAAAAATGATGACCAAAGAGATTTAAAGTGATAACTTATCAAATTTTAAAATTTGGAGAATTCAATTATCTTCCCAAACTACTGAAGAGTGTTTCGTTATTTTTCTTGTTTTCATTTTATAAATAATAATATAGATATTTCTTTTTTTTTTTTGAGACGGAGTTTCACTCATGTTACCCAGGCTGGAGTGCAATGGCGCGATCTCGGCTCACCGCAACCTCCGCCTCCTGGGTTCAGGCAATTCTCCTGCCTCAGCCTCCTGAGTAGCTGGGATTACAGGCATGCACCACCATGCCCAGCTAATTTTTTGTATTTTTAGTAGAGACGGGGTTTCACCATATTGACCAGGATGGTCTCGATCTCTTGACCTCGTGATCCACCCGCCTCGGCCTCCCAAAGTGCTGGGATTACAGGCTTGAGCCACCGCGCCCGGCCTAATAATATAGATATTTCTTATATAGTGCTCACTTTTAACACAATAGTATCCAGCAGACTTTCCTGTTTTAATTAATTCTATGACTATTTCAAAAATGAAAGCTCACTCATGTTCTCCTTCTCACCATTATCTCATGTACCAATTAGTCTCTTTTGTAGTAGTATCTTTGGAGTGCATTCCCAGACAAAGCCTCCTTTCTCAGTGAGAATTATACCACCATGTATAAGGTAGACTCCAGCAACCATATTTTTCACTCCATGGCTCTGCTCCCTGAAGACCCTCAACTGGACTAGGGATGGATACCTGCGCCAGGAGAGAATGATCACATTTGCTTTTTCAGAGTTGGATTTGCACATACAGAGGCAGGTCAAGTTCTGCTGTGCCCGTGAACTAAAGGAGGTTACTTGGATCCATGGGGTGGAGTTTTGCCACTGAAGTGCAGTGCAAAGACCAGAGAACAGATGGAGCAGAGATATAAGACTATGCAACTTAAAGGAGTCTGAGAGTCACGGAACTGGATGGCCTTCTGGGTCTCCTTCTGCTTCTCCCAAGGTGGAAGTGCCTTTCTTCCCTCCCTTTCCATGAGCTAGCCTTGTATTTAACAGCAAATTCCTTATTTTTGTGTAAGCAAGTGCCAGTAGGTTTCTGTGACTTGAATCCCAAAGAGCGCTGATTAAGACACCCATCCTCACACCTGTAATCCCAGCACTTTGGGAGGCCGAGGCGGGTGGATCACGAGGTCAGGAGATAGAGACCATCCCAGTCAACATGGTGAAACCCCGTCTCCACTAAAACTACAAAAAATTATCTGGGCATGGTGGCGTGTGCCTGTAATCCCAGCTACTCAGGAGGCTGAGGCAGGAGAATTGCCTGAACCCGGGAGGTGGAGGTTGCGGTGAGCCGAGATTGCGCCATTGCACTCCAGCCTGGGCAACAAGAGCGAAACTCCGTCTCAAAAAAAAAAAAAAAAAAAAAAAAAAAGACACCCATCCTTTTGAACTGTGTGCCCTTTTCCAACATCTTCATGTGTACAAAACGCTTGAACAGTTATGATAAAATATGAAAAATTATGTTTGACGTGTTAACAAAATATGTAAAAATTATTGTTCCCATCATGCATTTTCCTTCTATGACACATTAAAAAAAAAAATCAGAAAATGCCTTTCAACTTGGTTGTTTCTTGAAACTTTCATTCTAGTTCATCACAATGTCCTTCCTTAGGCTTGTTAGCATTGTTCCCTCCAAAGTTAATGAACATACATCACTTATACAATGTTTCTATTTTTAGGCAGTGCCACGCCTATGTCTCTAAATCTGACTTGAAACCTCAGCCCCCACCCCCACACCCTGTAAATAACAGGATGTGTCACCACCAAGAAAGCAACTAGTGCTCCTGGAGTGTCTTTTAGTGAACACTTTGCTTAAACAACAACAAAAATAACACACCTCAAAAAATAAAACAAAAACAGCGTTTGAATCAGGTCTGTGCATAATTCCTTTTACTTTTCTGTTGGAATAAAAGAAGCTCCATTTGTTTTTCTTAACAAAGCAACAGATTCCTGAAGATTCTATTTCCTGAATATATTTGAAACTATCTACTATTAAGGTAAAACATTTTTATAATGGAGTAAGGGAGAGAGGAAGGAAGAGAAGGAGGGAGGAGAGGAGGAGGAGAAAAGAGGGTTAAAAACATGCTGTTTCATTTTTACTAGCTCCAACATATTTTAATGTGGTTTTACATATTTAACTTCTGTATTTATTTTAACCAGAGTGTAGGGAAAAACTTGATAGAAAAAATGTCAGCTTTTTTTTTTTTTGGTAAAAGCCTAAGTAATATTGTTTTTACTGTAATCATGAGAGGAGTTAGTATCACAAGTTGTGTTCTAATTAGTCAGTTAATTGTAGTTAGTTAACAATAAAATGTTCAGAAAACCTAGTCAGGCAGTTAGTTAACCATGAACAATTATGGAATTTCTAGTGCGTGAGAAACAGTAGACCAGGTTTAAATCTCATGGGGGTGAGATTTAAAAAAAAAAAAAAAAAATTAAAACTTCCCTTAAGTAGTTTTGGTCTAAGCCAAACAGGTACAGATGGGAGATGATTAAAAATGAGATTTTTAACTTATTTATTTAAAAAGTGGCATATTACACCTGCACAAAAAACTAAAAGCTTACAGCAAACCCATGGGCATGGGAGAGGTGCCTGTATGTGTGGAGCCAGTGAGCACAGCAGAGAGCTGTCCATTATTGCTTTCTTGAGACAAGAGAAAATTGACTGGTGGGTGTTCATGTCATCTCTGCACTGGGTGTTAGCTGGCGACAGCCCCACCTGGGTGGCAGGGCCTAAGCACCTCCTGGAGCTCCAGGCGCTGCAAGATGTGGTTCCGCTCTTCGGTTGGTCTCTGGCAGCTATTCAAATTCAAGTGCAGTATGTTATGACTAAGTTTGCAAAACATCTCTAAGCAAGAACTCCCACTGAATGGTAAAATAAAAATTCTGTTCTTAGAAAACCCCCAGAATTAGATTTCATTTCTGACACCTCAGATAACAATGGAAAAAAAAAAATGTGTCTTCATACAAAGTGCTTCACATATATTATTTACACTTCCTCCATCTATGAGAAGTTGGGGGAAAAACACACATAAAAAAATCTAAAGCATAGAAATACTCAGTGGGTCTCTGGCCGGGCATGGTGTCTCATGCCTGTAATCCCAGCACTTTGGGAGGCCAAGGTGGGTGGATCACCTGAGGTCAGGAGTTCAAGATCAGCCTGGCCAACATCATGAAACCCCATCTCTACTAAAAATACCAAACAATTAGCTGGGAGTGGTGGCAGGCACCTGTAATCCCAGCTACTAGGGAGCCTGGGGCAGGAGAATGGTTTGAACCTGGGAGACAGAGGTTGCAGTGAGCTGAGACTGCGCCATTGCACTCTAGCCTGGGCAACAAGAGTGAAACTCCATCTCAAAAACAAACAAACAAAAAAATACTCAGTGTGTCTCCAAAGCTATACTGATAACAATAATTTCTACTACAACTCCTACTTCTGTCACTAACATTGCTACTCCAGTGGAACTCACTATGCACCAAGAACTATGCCAACACTTCACCTGTAGTCACTCTCAATTTTTACAGCATGCTTGGAGGGGCACTGTTACCCCATTTAATTAGTGAGAAAAATAAAGCTCATAAAGTAATGTGCCCAAGAATACACAGCTACAAAGTGATAGAAAAGGACTGTCTGATGCCAAGATCTGCATTCCTGACTACACTACCATCCTTCAATTACGTGCAGAAAGTTTTTCAGAGCATACAGTCATTCTCTATGTTAATAATCTTTTACACATTTTTGTGTTATGCACAAAATTATTTCACTTATTTTAGTCTCACTTAGTTGGCATAAAACTGGTCAGCAATACTTCCATCGCTCCACTTCAAACGTCAACACACATCCTGCTTGCCTGTTTTTCAAAGCACTTACTGTGATTGATAGCCTTACAGAGATGCCCTGTAGACACTCACTGGTCAATTTATTGTCTCCTCCACTAGAATAGGAACTTTGAGTCACTGCTATAGCCTTAGAATCCAGAAGAGTGCCAACACTCAATATGTACATGTTAAATAAATCATTATCCGGATCCTGAAATATCAAGGACTGTCTCTCCTTAAATAGATTAAAAGTTGTTATAATCTTGGCTGGGCATGGTGGCTCATGCCTATAATTTAAGCATTTTGGGAGGCCAAGGTGGAAGGATTGCTTGAGGCCAGGAGTTTGAAACCTTCCTAGAAAACATGGTGAGACCCTGTCTCTACAAAAATAAAAATAAAGAAATTAACTAGGTATGGCGATGTTTATCTGTAATCCTAGGTATGTGGGAGGCTGAACAGGGAGCACAGCTTAAACCTAGGAGTTTGAGGCTATGGTGGGCTATGATTGCACCACTGAACTCCCTCCTAGGTAACAGAGCAAGACACTGCATCTTAAAACAAAGTTAGTATAATTCTTACCTGCACTCATTAACTCATGTATAGTAATTTTTTTCTTGAGTTCCTTAACCAAATACTTATAAACACCAGAATGCACACGATGACACAATAACCAAGCCCTCATCAGAAACTGCTATATCAAGTGAAGGACAAATGAAGTAGGAGGATATTTAAGAAACAATACTACATCACAGAAAAGAAAATCAGGTGCTGAAGTTCCAGAGAATGATGTTTAAACCCCAGCTCTGCCAAATAACCTGATCAGTAAATTGCTTCTCTTCACTGGTAAAAATGGGGAGTAATTATGATTACACATAGAGATGAGGAGGATGACATGGGATAATATTTAGAACTATTCAGGCATAATGTTCCTGCGTTTCTCTGACGTGCTGCAACACATCAAAGCATTCTATTTCAAACAATCCCACATCTGTCTACCAAATTATCCCTGGGAAGAAAACAGAGAAGAAACATGTTGCAAGGCCCTCCCAGACTTGGAGGTCAACTGAGAAAACATCAGAGAGAACGTGGCATCCTGGGTGATACCTAAACAAAATGGCAAAGCTGAGACACACCAACGGGGAGGCAGGAAAAGCCGCTCAGAGAAGACAGCCACCACGTGGCTTTAGAACTTAGAACTACCTGAGGGGCAAACTTCAGAAGCATCTTTTACTACAGAAGCAGCTTAGCGTGATAGTGAGATAGTGAACAGAACTAAATTTAGACCAAAAACCTAGAGCTTTACATTTCAAAGAGAGGGACAGAAGGGGTAGGCAGGCTTATGTTTCAGAAAAGCTCCACAGAGCTTCACAATCTTTGGGAACTCCCCAGGGTGTAAAAGTTCAATAAAAGAAAATTGGCTTACAGTACTCAGCACTAAGTGCACATCACAAGATTAGATAGTCTCTTGGACAGGGCAGAGTGAAAGAATTAGAAGCAAAACTAAATAATTATTAAGGAGATAGAAAAGCATATGAGTGAATACAATGGGAAATACGTATGATGAGATTATGAACAGAATTTGAAAGAATCCCCCTCCTTTTTTCTTAAGACAAGGTTATGAGGTGAATAGTATATGGAGAATGGAAATAAAATAAGAGCAGTTATTATCTTTTGTGCTTTGTTTCCAGGAATCTTTAATTTTATGTGATGCTAGGCTTACATGATTTATGAAGAAAAAAACAGAAGTGGATGCTTTGTAATTATCCAGGGGATTTGGGAATATATGAAAACTGGCTGAGATAATGCCCCTCGATATCATTAACCATTTCTTTGTTTCTTGAAAGCAGAAGTTTTATCTAAACAATTTAATAAATATTAAGATATTTAAAACACATAATAAATAAGAGTAGATCTTTTTTGCAACAAGATGTATGGGCTTAGGGTTCTAAGTCTTAAGGCTGAGAAGAGATTGTTTGCAGACTATTCTTAGTTTATAACTTAAAAATAGTGTGTTTCACAAAATCTAAGAATTTTTTTTAACATTTTAATGTCTTAAAATCTAGACATTCCTTAAAATCGGCTTCTTAGACTCTCTGAATGAAAGCAAACACTTATACACAAAGGACAATGTTTCAATTACTATTTATGACACTTGGCATACAGTAAAGCATTGCATCCTCAAGCCATTCTATGATGTAAGATATATTACACACATTTTACAGATGAAGAAAGTGAGACTTTCTTCACTTCTTCTTCACGGAAAAGAGGCTGTGTGAACTCCTGGCGCTTTCTAGGCTAGTAAGCAGCAGAGATGAAGTTTAAACACAAAGAGACTGACTGCAGAGTGTGTGCACTTAACCATATAATTGTCACACAGTCTCATATCTTTTTTTTCCTGCATGCACTTAGGGCATACAGTCTCATATCCTATTTAGTGAAGCAGAAGGTAACAGAGGAGAAAAGTGTTTGCTGATCAGAAACAAAATCTTAATACGTGAATACAAATAATATCCTTAAATTAGGGTATATTTACCCCTTCTCTCCTCTCAGATAAATTTTTTTTATTGTTAGAATTTTCACCAAACAGTACCAATATTCATAATCATTCATAGTCACTTTCTTTAACTCAGCTATTCTTTTGATACAAGATGAAGATTTAACCCCTGTATAAGTGAGTATAGGGGTCCAAGGAGATTGGGGATCTAAATCAAAGAGTCCCGCCTTTGGAAACAGGATTTGGTCGCACAAAATATTAGTGGACACAGAACTTATGTTATCACCAAATGAAGGCAGAGAGGACACAGCTGAGAGCACAGGCTCTGGAGTCAGACCTGGGTTGAAATCTTAGGTGATCTTGGATGTCATTAATTTCTCCTAGACTTCTAATTTCTTCATCTGTAAAGGGAGAATAATAATGGTAGCTACCTTATGGGTAATCATAAAAATTAAAGGACAGGCTGGGCGCGGTGGCTCAAGCCTGTAATCCCAGCACTTTGGGAGGCCGAGGCGGGTGGATCACGAGGTCAAGAGATCGAGACCATCCTGGTCAACATGGTGAAACCCCGTCTCTGCTAAAACTACAAAAAATTAGCTGGGCATGGTGGTGCATGCCTGTAATCCCAGCTACTCAGGAGGCTGAGGCAGGAGAATTGCCTGTACCCAGGAGGCGGGGGTGTGGGTGAACCGTGGCAGCACGAAAAAACCTCCGCCTGGGTAAAAGCAATTCAAAAAAAAAAATTAAAGGACAGCTCAATAAATTTTAGCTATTATATACATTAGAAATCAAACAGAAAATATTAAATAATTAGACTTGACTTTATAAAAAAGGAACTTAATGAGTAAACTTAATAAGTCCTGTAAGAAGTTGAAGACTACACTGGGAGTTGACAGGACCACTAAAATCAGAAACATGCGATTGTTAATTTCATGTCGTAAGTCCAATTAAGGATGAAACTAATTCCGTTTGCTAATTCACTTGCCAAACATATTTATTAGAAAGAAATACTATCAGAATAATTAGGATATTCTGTATCTTTACATATCCATAAGTAAATCTAGCTTTTTTTGAGGAAATATACGTCCATCTATCTGGAAGATAATAGCTATCTAGATACAATTAATCAGTTTAATATTTTATGTCACAACCATAACATCATTTTTGTACATGATATATTAGTATACAAAATTACCAGCAGGGATTATTATGATCTTATGGGCTTTATTGTTGTAGATTTTAAACAACCTTTCTCAAAATGTATGGTAAATATATACAAAACATTATAATCCCTTGTCTTTATGTACAGCTTACCCAGGGCATAATTTTAGAGATATTTGGCTTCATTCCTAGAACTCTTTAGTTGGTGTGTACACTGTTTAAATAGGTGTAGAATAGGTCCTTGCGTGACTGTATGATGATAAACCATGAATGAAAAAATTTTTAGTAATTTTCAGTTTATTTTAAAATGATTTCTTTTTAAAGCAAGAATATAAAGTTTTACTTAATGATTTTAAATTTTAAACCTTATTTTTTAAATAAAAACTATTAAAGTATATTAATGTTAAAATCCACAAAATAACAAACTAGAAAAACATTGAAAAATATCAAGCATTTAGACTCTAAACAAATACATATCACTTTTTAAAGTTTTCCCCACACTATTTTGTGTTATATAATTTAGGTCATGAGTTTAATAAATATGCAAACATTACTGATACAGTACTTCAGTCAGATATTCTTAATGACATGGATTTTCAAAAAAAGGTATGATCAGCTAATTTTCTTGGCATGTGTTTTTGTGTGTGTGATCTGCCATGCCAATATTTAAGGAGATGTACACACTAATTACAGCCCAACTATTGTTCATTATTAAAATGGCAACAAGGTATGTCTATTTTCCCTTTTCAGCACTAAGAAACCAAGAAACAGCTAAGAAGTAAGGTACAGCTACCAGGGATTTTATCTGTTGAATTACAAAAGTTAACTTCTGTTACTTTTTTTTTTTTTACAGATAATTTTTTGAGATGGAGTTTCGCTCTTGTTACCCAGGCTGGAGTGCAATGGCACGATCTCGGCTCACCGCAACCTCCGCCTCCTGGGTTCAGGCAATTCTCCTGCCTCAGCTTCCTGAGTAGCTGGGATTACAGGCACGTGCCACCATGCCCAGGTAATTTTTTTTGTATTTTTAGTAGAGACGGGGTTTCACCATGTTGACCAGGATGCTCTCGATTTCTTGACCTCGTGATCCACCCGCCTCAGCCTCCCAAAGTGCTGGGAATACAGGCGTGAGCCACCGCGCCCAGCCCCTAACTTGTGTTACTTCTAAACTATGCTTCTCTCCTTACGCATGTCCAAACCAATGGAAAGTATGCACACTTGCACACACACTTGTGTGCACACACTCAGAATAGCACCTAGCCAACAATTCCACAGTTCTATTTAAAAGCTACATTTTGTTAAGCAAGTTAGGAGTTACAATAAAGTGGAGGAAGCACCTGAAATGAACAATTAACATTGTATAGATTTCAGCATCATAATTAAGATTAAATGCCAGATGTATTCAAACTAGATTAGCAGAGCCACTGAAAGCAGCAATGTGCTCAGTGGGAGAGTATGCTTTTGCTAAATAATTTTTTGTTAAGAATACTCTAAAAACATTAAGCATAAGGTTGTCACATATAAAATGATTAAAGTTTTATACAAAAGAAGTTGTAATTCTGGTAAATGAAGTAATGTCGTTTTCCTGCTGTTTTCACCTTTAGGAACATACTGTAAATGGAAAGGAACTCCATGTGAGACCTTATTAAATAGAGTATGAATCCCCTCATGTGACGTTAATGAACCTTGCTACATAAATTTGGAGTAACAGTTCCAGGCACTTAATCTCACCGATTCCTTGTATATCTCTTGGAAATGTTAATTTTACTTCAATTCTTATTGTATCCTCTAATCTTGCTACCAAGCTATTTGTTTTCTATTACAGAAAATAAACATTCAACTTTCCTTCAGGTTCTTTCTTATGTTTGGTGACAGTTTGTGAAAACTCTTAGAGCCAGAAATAGATATACACATATTTTTACAGCACAAGCATTTTACTCATGCTGACGGTAAGTTTTAAGCTGAGATTAGACTTGGTTGTGAGCAGTTTATTTACCGCACATTTCTGCTTCTCCTGGAAATTGACAAGTTACAGTTTAAAAAATAAAATCAGGACTTCCACCAAGATGGCCAAATAGGAACAGCTCTGGAGTGCAGTTCCCAGTGACAGCAACGCAGAAGGCAAATGATCTCTGCATTTCCAGGCGAGGCACCTGATTCATCTCAATGGGACTGGTCAGACAGTAGTGTAGCCCAAGGAGGGCAAACCATGGCAGGATGGGGTGCTGCCTCACCCAGGAAGTGCAACAGGCCGGAGGAACCCCTTCCACTCAGTCAAGGCCATTGGAGACTTTTCCGGCCACTCCGGCACCCCGGTTCAGATACTGTGCTTCTCCCACAGTCTTTACAGCCCAAAGACCAGGAGATTCTTGCCAGGCCAACAAGCACCACGGGTTTCCAGCACAAATCTGGGTGGCCGTTTTAACTGGTGCCTCAAACGCCTGTGAGACAGAGCCACCGATTCCTGGAAAAAAAGGGGTCTGAAGGCAGGGAGCCAAGTGATCTGGCTCAGCAGGTCCCAC
Source organism: Sapajus apella (assembly GCF_009761245.1). Lineage (NCBI taxonomy): Eukaryota > Metazoa > Chordata > Mammalia > Primates > Cebidae > Sapajus > Sapajus apella. The sequence goes on along the minus strand of NW_022437058.1, from coordinate 4,513,133 downwards.
CCCCACAAACACCAGCAAACTGCAGCCCACTGGCTTGAGACTTTCGCAGCCAGCACAGCAGTTTGAGCACGACCTGGGATGGTTAAACTCGGTGGAAGGAAGGGCATCTGCCATTCCTGAGGCAGTCCTAACCTTTCCTGTGTCAGCAAAATTGCAAAGACGTTTACTCAGCAGCTGGGCAGAGCCTCCGGCAGCTCAACAACACCTCTGCAGGCAGACTGTGACTAAGTTCCCTCCTTACTGGGCAGGGCATCTCCGAAACAAGGCAGAACATCAGGGACTCATAAATAAAGCCCTACCTTCCCAGAACTGAGCACCTGGGAAAAGGGGCAGTTGTGAGTTCTACTGCAGCAGACTTAAGCGTCGCTGCCCAGCAGCTCTGAAGGGAGCAACGGAGCTCTGAGCACGGCACTTGAGCTCTGATAATGGACAGACTGCCTCTTCAAGTGGCTCTCTGACCCCTGTGTGTCCAAAGAGACACCTCATACAGAAGAGCTCTGGATGACATCTGGCAGGTACCCTTCTGGGATGAAGCTACCACAGGAAAAAACAGGGAACAATCTCTGCTGTTCTGTAGGCCCTGCAGCTGATTCCCAGGCAAGCTGGGTTTGGCATGGACCTCCAACAGTCCTGCAACAGAGGGGCCTGTTAGAAGGAAAACTAAGAAAAGAGAGAAAAAAAAAAGAAAAGTAGCAGCAGCTTCAACAGAAAGTACATCCACTCAGAGACCCCATCCAAAAGTCACCAACTTCAAAGATCAAATGTAGATAAATCCATGAAGATGGGAAGAAACCAGCACAAATACACTGAAATCACAAAAAACCAGAATGCCTCTCCCCCTCCAAGTTATCACACCTCCTCACCAGCAAGGGAACAAAACTGGATGGAGAATGAGTTTAACGAATTGACAGAAGCAGTCTTCAGAAAGTGGGTAATAACAAACTTCTCTGAGCTAAAGGAGAATGCTCTAATTCAATGCAAGGAAACTAAGAACCTTGAAAAAAGGTTAGATGGAATGCTAACTAGAATAACCAGCTTAAAGAAGAATATAAATGATTTGATGGAGCCAAAAAACACAGCACAAGAACTTCACAAAGCATACACAAGTTTCAACAGCCAATTGATAGGGCAGAAGAAAGGATATCAGAGATTGAAGATCAACTCAATGGAATAAAGCAAGAAGGCAAGAGTAGAGAAACAAGAGTGAAAATAAATTAACAAAGCCTCCAAGAAATATGAGATTATGTGAAAAGACCTAATCTACCTTTGATCGGTGTACCTGAATGTGACAGGGAGAATGAAACCAAGTTGGAAAACATTCTTCAGGATATTATCCAGGAGAACTTCCCCAACCTAGCAAGGCAGGCCAACATTCAAAGTCAGGAAATACAGAGAATGCTGCAAAGATATTCCTCGAGAAGAGCAACCCCACAACACATAATTATCAGACTGACCAGTGTTAAAATGAAGGAAAAAAAATACTAAAGGCAGCCAGAGAGAAAGGTTGGGTTACCCACACAGGGAACCTCATACTCACAGCAGATTTCTTGACAGAAAAACCCTACAAGCCAGGAGAGGGTGGGGGCCAATATTCAACATCCTTTAAGAAAAGAATTTTCAACATATCATTTTATATCCAGCCAAACTGAGCTTAATAAGTGAAGGAGAAATAAAATTATTTACATACAACCAACTGCTGAGAGATTTTATCACCACCAGCCTGACTTAAAAGAGCTCCTGAAGGAAGCACTAAACATCTAAAGGAACAACCAGTACCAGCCACTCCAAAAGCATACCAAATTGTAAAGACCATCAACACTATGAAGAAACTGCATCAACTAGTGGGCAAAACAACCAGCTAGTATAAACATGGCAGGCTCAAATTCACACAAACTAATATTAACCTTAATTGTAAATGGGCTAAATGCCTCAGTTAAAAGACACAGACTGGCAAATTGGATGAAGAGTCAAGACCCATCAGTGTGCTGTATTCAGGAGACACATCTCACATGCAAAGACAAACGTAGGCTTAAAAAAGGGATGGAGGAAGATTTACCAAGCAAATGGAGAGAAAATTAAAGAACGTTGCAATCCTAGTAGCTGATAAAACAAAGTTTAAACCAACAATGATCAAAAGAGAAAAGAAGGTCATTACATAATGGTAAAGGAGTCAATGAACAAGAGGAGCTAACTATCCTAAATATACATGCACTCAGTACAGGAGCACCCAGATACATAAAGCAAGTTCTTAATGACCTAAAAAGAGACTTAGTGGGAGATTTAAATACTCCACAGTCAATATTAGACAGATCAATGAGACAGAAAATTAACCAGAAAATCCAGGAGTTGAACTCAGATCTGGACCAAGCAGGCCTAATAGACATCTACAGAACTCTCCACCACAAATCCACAGAATATACATTCTTCTCAGCACCATATTGCACTTACTCTAAAATTGACCACATAATTGGAAGTAAATCACTCCTCAGCAAATGCAAAAGAACAGAAACTATAGCAAACACTCTCTCAGACCACAGCCATCAAATTAGAACTCAGGATTAAGAAACTCACTCAAAACCACAAAACCTCATGGAACTGAACAACTTGCTCCTGAATGACTACTGGATAAATAATGAAATAAAAGGCAGAAATAAAGATGTTCTTTGAAACTAATGAGAATGAAGACACAATGTACCAGAATCTCTGGGACACATTTAAAGCAATGTCTAGAGGGAAATGTATAGCACTAAGTGCCCACATAAGAAGCAAGGAAAGATCTAAAATCCACACCCTAACAACATGATCAAAAGAACTAGAGAAGCAAGGTGAACTCAAAGCTAACAGAAGACAAGAAATAACTAAGATCAGAGCAGAACTGAAGGAGATAGAGACATTAAAAAAAACCCTCAAAAAAAAAAAATCAATAAATTCAGGAGCTGTTTTTTGAAAAGATCAATAAAATAGACAGAACTCTAGCCAGACTAATAAAAAAAAAAGAAAAGAGAGAAGAATTGAATAGATGCAATAAACAATGATAAAGGGGATATCACCAACAATTCCACAGAAATACAAACTACTATCAGAGATCACTACAAACAATTCTATGCACATAAACCAGTAAATCTGGAAGAAATGGATAAATTCCTGGACATTTAAACCCTCCCAAGACTAAACCAGGAAGAAGTTGAATCCCTGAAGACATCAATAACAAGGGCTGAAGTTGAGGCAGCAATTAATAGCCTACCAACCAAAAAAATTTAGCTCCAGATGAGTTCACCCCCAAATTCTACCAAAGAGAAACTGATACCATTCCTTCTGAAACTATTCCAAATAATACATAAAGAGGTAATCCTCCCTACCAAAACCTGGCAGAGACACAACTACAAAAGAAAATTTCAGGTCAATAACCATGATGAACATTATGCAGAAATCTTCAATAAAACAGTGGCAAAGTGAATCCAACAGCAGATAAAAAAGCTTATCCATCATGATCAAGATGGCTTCATCCCTGGGATGCAAGTCTGGTTTAATGTACACAAATCTATAAACGTAATCCATCACATAAACAGAACCAAAGACAAAAACCACATGATTATCTCAGTAGATGCAGAAAAGACCTTTGACAAAATTCAACAGCCCTTTATGCTAAAAACTCTGAATAAGCTAGGTATAGAAGGAACATATCTCAAAATGATAAAAGCTATTTACGACAAACCCACAGCCAATATCACAGTGAACGGGCAAAAACTGGAAGCATTCCCTTTGAAATCCGGCACTAGACAAGGATGCCCTCTCTCACCACTCCTATTCAATATAGTATTGGAATTTCTAGCTAGAGCAATCAGGCAAGAAAAAGAAAAAGGATATTCAATTAGGAAAGGAGGAAGTCAAATTGTCTCTATTTGCAGATGACATGATTGTATATTTAGAAGACCCTATCATCTCAGCCCAAAATCTCCTTAAGCTGATAAGCAACTTCAGCAAAGTCTCAGGATACAAAATCAATGTGCAGAAATCACAAGCATTTCTATATACCAGTAACAGACTAACAGAGAGCCAAATCAAGAGCTAACTCCCATTGACAATTGCTACAAAGAGAATAAGATACCTAGGAATACAACTAACAAAGGATGTAAAGGACTTCTTCAAGGAGAACTGTGAACCACTGATCAAAGAAATAAGAGAGGACACAAACAGATGGAAAAATATTCCATGCTCATGGTTAGGAAGAATCAATATTGTAAAAATGGCCATACTGCCCAAAGCAATTTATAGATTCAATGCTATCCCCATCAAGCTACCAATGACCTTCACAGAACTGGAAAAAACCACCTTAAACTTCATATGGAACCAAAAGAGAGCCCACATAGCCAAGACAATCCTAAGCAAAAAGAACAAAGCTGGAAGCATCACGCTACCTGACTTCAAACTATACTAAAGGCTACAGTAATCAAAACAGCATGGTACTGGTACCAAAACAGAGATATAGACCAATGGAACAGAACAGAGGCCTCAGAGGCAATGCCACACATCTACAACCATCTGATCTTTGATAAACCTGACAAAAATAAGCAATAGGGAAAGGATTCCCTGTTTAATAAATGGTGTTGGGAAAACTGGCTAGCCATGTGCAGAAAGCAGAAACTGGATCCCTTTCCGATATCTTACACTAAAATTAACTGCAGATGGATTAAAGACTTAAACATAAGACCTAACACCATAAAAACCCTAGAAGAAACCCTAGGCAAAACCATCCAGGACATAGGTGTAGGCAAGGACTCCATGACTAAAACACCAAAAGCATTGACGACAAAAGCCAAAATAGACAAATGGGACCTAATTAAACTCCAGAGCTTCTGTACAGCAAAAGAAACAATCATTAGAGTGAACCAGCAACCAACAGAATGGGAAAAAATTTTTGCAATCTACCCATCTGACAAAGGGCTAATATCCAGAATCTACAAAGAGCTAAAACAGATATACTAGAAAAAAAACAAACCCATCCAAAAGTGGGCAAAGAATATGAACAGACACTTTTCAAAAAAAACATATGAGGCCAACAAACATATGAAAAAATGCTCATCATCACTGATTATTAGAGAAATGCAAATCAAAACCACATTGAGATACCACCTCATGCCAGTTAAAATGGTGATCATTAAAACATCTGGAGACAACAGATGCTAGAGAGGATGTGGAGAAATAGGAATGCTTTTACACTGTTGGTGGGAGTGTAAATTAGTTCAACCACTGTGGAAGACAGTGTGGCTATTCCTCAAGGACCTAGAAATAGAAATTCCATTTAAACCAGCAATCCCATTATTGAGTATGTACCCAAAGGATTATAAATCATTCTACTATAAAGACACATGCACATGTATGTTCATAGCAGCACTGTTTACAATAGCAAAGACCTGGAACCAACCCAAATGCCCATCGACGATAGACTGGACAAGGAAAATGTGGCACATATACACCATGGAATACTATGCAGCCATAAAATATGAGTTGGTGTCCTTTGCAGGGACATGGATGAAACTGGAAACCATCATTCTCAGTAAACTGACACAAGAACAGAAAAATCAAACACTGCACGTTCTCACTCATAGGCAGGTGTTGAACAATGAGAACACATGGACACAGGGAGGGGAGCATCACACACTGTGGTCTGTTGTAGGGGGGCCAAGGGAGGGGCAGCGGGGGGATGGGGAGATCAGGGAGGGATAACACAGGGAGATGTAGGTGACAGGAGGTTGGAGGCAGCAAACCACATTGCCACGTGTGTACCTATGGAACAATCCTGCATGATCTGCACATGCACCCCAGAACCCAAAGTACAATTAAAAAAAAAAAATTCCCCTTTCTCTTTCTAGTGCCCAGGCATGTTGTCCTTCCCCAAAGCAATCTGCATGATCTACCTTTCCGCCCCAGCACAAGCCATCATCTGTTGAGACAGATAATCTATTTTTCCTTTAATTCACACTCAGTTATGATGGAAGATATTCCATCACTATTATTGCTTCCAAAAGAGGAGTCTAGTTATCCAAAAAATGGACGAGAGAAATTCTGGCAGCTGTGGTAAAATAGCTTCTAATTTTGAGTAGGGGACTACTCTGTGTAGGGCAAGCCAGAATTGCCGGAGGGCTGCCATCTGCTCTTTCTGAAATGTATGTAGCTGGTACGCATTTGCTACTCCAAATCCATTTGTTTTTCTACATCTCAAAAGTTATTTCTTTGAATGTGGCTTTGATTTGTGGGTTGGAGGTGGTAAGGGTGGGGGTGTATCTAGCCTCCAGGGCAAGTGCTACACACAGTCTTTCTTTTGTAAATTCTTAAACTTTAACATAAAAATCAATTTATAAGAAAAGTAATTACTATTGTGTCTGCTACTAAGACTATTGGGATCCCAGGTGAGGCAGAAATCTTTATTGGAGAAAAAAGTGAATTGTTTGCAGTTTTTAGTGATGATAATAGGAAATCACTTTGGGTAGATGGTTAATTTAGGAAGATTACCCAAATAACCTTTCATTTGCACAAATACTATCGGGATAGCAGGAACAGCCAAGACCATGATATATTCTAATAGCAAATATTCCAAAGTAATCAATTAAGTGTTTAGGCTAAATCTCTGCAGATATAATCGTCTCTAGTATCCACGGAGGAATGGTATCGGGACCCTTGGTGGATACCTAAATCTAAGGATGCTAAAGTTTTTTTATATAAAATGGTGTATCAGCATATAACCTACACATATCCTCCTGTGTACTTTAAATTATTTCTAGATTCCTATACCTAATGCAATGTAAATAATATAGAGTTATGGCCGGGCGCGGTGGCTCAAGCCTGTAATCCCAGCACTTTGGGAGGCCAAGGCGGGTGGATCACGAGGTCAAGAGATCGAGACCATCCTGGTCAACATGGTGAAACCCCGTCTCTACCAAAAATACAAAAAAATTAGCTGGGCATGGTGGTGCGTGCCTGTAATCCCAGCTACTCAGGAGGCTGAGGCAGGAGAATTGCCTGAACCCGGGAGGCGCAGGTTGCGGTGAGCCGAGATCACGCCATTGCACTCCAGCCTGGGTAACAAGAGTGAAACTCCGTCTCAAAAAAAAAAAATAATGATAATAATAATAATATATAGTTATTATTCTCTAATGTAACAAGAAAAAAAGTTTATACATGTTCAGTACAGATGCAACCATTCTTTTCTTCCCCCAATATTATCAATTCACAGTTGGTTGAATCTATGGATGCGGAATACACAAAGGGCCAAATGCACCTTGTTTTTATCGTCAAGCAGGAATAGGGATTTGGATGAAGGAAGAAGCTACTGTGTATCCGATGAGGAGAAGCTTTCATGGCAGGTGACAGGCTGGGAGGGGGGTGAGAGGCAGTGAGCTAGAACCTTCTTAGGAGCAAAGATGTCTAACACCTAAATTTAAGTTTGCCTTTCTGTGTTACTCTCTTCTTTTATATTCAACTCTTGAATAAAGTTTGGCATCAGTCAAATGAGAGTTGGCTTTGTCTTAGCTAGCCTTGGGGTAGAAGAGCAGAAGTTGTGAATACATTTGAGAACAAAGTGGGGTACAGGGAGCTGTAAGAGCCCAAGATGTTCAAACAACTTCCCTGAGCTCCCCCACTAGAACACCATTTCTAGTACCATCCCAAGGCCCTCTGAATACTCAAGAGCAGCCACATTTCTAGATGTCACGCAGCATAATGATTCCAATGACTCAATAGGGAAAAGAAAATTAGTACTGACCCTAGAAGGCTGAAAAATTGGATATTCCTGGAGTTAAAAACAGTAATTTATATTTTCCAGCATTTCCATGATCCAGAAATTGTTCTATACAAGTTTGTCTTATTTAATCCTCACATTAACTCAATGAATTGGTTATAATCATTGTCGTATAATCATTTGAAGATAAGAGAACAAAAGTTGCCAGATATTCAATATTTTGCCCAAGTTCATATAATAATGAGGAACCATCTCTATAATTCACACCCAGATCTAAACTCTTAACCACTAAAATATACTAATTTCAGTAGTACAAACAACTTTTAAAATTCCATTTTCTCATGAGAAAAATCAGACACAATATGCTTTTCTCAAACACAACCGAACTTGGCCCTGAGTAAGCCGATGCTCAATTGCTTTAATTCCTTTCATTTTAGATATGAAAAGGGTCACAGCTTAAATTTTCCTTAGAAGACAAACGTCTGTACACATAAAGCATGATCAGAGCCCACAACACAATCCTGAGTTGCTCAGTTTTCCTCGAAGGTGCATTGAATAGCCACCTGGCATTGAATGTCACCATTTCCCATGATAAAGGGCCCACGATGGTGTCTCTGGTATAAAGGATGTCAACCAGCAGTCAAGGCTAATTCCACAATTCCACTGCAGGTCCAAAGTCTACACATACACTGAATGCAACTAGAGTTAATGGCTTTATTTCAAAGATTTTTGAACAGTTTCAAGCAGTCTTTCTTCACTGGAATACTTTGAACAATGTATAAATCTTAGGCAAGTGTCTTCTAAAAAATACCTTTCTTTTGTTTTCTCATTTATTATTTGTGAGCACTACACAGGTTTTTTTTAGAAACATTGCAAGGATACTGACAAGTTACTGAGTCATCCAGTGATGGTAAATATTAACGGTTTTATCTGATGAATAAACAGATTTAGAAGTTATTATAAGTTAACAAAGCCTTTGACAGGAATAAGAGAGGAGAGAAATGAAGAGAAACAGGGAGAGAGAATATATAAAGAATTCTAAAATTACATTTCTCTTTTCTGCTCTTTTCTTACTAAAAGTAGTTTTAGATCTCTTGCTTTTCTAAATGTGAATAATGATCTTTATGTTTCTTTCATAGATTTTAATGTTTATTAATTTTATTTTTTTCTACTTTATTATGATAAAATAAAGTTTAAAATCTTGCTTGTATTTCCTTCTTGCAATACCCAGAGTGGCAAGATGAAATGTAAAAATATTCTATTTATTAGAGAAAAAATTTCATTTTTAAAAACCAATAAGAATTACAATTACTTTTCATTAAAGATGTAATTATACATAACTCCCAATCCGAGAAATAGCAGAATGATTGGACAACGGAAAAAAAAAAAAAAAAAACTCAATGCATCCAACAATTATTTTTAAAATGACTATTGATTCTCAGGTCCTTTGAGATGATGCAAGTCAGAACTTTCTTGGATTTACGTATAACTTAGTATTTTTATATGCATCACCTAAAATGAAAGTAGAATAGAGAATCACAAATGCTACTTTCAAAAATCTCATTCTATGTGCCACTCATTGCATTCTAGTGGGTATCTTTAGACTTTAGTCAAAGTACCTTTCCTGGTCATAGAAGTATTTATGCCTCCCTGATCACCATATCCTTAGCTACAAGGATGAACATGTACTAAACTTTAATGGGCAACTGTTAGAGAATTACATGTTTACAATTGTGATGGTTTATAAAAGATACTAATGAGTTCTAGTAATTTATTGGCACAGATTGCATATTCTACATTTATAAAATATTAGATAAGCCATGTTTTCTGACCTTTGAAATCATGTTCACAAGAAATATAGATAAATGTTTGTAAACCTGCTTTTCTAAAAAACAAAAACCAATGTCCTACAAAACTCACTAATTTTTATCGAGTAGATTAAATTTACACAATGAGTAATATGCACTTGATGTGTGATTCAAATTAAATGTCTGAAGCATTTTCATCATTTTGTTACATAAAGTACATTCAAGTTATTGGCAGATATTTAATTTCCAAATCAATAGGCTACTTTCTCAGGCTTTTAAGTACCATTTGGCTATTAAGCTCATGGAATTCCTACATTGAACAAATGGAATGCTGACCCAGGAGGCTTATTTGTGGGTTTCTTCTCCCCCCCACCACCAAGTCAAACAAGTTTTTAATTGGAACTACTGTTTAGCTTAATAACCTGGGTCTGATTATGAAGGATCAATACTATTATTGATCCTAACCTACCAGAGGTGAGAAAACACTTCAGTCATAGGAGGCAAAGTAGATTGTTGGCTACCATCATCTAGTCAAACAACATTAATCCACCCTAATGAAAGCAGCACTAAAAGGGATGACTATAATTTAAAAAAAAAAAAAAATCAACCACAGTCTAAGTGATGGCATCCATCTTAAGATACATTTCTTCATCTCCTCCAAAGGTAATATATTTTTAAGTTTTAGCACTGAAATGACAGAGAATCACTGATAGACTGAGGGGACTCTTGGAGGATGTTCTTCAAATATTTCAAAGGAAATAAAAACAAGGAAGAAAGTACATTCATGAAGTTGTGACATCTAAAATTGTTATATTTGTAGCAAATAATTATATTTTCATAGTCAGTAGAGGGTGTCTATGGTGTTTACATCTGAACAATTTCCTGACCGTATTCAGCCTCTAGCATCATCTCCCAGGGAAAAAAAAGTTTTAAACTTAGGGCATCCCTGCAGATGGGGAATTAATGAAAATGAACATGTCTATGTGAAATAGGTTGGAAATTGCTTTAAGCTTTTGATTGAAAAAAATTTAAACATATTTATAGATAAAATCAGAACCCCTATGCACACCCAGTTTCAGCAAACATTAATTTTCTGTTCTTCTGTTTCTTATATCCCTCTATTTACCACCTTCTTCCTGACCGCCAGCCCCTCCACACATACACTGCAAACTTTGTTTGCTGCATTTTTTTTTTTTTTTTTTTTTTTTGAGATAGAGCCTTGCTCTGTTGCCCAGGCTGGAGTGCAGTGGTGCAATCTAGGCTTACTGCAACTTCCATCTCCCAGGTTCAAGTGATACTCCTGCCTCAGCCTCCCAAGTAGCTAGGATTACAGGTGCCCATCATTATGCCCAGTTAATATTTATATTTTTAGTAGAGATGGGGTTTCACCATGTTGTCCAGGCTGGCCTCAAAATCCTGACCTCAGGTGATTCTCCCACCTCAGTCTCCCGAAGTGTTAGTACGACAGGCATGAGTCACTGTGCCCAGCCCTTTGTTAGCTTCTTGCTGAAGGGCACAAAGAAAAACTCAAACAGCTTATGTTTTCACTTGTAGTTACTATTGTATTTCTGAAAGACTTAAAAATTAAACCAAAATATTCTCACATTTAAAGAAACACCCAAAAAATCAGTAACTATTATTAATTACCCAAAGTTTTGAATTGTTCCCCAAATGTCTCAACATGTCTTTTCCCAGATAGTTTATCTGAATGGATTTTGTTGGTTTCTAATAGAATGACGCTATTGTATTTAAGACACGACATTATATAAGATCCAATAAAAGTATATAAATAGTATTTCCTAAGCATATTCATTTCCTAATTAACTTTATCCTCATAAAATTCCTGATGAGTAAAAACAAAAAATCATTTTATGTATGATAAAATAAGTAGTAATTTCTCAAGTCAATATTAAAAGTTAATAGAAATCATAAGATTCAAGGAGTTATAAGGTAAAGAGACGCTCCTTTTGACCCAAATATATGAAACACTTTGAGGGATTAAAGATCAGTTAAATTGAGCCGAAGATTTTGAACTTCCTAGCTATTGGTGGGCAAGTCTGAACCTATTACATCAGTCTTCTATGTAAAGAATGGTGCCGTTCTTCTGCATACATATTTGTGAGGCTCAATTGAAAACACACTAGAAATTACCTAGCAGGCAATGTAAGCAGTCACATGACATTGACTCTGTATGTGCTGTCTAAATTTGGTCTTAGCCTGTAGTTCCTCAACTTCAAAATTATTTTATTCCCTGCCTCAGGGGACTTCAAGTCTTTTGATTCTACCGACCATTCATGCCCCCTCATGCACTAGCTCAGTTCCCAACTTCCCAGTCAAGAGGCCAAGGTCAGGTATCATCTCTCCCTTGCAAATTCCTTTCTATTCCTTGACTTTATCCATGGTCGGTAAACTTGACAAAACCACATCCTGGTAAAATCTGAAGCTGAAAATGCCTAAAGAAAAGCCCCATGTTAGGCGGAGCTGGGCGTGCGCGGCTGCTCTGGCTGCTGGCGCTGTGTGCGTGGCTCCCGCTCGCTGTGCACCTGCTGCGCTTCCTGCGGGGCCGGCGACCTGACGCTGCTACAGGCCGAGTGGCAGGGGCGATGCCCAGAATGGTAGTTGACTGACACGGTGGTGTGGGTGACTGGAGCCTCGAGTGGAATTGGTGAGGAGCTGGCTTACCAGTTGTCTAAACTAGGAGTTTCTCTTGTGCTGTCAGCCAGAAGAGTACATGAGCTGGAAAGGGTGAAAAGAAGATGCCCAGAGAATAGCAATTTAAAAGAAAAAGATGTACTTGTTTTGTCCCTTGACCTGACCGGCACTGGTTCCCATGAAGCAGCTACTAAAGCTGTTCTCCAGGAGTTTGGTAGCATGAACATTTTGGTCAACAATGGTGGAGCATCCCAGCGTTCTCTGTGCATGGATACCAGCTTGGATGTCTACAGAAAGCTAATAGAGTTTAACTACTTAGGGACAGTGTCCTTGACAAAGTGTGTTCTGCCTTAGGTGATCGAGAGGAAACAAGGAAAAATTGTTACTGTAAATAGCCTCCGAGGTATCATAGCTGCACCTCTTTCCAGTGGATTGTGCCAGCAAGCATGCTCTTCGGGTTTTTTTTTAATGGTCCTTGAACGGAACTTGCCACATACCCAGGTATAACAGCTTCTAACATTTGCCCGGGACCTATGCAACCAAATATTGTGGCGAACTCCCTAGTTGGAGAAGTCACAAAGACTATAGGCAATGATGGAGATCAATCCTACAAGATGGGAACCAGTCGTTGTGTGCAGCTAATGTTAATCAGCATGGCTAATGATTTGAAAGAAGTTTGGATCTCAGAACATCCTTTCTTGGTAGTAGCATATTTGTGGCAATACATGCCAACCTGGGCCTGGTGGATAACCAACAAGATGGGGAAGAAAAGGATTGAGAACTTTAAGAGCAGTGTGGATGCAGACTCTTCTTATTTTAATATCCTTAAGAGAAAACGTGACTGAAAAGAGCACCTGTACTTTTCAAGTCACTGGAGGGAGAAATGGAAAACATGAAAACAGCAATCTTCTTACGTTTCTGAATAATCTGAGACTAATTTGTGATTTTACTTTTTAATAGATATGACTTTGCTTTCAACATGTAATGAAATAAAAAATAAATAATAAAAGAAAAGCCCCATGTTATTAATTGGTTTCACTAAAAATTCGTATCCAGGAATTTCAAAGTGAAATTTTCTAATGGTTCCAGGCAAGCCTATGATACCTTCTCAGTCCATTCATTCTCCTGCTCTCAGTTAAGACTATTTTCTATATTTCATCCTTAAACCTTTATGAATTCCTCCTCTATCCTCACTCCCCACCAGTGACCTTGTTCAATATTTCACAAATAATATCAGAGCAATGTGAAGAGGACTCGCAGACTGTCACCACCACATTCATCCATCTATTTGCATCTGCACCCTCATATTGTGCTTTCTTGCCTGTTGTCATAGAGAAAATAGCTATATTCCTTATTAAAGTCAATGTCTGTACTCATGTACAGATGCCATCTGCTTAGGCCTATCCATTCCAAGAAGCTGTTTTTCTCCGACATTGATTTTTCTTGTATCCCTTTGATTACTCCCCTCAGCATACAAACATGCTATTTGCATTATATTAAGAAAAAAATTTTTCTCGATTCTTTTTCTTCCAGATAGCATCCTGTGGTAGTCAGAAAAAAACCCTAACATCCCGCATCCCCAAATAGCCACATCCTAATTCCTAGGACCTATAAATATATTAGATTGCCTGGCAAAGGGAAATTAAACTTGCAGATAAAATTAGGATTGCTAATCAGTTGGCTTTAAAAATAGATTTCCCTGGATAGTATGGCTGGTTACAATGCAGTTACATGTGTCCTTAAAAAAAGGAGCTAGAAGAAAACAAAAGACAGCAGCGTGAGAAGAACCCAACCTAACAATGCTGGCTTTGAAGAGAGAAGGGTCACAAGCCAATGAGTCAAGTAGTCCCCAAAAGCAGGAAAAGACAAGGAGCGGGTTCTCTCCTAGAGCCTCCAGAAGGAACGCAGTCTTGCTGACACTTTCAGTCCAGTGAGACTCACTTTGGACTTCCGACCTCCAAAACACTACTATATTAAATTATGCCATTTAAAGTCACTGAATTTGTGCCAAGCTGTGATAATGGCAATTAGAAACGAATATAGATCCCATCTCTTTGATCCCATTTTCAAAGACCATTCCTTCTTATGGCCTCTCCAAATTTTTTCAGTCACATGTTTACATTTACAACATTGATCTTACTTAAACAGTTGAAGCATTTGGCATAGATGATCACTCACTCCCTTGTCTTCTAGAATCCCAGGATATCTCAATTTTCCTTCTTCCTCAGGCATTACTTCCTTTGGCTTACTGTTTCTTTCTTCACCAGCCTCTCAGCATTGGAGAGCTTCAGGACTTGGTGATTGGAATTTCCCACCTACATTTGCTTTCTTAGTGATCTAATCAATTCTCTTAGCGTTTTTAATACCATCAATATGGCCACAACTGCTATATTTACATCTCCAGCTTAGACCTCTTCCAAATTTCAGCATTATCTATCCATAGACAGTAATCTATCAATATCAAAGTAAAATTCTTGCATTTATGTCACAGCTTGTCTTGCAGTCACCCCCATCTTAGAAGACAGTGTCCTTCTTTCAGCTGCTCATGCGGTCCTCTTATTTTTCATTGTCACACCATACATCGAACTTATCAGAAGACCTCATTGCCTCTAACTTTAAGATACATGCGGAATTAGACATTTCACCATCACAAAGCCTACTTCATTCTCCACAGCCATACGCCATATTCTCCATAGCTTCCTTTTCTCCCACCATTCCTCCCATCCCTACCCACCAACAATCCATTGTTTCTAAAATTTAAGTCACTTAAGTCTCTGGTCCAATGCGTCCGGGAGCCTGGCCCTTTCAAATGTACAGCCCTACTTGCTCAGGCTGCTTGGGCCACACTGGCCTCTCTGGTTTTCCACGATCATGCCCAGCACTCTCCCTTTAGAGCTTTTGCACAAGCCATTTTCTTTCCCAGGAACGCTCTTCTCCTGGACTAGATGACTGGCTACCCGCCTCCCTGCTGCAGCGTTTTGCCCAGCTCTCATTCACTCAATGAGGCCTACCCTCACCTGTTCTGTATTTTATGCTCTAACTTGCCCTCCAGCCTCTCCCCAGCCTCTGGAACTCTCAAATTCTCTTCTGTGTGCCACTTTTTTCCTCACAGCAATTAACTCCTAAAATACCACGTGGTTTACTTGTTGATTACATTCACAGTTTATTATTGTCTCCCTATCCCTACAATGTGTATTCAAAGGCAGCAGACATCTTTACCTGTTTTATAAACTGCCATATTCCCAGTATCTAGATCATAACCTGCTAGATAGTAGGACCTCAAATATATTTGGATACATTTTTACATATTTGCCTACTTGCTATTGTCATTAGTACTCTTGATAATTGAATGTTCTAAATGAGACTAATACTGAAGTAAACATGTAGTATAGTAATACTTGGACATATCCATATTTGTTTTAATGGTCAATAATGTCCTTTTAATTGCTGGCAGAAATTTTCAGTTTCCATAGAGCAGGAAAAAAAGACTATAGATTACTAAATCAATAGCTAATTATCTTAAATGTTAAAAGAGGATATAAATTAAAATAAACTTACATTTTCTCCAAGAGGTTTCTCCAGTTGTTTTATTATAGGAGTTACCAAATAGTTTAAGGAAAATAAACAAAATTACAGCTTACAGCTCTGTAGACACAGCAGAAATCAGTAGGGAAGGCTTGAGCTGATAAATTAATGCACTCTTGAGTGTGAATTCTGACAGTTAATTGTCTTTCATTAATTTAGGCATTGTTTGCTTTTCAAGATAAAAATGGATACCTAGTCATTCTTAGACCATGTTTTATAATGTGATAAACTTAAGTTGAAACTCTTGTGTGACAAACTTTGTTACAATATCTACATTAAATTATAAATGTCCCCCACAGGGAGACTTGAAAATATATAAAGTCCCCAATAAATAAAAATTTGTGGCCTCAATGTGGAAGGAAAACAAAATAAATGGAACAAAGTAAAGTTTAATAACACAGGTAGTAATTAACTTTTAGTAAAGGTCATTTAGGAGTTGTATAAAGGCTAAGGAATTTAAGTAAACCTCTCCCTGGTGAAGCTTATCCTGCATTCCAGGCTAGGCTGTAACTTGTATTCAGAGAAACTAGTGGCAAAGCAGACCTGGTACCACCCTCTCCTACACAGACAGAGCACCAGAGCAGATCTTTAGGTCTGTAGCCCACACGTACTTCTGCATTTCCTGTTTTGATCTCCTTGGGTGTCCTCCCCAAACTTCCAACCCCCTACCTCAGCTTCAAGGCTGTAGAATTACATGACCAGGAAGCCCAAGATGGTAAAACTTAATTGTCTTTGTCTCAAACCCACTTCCTGCCTTGGTTTCCCACCTCAAACCGCATATAAACTAAACTGCCTTCTTTGTTGGGGCCTGTGGCCATCTTAGGTGTGAGCCTGCTGCTGGCCTGGGCGCCTGTATTCAAGTTCTTTGGTCTCCACTGGTCTGTTTGTCTTCTTTGGCTGGAGTTGTGTTACATCAGCACTCCTCCAATCTAATATTTAGTTCAAAATAAACTCTTATTAAATCTGAGTTAAGGGTGAGGACTTCAAAATATTTTCCCCATGTTATTTTAATGTTAAATTACTTTTCAAAAAAATTATCATTTCACATAAGATTCTAGTGAATTGAAGAAGTCACACTATAAAACCTCGTAACTGAGCCCCCAGATTTCAGTCCTGTTTACCCACTGCTATACACTGAATTTACACTCAGAGAATGCTGCTACTTCACACATTCCTCAACAGGTTATTGGCTTTCTCGAGAGAAATACACAAGATTGTTCTATTCAAATTTCTGTTGAGTATATCCCGACTCTGCCTACTCACCTGAATGCATGGAAGGCTTGCTCAAGCCAGCACGCTCAATGCATTCGTTTGTCAAATGCTTTTGCTCTGAGCACCAGAGCACCTACTTGGGGGAACACACGACTTCAAACAGGAAAATTGATGTCCTCCCAAACTACAGTTACCAGACATGCTGCTAAGCTTGAACAAACTTACCTTCAGCGGTCAGTCTTGCTCCTCACTCGTGAACAGCACCTTCCTTCTGAAGCTGGGGAAAACGCCTTTATTATCAAAGCCTCATAGACTCCTATATGTAAAACCTGGAGATCATGGTCAATTGTCAATTAGCTACACCTGGAGCTACCTCAACTCGTTATGTAACAAATTGACAATTAACTGATGCACATCAGGTGCATTTTGTAACTTTACAAGCCATGTTGTGATAAAAAAAAAAAAAAATTCATCTGAAGAAAACGGAAGGCTAATGAAGAGAAAAAAGGAAAAGAGAAGGCAACAGCATTGTTTTTGATGGTTAACAAAACTTACCCTATCCTGTAGAGAATAGAGGGAGGAACCTCAAAACCTTCAGTTCTTCCTCTGCCCCATGGTTGAAACATAAACTAGTGGAACACTCAACTTCATTTCAATCTGATGTTCCAGAGGATTTTAAAGAAAGCTATAATACACATTCTTATTTAAAGACTGTTTAAAGGCATAAAGTATAATCTCTGAATTAACTTCAAAGAAACTGGAATTCTGATGTAGAGGAGAGGCGCTTAGCTTTAGCAGCCGGGTGGCCCTTTGAAGACCTTTAATTGTAGGTCTGTATCCACCTGGTGCTGCATCCACCTCTTTCCTATTTGGGGATAGAGAAAAGGTGGCAAAGATGAATGTTTTTTACCTGCATTAGATAAAAGAGCTAAGAGGACTGCTAAGGTATTCATGAGGATAATAGACTATTGTTTGCCGTTGGCAAAGCTTAAATTTAAAAAGACTCCATGAGAGAAAAAAGTGACTAGGGATGTATATCCTCAAACATTTCACTATTTTACCTCCATTACTCTGATCCCAGCCTCTCTCTTATTTTTTTAGGTATAATCTCAAATTCCTATCAACTATTTAAATAATTGCTTTGTTGGTTTTATCTTATCAGCAAACAAATATACCTTTCCAATCCCTGTTATACTTAGACTAAAAGATTTATCTCTTTCCTTTTTTTTTTTTTTTTTTTTTTTGAGATGGAGTTTCGCTCTTGTTACCCAGGCTGGAGTGCAATGGCGCGATCTCGGCTCACCGCAACCTCCGCCTCCTGGGTTCAGGCAATTCTCCTGCCTCAGCCTCCTGAGTAGCTGGGATTACAGGCATGCACCACCATGCCCAGCTAATTTTTGTATTTTTAGTAGAGACGGGGTTTCACCATGTTGACCAGGATGGTCTCGATCTGTTGACCTCGTGATCCACCCGCCTCGGCCTCCCAAAGTGCTGGGATTACAGGCGTGAGCCACCGCGCCCGGCCTTCTCTTTCCTTTTTAATTGATTTTTATGAATTTTCAGGTCCTGTAACTAAAATGATAGAGGCTTATGCAAACAACATGGGAAGAGTTGTTTTGTAGTTTGAAGACCACATGCAATCCATTGATTAAGCTACTTTATGTGATAAAGTTATTTACATCAAAATATTACCTTCAGTGCAGCTGGGATTTAAGTAGTTTCTTAATCAAATGGAAAAAGGTTGCATGTGTATTTGTCCATTAATTAGAAATATAAACAGAAACACAACTGAAGACTTTCACCTATGAATTAAAATGCTAATATCTTTCAAAAGAAGGATTAATTTGATGTCCCTCCTTTGAAATATAAGAAATGCAAGAAAGAATAGAGGAGGAAAATGCCTAGGAAGTCAGACACACATTTGCAAAGCTAATTGAACAAATTCACTACCATTTGACATTTTGTGAAAAGAAAAGCAATCTTGCAGCTGGATAAAAGAACAATGCAAACAAAGACAGAAAAATACAGTCTAAACTGATCGGCTGAACCCCAAAGCACTAAGATATCCTTGTTTAGATTGTGAAATTTAACTGTGAGCAACAGAAAAAGTTTTTGTCTTAACGCTTCCCAAGATCAGAGAGAACTGTACGTGACCTGCCCCTTTTCTTTTCCTTTGTGAGAAACTAACCTATTTGAACAACAAGAATAGTCTTAAGACTGGGCGCAGTGACTCATGCCTGTAATCCCAGCACTTTGGGAGGCCAAGGTGGGTGCATCACCTGAGGTCAGGGGTTCAAGACCAGCCTGCCCAATATGGCGAAACTCCGCCTACACTAAAAATACAAAAAGTTAGCTGGGTGTGGTGGTGGGCACCTGTAATCCCAGCTACTTGAGAAGCTGCGGCAGGAGAATCCCTTGAACCTGAGAGGTGGCGGTTGCAGTGAGTCAAGATCGCACCACCGCACTCCAGCCTGGGAGACAAGAGTAAAACTCCGTCTCGGAAAAAAAAAAAAAAAGTAAAAGAAAAGAAAAAAGAAGAAAGTTAAATCCCAAATCCTCATCAGGGTTAACAAATGAAACACACGTATGAACATTCAGGAGCGTTTCCATCAGGACTTTTGTAAAGGAGAGTTAAGAGGGGGAGTAATTGCAGAGTATAAGAGCAGGCATGGAAAGAATTACCTTTCCAGTCCATAGTCATATAGGGCACTCATTTGCTTTGCTTATTTCCAAATCTAAAATGTTTGTCAAATGCCAGCTTTTAAACAAAAATGGAAATTCAGATCCACATTTTGTGTTTTCTAATAATAACTTTCCCCCTCATTCTCCTGCACCGTCATCTATCCACTCAACCCATTACTGAAATGAAAAAGCTGTGATTAACATCTGAGTTCCTATTGCTTTAGGAACACCAGATCCACAGGAAAATAAAGAACATCTTACAATCTCCGCATGGGATGCCAAATAGCTGCCAAGTTAGAGGGCCACACTTCCCCTTTGCAAACATCCCTACAGACCTCATCAAATTCCAACAGAATGTTGAATCTATAACTGATAGGAACCTGGCTTCAGATGACACTGTTAACCTCCTAAGGTACTTGTAAGGCCTTTTCAATTTAACCTGCATGTCCTGCAGCGCCTTTTCAGCACCCTTGGAAAAATATGGGGATCTCCTTTAAAAATGTGGCCTTGGGCATGGGCAGATGTCTGGCGTGCTTATAAAGTTACCTGTCTGCTTTGATATAGGCGTCTTCTTTAATTTCTTTAATTGCAGTAGTGTTGTGGGTAGAAAGGCCACAGCAGGATTTTTCCCTTTCACTGTCCTGATGAGTACTTTGGGGTCTGTCTTAATAAAGTCCTATAGGAATATTTGCACCACTGTTCAGAGGAAATGGCTATATCTTGTTAAATTAGTTTCCATCCACAGTGAGGATATGTAGAGCTAGAGGTGCTTAGGAAGAATTGTTTCTGAATTCAGCTTCTTCTTTTTTTTTTTTTTTTTTTTTTTTTTTGAGACGGAGTTTCGCTCTTGTTACCCAGGCTGGAGTGCAATGGCGCGATCTCGGCTCACCGCAACCTCCGTCTCCTGGGTTCAGGCAATTCTCCTGCCTCAGCCTCCTGAGCAGCTGGGACTACAGGCACACGCCACCATGCCCAGCTAATTTTTTGTAGTTTTTTAGTAGAGACGGGGTTTCACCATGTTGACCAGGATGGTCTCGATCTCTTGACCTCGTGATCCACCCGCCTCGGCCTCCCAAAGTGCTGGGATTACAAGCGTGAGCCACCGCGCCCGGCGAATTCAACTTCTTACATCCTGTTCGGGTGGCCTGTGTGCTTTCTCGCTCCATCAGTTCTTTCTGGGGAGGTTTTCTCACAGTCTCCTGGCAGGGGGAAAGCAGTGAAGGCACTGTCTCATGTAGAGCTTGCTTTCTGTGTCTGAGTACAGCCTCTCCTCTCCTGAACATGCCCATGTCAGAGCACATTAAATTCAGAGAGTAGATAGACTTACACAGTACGGAGGCTGCACACAGAAAAATATATCAAATGAGAGCAAGAGGACCCTTCAAACAAGTAAATTAACTGAACAACCAGCTGTGTGGTCAGGAGTCGTGTTCACAGAGTTGTCACAATTCTGCCACTGAGTCTTAATTAGTATTAAAATAACAATTATACCTATGTAAGACTCTGGAACAAGGGATCTTTTGCATTTCTGAAATCTCCTTGGCTTCGTTTTCTAATACCTACTCTGCCTTTTTTCAGCCTAGAGTGTATTGGTTAGAGCCAGGCTAAAGAGTTCTATAGGGAACTCCATTCTTTGTTGAATTGTGGTATTTTTTTTTTTTTTTTTTTTTTTTTTTTTTTGAGACGGAGTTTCACTCATGTTACCCAGGCTGGAGTGCAATGGCGCGATCTCGGCTCACCGCGACCTCCGCCTCCTGGGTTCAGGCAATTCTCCTGCCTCAGCCTCCTGAGTAGCTGGGATTACAGGCACGCGCCACCATGCCCAGCTGATTTTTTTTTTGTATTTTTAGTAGAGACGGGGTTTCACCATGTTGACCAGGATGGTCTTGATCTCTTGACCTCGTGATCCACCCGCCTCGGCCTCCCAAAGTGCTGGGATTACAGGCGTGAGCCACCGCGCCAGGCCCAAATTGTGGTATTCTTATGCAGTAAATCCCAGTATCCAGGAAACAGTGCTTTCATGATTTATTAGCATTCAAACAAATGCTGTATAGCTTCTCTCATTCCCAGTTTCATTTTTAATATTCTATATATTCATTCGTAATATTCTATACGAACTCCAGTGTTGTGTCTGGGTTTCAGCCTGAATATAGATCCATGTGTGAGACTCCAAAACCCTACAGGCTCATTCTAAAAGTGCTAAGAAATAATTCAGTCTCAACTTTCTAATATAAATATGAACGAAATTGAAGCTCAGTCTAAATACCTGTCCAAAGTCACATGGTTATTTAACAGAAAAATTGTGTCTAGGACATAGTCGTAATGTCTATTTCACCCACACTAGTTCATGATATATAATGGTTTACAGGAACAAGAGTATAATGTGACTTGCAGGGCAAAGTATGAAAATAGAAATCAAGAGAGAAAAAAGATTAAAAGAAGTGATGTCCACCTATTTAATAGAAAAAAAATTGAATCATTGAAAAGAGAAAAGTAAATCTCAACTAAAATGGACTGTCATCTATAAGTGGAGAGTAGTAAACCCTGGTTTATAAAAATCACAAGTTAAGATAATATTAATGTATTTATGATTAAGTACAAAGCACGCTTGCCCTCCTGCGCTATCCAAACCAAACTACTCAGGACACAAAACCCTCTGGCAAAGATTTATTACTTTGATTATATCACAGTTTAAAGTTGCTGTGTTTGAAAAGAACAAACGGCTAAAAATAAGTGAGAGATTTGAAGATAACATTTGCACCACATAAAGTATGAGAGACGGAGGATTGATGTCCATTATAAAGAGACTTTGTTAATAACGAGAGAGAGAGAGATTGAGAGAGACTGAGAGGCAGCACTCAAGAGAGCACCAAAGGAAATAGGCAATTTATAGAAGAAACACAGATGACCGACCAGGAGAGGTGGCTCATGCCTGTAATCCCAGCACTTTGAGAGGCTGAGGCAGGCAGATCACCTGAAGTCAGGAGTTTGAGACCAGCCTGGGCAACATGGTGAAACCCCGTCTCTACCAAAAATACAAAAATCAGCCAGGCGTGGTGGCACATGCCTGTAGTCCCAGCTACTTGGGAGGCTGAGGCAAGAGAATTGCTTGAACCCAGGAGGCAGAGGTTGCAGTGAGCCGAGATTGCACCACTGCACGCCAGCCTGGGCGACAGAGCAAGACTCCATCTCAAAAAAAAAAAAAAAAATACGAATGACCAATAACAAACAAAAAAGTTTAAGCTCAGAAATAATAATAGAATTCAAATGAAGATAAATATATTGATGATACAAAGTGTTGAGGAAAGCCCACAGTGGAAGGCACCTGTTACAAAATTGAGGGAGATATTTTGAAAGACTGTTTGGGCCGGGCGCAGTGGCTCACGCCTGTAATCCCAGCACTTTGGGAGGCCGAGGCGGGTGGATCACGAGGTCAAGAGATCGAGACCATCCTGGTCAACATGGTGAAACCCCGTCTCTACTAAAAATACAAAAAATCAGCTGGGCATGGTGGCGCGTGCCTGTAATCCCAGCTACTCAGGAGGCTGAGGCAGGAGAATTGCCTGAACCCGGGAGGCGGAGGTTGCGGTGAGCCGAGATCGCGCCATTGCACTCCAGCCTGGGCAACAAGAGCGAAACTCCGTCTCAAAAAAAAAAAAAAAAAAAAAAAAAAAAAAAAAAAAAAAGGAAGACTGACCATACCTACCAACCTTTCAAATGCGCTCACTCTGTGACTCAGAGATTCCATTCCAGTATCTGTCCTGCAGAAATACTACTAGACAGGCCCACAGGGTTGTGTGTACAAAGACATTAACTGTACTACTGTTTATAATTATGAAAAATGGGTACAGCTGAAATGTTCACTAGGGATATAGTCAAATATATTATGTAGATCATACAATGAAATACTGTGCTGCTATTAAATAGAGTAACTTGGTGTATTACTTCCCTGAAGCATACAGACAGGGAAAGATCTCTAAGACCTTCCATGACAAAGAACGTTGCGGGCCACTGCTTTGGCTCACGCCCGTAATCCCAACACTTCAGGAGACCACAGCGAGTGGATTGCTCAAGCCCAGGAGTTCAAGACCAGCCTGGGCAACATGGTGAAATCCCATCTCTACAAAAATATAAAAGTTAGACAAGCATGGTGGCACACACCCGTACTCCCAGTGACTTGGGAGGCTGAAGTGGGAGGGTCACTTGAGCCTGAGATGCGGAGGCTGCAGTGAGCCAAGATTAAACCATTGCACTCCAGCCTGGGCACCAGAGTGACAGTTTGTCTCAAAAATAAAAATAAAATAAAAAATGAATAAAGGAGTAAGTTTAAGAAAGAAAAGGAAAAAATTCTAAAAAAAAGAACATTGCAGAACAATGCACATAGTGTGGTGTGTGTTATGTTAACTATGTATGTGTTTATATTGTATATGCTTGTAAATGCATAGAGAACAATGCATGCCAAGGAATTCTTCCAGGGAGGAAAGTAGAGTGAAAGAGGAGTTGAGGCAGGGCACAGTGGCTCATGCCTGTAATCCCAGCACTTTGGGAGGCTGAGGTAGGCGGATCACCTGAGGTCGGAGTTCGAGACCAGCCTGACCAACATGGAGACACCTCATCTCTACTAAAAATACAAATTTGCCAGGTGTAGTGGTGCATGCCTGTAATCTCATCTACTTGGGGGGCTGAGACAGGTGAATCACTTGAACCTGGGAAGCAGAGGTTGTGGTGAGCTGAGATCATTCCATTGCACTCCAGCCTGGGCCACAAGAGTCAAACTCCATCTCAAAAAAAAGGAGTTGAAGGGCCCTCACACTGTTGTACCCAAGCGAGTCAAGGAATGCACCACACTCTGAGATTGAATTATGAGTCCTTTATTATGCCGGCGAACGAGAGGTGGATGATGCCCAAAATTCTCTTGGCCCCTAAGAAAAAGTTAGGTGGTCTTTTATTTTATTTTTTAAGACGGGGTTTCACCATGTTGGTCAGGCTGGTCTTGAACTCCCAACCTCAGGTGATCCACCCGCCTTGGCCTCCAAAGTTCTTGGAGTACAGGCGTGAGCCACCGCGCCCAGCCAGTTAGGTGGTCTTTTATACCCTAGTTTTAAAAGGGGGAACCTAGCTGAAGCAAATTTTTCACAGAATTAGATTAAGCAAAAAGTTAAAATGTCAACTAGTACATGAGAAATAAAACAGTGCCAGGTGCGAGGGGTAAAGCTGTCATGAAAGACATACAACTCACAGATAACGGGGGCTCTGGGCGCTGGACAGCACCTGCAGTCCCAGGCTCTGCTGATACCACTTAACTCGGCCTCTTACCAACAAATGCATTCCTGGGTGCCCAGGGTCAGCCTGCCCCAGCTACATACTCTAGTTACATACGTAATGGTGGGAAAATAACTAAAATGAAGAAGCTAAGATGGAGTCTGTCTAGGTCAAGAAGCTAACGTAAAGCCTGGACAGCTTTTAGCCTGAGAAAGAGAGTTAGTTTTAGCTGGAAAAAGCAGGTTATCACAACATTTGACTCCATATAGTCCCATGTTTTTCCTTGTGAGCTTCTGTAAAAAAAAATGTGTGGAACTTTAGTTAAAAAAATAATGTTTTTAACTTATAAAAGGAATAAAAAGAACAAAACCCTCACACACACTTGGGACCTCTACAGAGAGGAAAAAACAAATTTTACAATGCAGAATTTTTACAAATTAGCTACTTTTAAAAAGCAGCAAAAATAAAAGACAAATGGTGGAATGGAGACTCGTGTGTGTGTGTGTGTGTGTGTGTGTGTGTGTGTGTGTCAAGGGAGTTGGTGGTTACTGTCTGTATTCATGGGCTAGTGGCTCACACCTATAATCCCAGCACTTTGGGAGGCCAAAGTGGGTGGATCACCTAAGGTGAAGAGATCAAGACCAGCCTGGCCAACATAGCAAAACCTCATCTATACTAAAAATACAAAAATTAGCTGGCCGTGGTGGCAGGTGCCTGTAATCCCATCTACTTGGGAGGCTGAGGCATGAGAATCACTTGAACCTGGGATGTGGAGGTTGCAGGGAGCTGAGGTTGGGCCACTGCACTCCCGACTGGGTGACAGAGTGAGACTCCGTCTCAGAAAAAAAAAAAAAAGAAAAAGCATTAGTCTGCAGGTCTAGATCTGAAAAAGAAAAAAATCTGCAGCAGAAAAAAGTACATAGGGCAAGGTCCAAGGTCCAGGAGAGACCAGGTGCAGGCTTCTCATCGTCCCCTCTCTCCGTGGAATTTTACAGATAATGTTTAAATCTCCTGGGAACAATGCATGAGAGATTTGTGTTCATGCCATACAGAACCAGGGAAGCTCACTCAAGCTTGGTGTTGAGGGTTTTAATTGGGAGCCGGTGTAGGGGAGATCCCTTTCTCCTTATCATAAGGGTTATGACAGAAAACCCTAAAACAAAAGACAGGTTAACAAGAGAAAAGCAAAACAATAGGGCTTTTACTTTCAGCCGGGGGACCTTTAGTTTCTGCTGCTGATGGCAAGTAATGGAAGACACTAAAAATCAGGTGTTGCTACCTGTTACATGATTGGTCACTCTGTGAACATAATAAACATCTTTGCATGAATAATAACTGAGTAAATGTTTTAATCCAAAAGCTGCCATAATCTCCAAAATTTTCCCAGAGAAAAAGACCAAAATGTTGGCTACAGTTAGGTGACTAACTGTAAAAATTATAGACTGTGAATCTCACCCACTAAAAAAAATCATTAATAGAAAAATCCCTCGATTGTAACATTAATATGAAAAAGAAATATTACCCCAAGTTTTAAATCCACAGAGCTCATTTTATTTGCTACATTTAACACTCACCCTCAAAAATACAAGATTCTGCATGAAAACATAAGTTGTGCTATAAATATATCATTAAAATTACATTTAACGATTATCCCTTAATATTAACTCTCCTGTAAATCTAATTAATTACTAAGATATGCTTTCTAACTAATTTTGTATATGCTATCCTTTGTCTTACAATCTAATTTAAAAAATTTTTTTACAAAGACACACAGTGCTACCTGATTTCATCTTCTCACCTGTGGACAGCGTGTGCCTCTTATCTTAGTGATCTAATCTGGAAGTTACATTGACAAGGTATAAATAAGCTCACACTCCCAAGTTTAACACAGTTTTTCACCACATTAAAAAATTCCAAACTTCTCATCAGATCCTACAAAGCACTGTGTGAAATGGTGTGGCACAGGGAGAACAGTGAGAAAACTGTAGTCGTAACACAGAAAAAGGGGGAAGGGCTGTGATGGATACATCAATGGGATAAACATAGAAAGACACAAAAGATAATCAGAAAATTTAAAAAGCAGAATTTTTATTTAAATTCAAAGAAACTCAAGCAGGAATAATTATGGCTAATTGTAAAGCATCTAGTACACAGATAGCCCTATCTGATATTTGTGCCTTAGTCTCTTACTACACTACTACAAAGATACTACCCAAGGCTGGAT
Organism: Sapajus apella; assembly: GCF_009761245.1. NCBI lineage: Eukaryota > Metazoa > Chordata > Mammalia > Primates > Cebidae > Sapajus > Sapajus apella. The sequence goes on along the minus strand of NW_022437058.1, from coordinate 4,485,970 downwards.
AATTTATGACGAAAAGAAGTTTAATTGAGTCACAGTTCCACATGGCTGGGGAGGCCTCAAGAACCTTACAATAATGGCAGATGGTGAAGGAAAAGCAGGTGTCTCCTTCTCGAGGTGGCAGGAGAGAGGGAGAGCAGAAAAAATTAACACTTATATTAACAATTAACCATTCGATCTCATAAGAACTCACTCACTATCATGAGAACATCCAGGGTATCATTCTGCTCCTGGCCCCTTCCAAATCTCAGGCCCTTTTTATATTTCAAAACCAAACATGCTTTCCCAACAGTACCCCAAAGTCTTGACTCATTTTAGCATTAACGTAAGTCCAAACTCTCATCTGTGACAAGGCAAGTCCCTGCTGCCTGTAAGCCTGTATATCAAAAGCAAGTTAATTACTTCCTTTTAGATACAATGGGAATATTGTCATTAGATAAATTCTCCCATTTCAAATGGGAGAAATTGGCCAAAACCAAGGAGATACAGACCTCATGCAAGTTTGAATTCCAGCAGGGCAGTCATTAAATC